>NW_027185804.1:28785751-28839013 GCF_028583685.1 Petaurus breviceps papuanus
GTCAAGATGAAGAAAAGACCTCCATTTGGGTATTAAGTGCTGTGTTTAAACTTGATGTAACTCTGGGGTAGATTCAATTGTGATCCAGGGGTGGGGAACTTTTGACCTTATGTTTGGAAACTAATCTCCATTTGAGAAGAGGGGCTTTGTGGTGGACTTAATTAAGGTATAGCCTAGGGGTGGAGAAGTATTTAGAACATAGACTTTGTAATTGATTGAATGATTGGAAGGTCCTGGGGTGGGGTAGTACTTGGAGATTATTTAATCACACTTAATAAATGCTGTATTTGGAATGATGTCATGTTTTGATCTTCTCTGTTCTTGGTTTGTCACTGAATAAAATGGAGAGCACCTATGCTGGTATTCTGAACCTTGGGAAGTTGCCTTTCTTTTGGCATTACATTACATACGTCCAGCTCTCCTTTCTCACAATGTGATTTTTCAGCTCCCTTTTCCAGTGCTGTCTTTGGTAGTTATAGCATAATCTTCCTGAGGAAAGGGATTGTTTTCGTTTTGGCTCATACATCATGCTATAAAAGTTTTAGTGTACTTTTAGGCTATTAAAGATTAAAAATTCACTATGTCTTTGAGAAACCTCCTATGTGTATTCCCTTTACTTAGCAGCTAGGTGGTACAATGTATAGTGCGCTGGACCTTGCGTCAAAAAGGTTCATCTTGCTGAGTTCAAATACTGCTTCAGACCCTTCCTAGCTGTGTAACCCTGGGCAAGTCACTAAGCCCTCTTTGCCTTCATTTCCTCATCTGTAAAATTAGCCAGAGAAGGAAATGGCAAACCACTCGAGTATCTTTGACAAGAAAACCCCAAATGGGACCACAAGAAGTAGGTTATGACTGAAAAAAAACTCAACAATATTTAATGCAGTGACTAGCACATACCTCTTATGAAATGTATGTTTCTTCATTCTTGACTGCCCTCTTGGAGCTTATATTTTATTTATCGTCTAGTGGTGGGGAAAAATCTATCAATTAAACCCACTGCCTGACCTTGAGAAGGTAAAGTGGGTAATTGGCTAAATTTTGGAGAGTTCAGATTGTTTGTTTTTAAAGTAAACAGAGTTTCAAAGGAGGAGTTAGTCTAAAAACTAGTTTCATGATCAGATAAACTGACTTTTATCCTAAGGTTGACTGATGGTTTGACTGACTTCATGGCTCTTTGATTATGTATAAAAAGAGTTTTAATCCCTACATATCAATTACTGTTTCTTCCACTGACTGAACTCATATTCACTTGACTAAAGGAGCAGACACCCTTAAATATATTTGCTGTCAGAGGATTTGGTTCCTTTTTTCTGAGCTAATTTTACTCTTTTTCTGCTTACCAGTTCAATCTTACTGTTTTGGCAGATGTAATGATAGGAAGTTAGTTATTTAAAAATTCCTAAATTATCTAGCTTCAAATAGCAAGTAACAGTGTAATTATTATTAAGAAATATTTTCCCACCTACTGAGCAATTTTGTCTTAGTTTATTACGTTTATTATATGACATTATCTTAAAAATACATCTAGGTGACTAGGTATTTCATGGGATTATAAAAGCAAATAACTTTTACCATCAGATCAAACTAAAATAATTGAGTGGGTAAGGGGGTGCTGGGGTAGGACGATTCCCTTGACTATAACATCCCGTCCAGCTATTACCATGTAGCCACGTTTCATTGCTAAATTTTTAGAAAGAGTGCCCTGCACTCCTTTTCTGCAGTACATTTTTCTCCTTTGACTTCTCACACCCTAGTACTTTTTTATCCTTGCTCCTAAGTGAAAGGATTTACCCCAGACTTTGTCTTGTTCTTCATATAATCTCTATGCAGATGGCTGTGAAGTCACAGATTCTGAGCTGGAAGGGACCTCATCATCCATCTGGTTCAACCAAAACCCGAGTAATAATTCTTTCAACAATATATCCTAGAAAAAGAAGCTATCCAAACTTTGCTTGAAGCTCTCCAAGGAGGAGCTACTCAGTCTTTTCTGAAATGGTATATGTCACTTTTTAACTGCCCAGTTGCAAGGAATACATTCCTTGCATTAAGCATGTCTTCCAATTTCTTTTTTCTGTCTGACGCTTTAAACATTGCCCTCTGGGCTAAATAGAACAATCCTTGTATTGCTTCCCCTTGAGAATCATTTTAATACTCAACAATATTTGTCATATCACCTATAAGTTGACTTGATTCTAGCCCACTCTCCCCCTGATTTCATACATTGTTCCTTCAATGGCTCAATTTTGAGGACCTTCACCATCATAATTACCATTTTCTTTGTACTCTCAATTATTGTGAAATATCCATTTACTCATCTATTAATCTTTCTGTCTATCTATCATATATCTATCTACCTGTCTGTCTAACTCTTTGTCTATCTATCATATATCTATCTACCTGTCTGTCTAACTCTGTCTATCTATCCTCAATATTTTTCATCATCATCATCAATCTCCTAAAACTTTCTACTGAGATATGGCACTACATATCTACCCCAAAACTTTTAGATATTTCCACCAAGATTTCCCACAGGAATATCAAAATGAAAATATCCAAATCTCAATTCATAAATACCTTGTCATCCAAAGGTCCCAATGCCTTTTTATGGTATCACATTTTAGCCAGTCAACCAGGACCAAAACCATGACTTCTAAATCATTACTTTCCCTCATTTTTTTCCTCTCATTCGCTCCATCCATGAGTTCAGTACAATGAAAATTGCTTGAGGACAGGCAATGTAGTTTCATTTTGTCATTTTATTCCCCCCAGTGACCCCACAGTGCCATGGAAGGAAATGGGGGGGGGGGCATAGTGTCCTTCAGTTGAAAGAGCATTAGATTTGAAATCAGAGCACCTGGGTTTGAATCTCATCTCTGGTGCTATTCTAACTTGCAGGACTTTGAAGCAAGTAATTTAACTTCTCTAGATTCTAGTTTTCTGATTTTTAAAATGAAGGACTGGACTAGGTGACATTTGAGGTAGTTTACAACTCTAAGCCTAAAAATATTATTACCCTATCTCACATATCAGGCCCTAATTATATCCAACTGAATTGAATGGAATTGAAATTCTCTTTTTTTCCCTATCTTCACGTTGTGCTTTTAATCTGACTCATTATACAATCACACAGCGACTATCATAGTTTAGGCATCAAGCCTATACTATAACAATAGTGTCCTAACTGTTGGTCCTGCCTCCAGTCCCTCCTGTATTCAATCCATCCTTAACATATACTGTAAAATAATCTTCTTAAGACACAGGCCTATGTCAGCCAAAAGACATAAGTTGTTCCACACACCCCTTAGTTTGACATTAAAGACCCCCCACAATCTATAGACTACTTTATCCCCCTTATGTCATGTGATCCCCTTGATACACATTGAATTCCACCCATTCTGAACTAGGATATATCCCCTAATCTCTTTCTCCTTTCTTCCAGTGATATTCAGGTTTGCCACCCTCCCCATCCCATTCCCCATCCCATTGTTTAAAAGCATTCCCTTATCACTATCCTTGGCAAAATTATTCCTGAAATTCAATTTTGCTGTCACTTCTGCCATGGAGAATAAAATAACTCCTTCTGCGATATCTCCATCTGATTGTATACTCACCCTCTTCATATTTACCCAGAATATTTTACATATCACACTATGGCCTATTTTATTATCAGTTTACATATTCTACCTCCCTTAATGAAAGAACTTACTGGGAGTCAGACAGTTGGTAATAGGTCTATAGAAACTAAAAATTACTATTTTCCTTCATTATTGACTCTTAGGAATAAATTTCCCTTATCCTCTTCTGCTCTAAGAATGTATATATGAGTAGTCTGTGTATAGTATTAGCTGTAAATACCGTCATGATGATTATTAATAGGAAGTTGTTATTTTTGCTCTTTCATTTTCAAAGTGGACCAGTGACATCATGTGTGATGTCTTGACTTGTTCATGAATTAGATGTAAGGGAAGAAGATTTGCACAAAATCTTCAACCTTACTGTCTTCCAGAATTGTAGAAGTCCAGCGAAAAGACAAAATTCAGGACTACTGGTAGACGTAGTGGATGACCTTGGTACATCTGGTCACACTCTAAGTGTTCCAGTATCTGCTTCAGTCACCTGTTTGGCTATTGGAATAAATAATTCTCATCTGCCCATTATGTCTGGGTAGACCGCCCCCCCCCCCCAGCTCACCAACAGGTTTGACGCCTGTCAGTTACCCTCACCCTGTTTTTCCCATCTGCTGAGACTAAAAAGAAAGACTTAATTAAAATGAAGTAGGAACATATATCATGGAGCCAGCATAGCAAATTTCTGGTGAGGTCCAAGCAGATTCCAAATGAAACACTTTTCATATGTTCCCACTGCACATAGTGGGCCCTTAATAACTGACAAGACTGGAATTAAATTTCAGTCCTGCTGTTTCTCTCTACACAGTATCTTTAATCTGACCCATTTTTCTTTTTTTATATTTGTGTTTAATCAAACATTATCATTACATTATTTTAAACTTGTGCTGATGGTAGGCACATGTTTACACCTTAGTTCATTGAATGAGATAGGAACGGTATTATTATTATTATTATTCGTATATTAAACAATATATCGATACATTATAAAGTTAATAGGTTTTGAAATCAATTGTAATATATGACATCGCTGAAACTAGATATTTAATAATTCAACAGAAGGCCCTATCAATAGCTGAAATCATCTGTATACCTTTAAGAGCCCTGGATACCTGAGCAATTGAAATTCAAAGATCATTCAGTCTATAAAATATAGTGTTATGTTCTTTACTCAAGATGGTTATATAATAAACGACAATGAAATGTCTTTCAATAATTGAAAGTCAATATTTTATTCAAAGAATTGTAATTATTCTCTTTACCATATGGACAATTAAGTAATTTAAGTTGGAAAGGCTTGCTGTTATTATAACTCAGAAGATCTGTTTAAGCCATTATTTTAGAAGGACTAGGATATGATGTTGCATACCAAGGACATGTTTTTCTAAATGTAAGAAAAAGGCCTCATATTTGGTGAAGTTCCGTGTGTGGTCAATGATTGGCCTCTGGACCATAGAAGGGAGCTGTCATTATGTGGCTTGAGGGGAGGCAGAATAGGCATCTTTAGCTTCTTTTCCCCCTACCTGTTTCTAAGAGTAACTTTTATTCTTGCCAAGAGGAGAAACAGGAATTTGTAAGCAGAGGCCCCTTTGCTATCCTTAGAAAGAGGAGAAACCAGGCTATGATCATATCTATCTGCTTCCTTAAACATTATTAATTTAGGAGATATGATCAGGGCCAATCTAACTTCTGATTGCTATTTTTCATTACAGAATGAACAGTCACCCCAAGCTATTTAGAGCTAACCTTATCCTTGGCCCCTTTCTCATCTAAGAAAATATCCAAAAGGACATACTTAGTAAATAGAAAAATAAAAGATCAACATGGCAGCCAAAAAAATAAACAAAATAAAATAAAGTATAAATATTAGAATATATAGTAGATAACACAGATTGGAGGAAATCTCCCATTAGGAGAGAGATAGACAGAGAGACAGAGACAGAGAGAGAGACAGAGACAGAGAGAGACAGGCAGAGAAAGAGTCTGAAAGTCTGAGAGTTCTAGATCTCACTCAAAAAGAATTTCCACAACATCTCAAGTGTAGCAAGCTGAGGATAGTGCACATGGTAGAATGGCAGCTCCTCTCTTATATTCCTAGAGTTTTTTTTTCTTTTCTTTCAGCAACTTGAAGTGGAATTGGCATTGTTCATCTTTCCTTTAGAAGCTGAAAGAGAAAATTTTACAAAGCAACTTGAAGTTGAAGAGTCCCAGTGAAAATTGAAGCAGGCTGAATGCCAAAGACAAAGTAAAATGTCAGTGTGGAAATCGGTTGGAAAAGGGGGGGGGGTAGAAGAGCATGGTTGGACCCCTGCCCCTGGGCAAGAAGCAGCAGAGTCCCAGCAGCTATGCAGCCATCTTGGTGTGGCTGCCTCAGGATCACCTGGCCTGCTGATATAGGGGGACAAATTGACCATTCACAGGGTAATTACTCTTGCTTTGACTTGCCCGGATCTGGATTGTGGTCTTGGGTGGTGCTCCTGCGGTGTTTGGCCAGTGAACCAGAGCTTGTGGGGGCTAAAGAGACAGCACCTTCCTAATAGCTCTGGCAGCTCTGAAAACCCTAGCAATTTGGGACAAAGTTCTCTTCATTCTGGAATCAGAGTTATATCATGGCAAAGAACTCAAACATCAAGTAATTGACTGGCAATATGAGCAAGTTGAGGAAGCACAAAGACAACACAAAGTACTTTTTTGGGGACAAAAAGGATCAAAGCATGGAGGGGGAGGAAGACAACAAAGTCAGACCTCCTGCATCAAAAGCTTCCAAGCAAAATATGGATTGATTACAAGCCATTGAGGAGCTCAGGAAGGATGTTAAAAATCAAGTAAGAGAAGAGGAGGAAAAATTGGAAAGAGAAATGAAAATGATGCAAGAAAATCAGGAAAAGAGAGTCAATAGCCTGCTACAGGAGACCAAAAAACACACTGAATTAGATAACACTTTAAAATATACTAACGCAGGGCGGCTAGGTGGCACAGTGAATAGAGCACTAGCCCTGGAGTCAGGAGGACCTGAGTTCAAATCCAGCCTCACACATTTGACACATACACTTACTGTCAATGTGACTTTGGGCAAGTCACTTAACCCCACTTGCCCGACCCCCCCCCTCAAAAAAAATAGACTAACTCAAATGATGAAATATGCTCAAAAAGCCAGTGAGGAGAAGAATGCCTTAAAAAGTCAAATTTGCCAGATGGAAAATGAATTTCAAAAAGTCACTAAAGAGAATAACTCCTTTCAAAATTAGATTGGAGCGATTGGAAGCTACTGAGTTTATGGAAAATAAAGATACTATAAAACAGATCCAAACAAATGAAAAACTAGAAGGCAGTGTGAAATATCTCATTGGAAAAACACCTGACCTGGAAAATAGATTCAGGAGAGATAATTTACAAGATTATTGGACTACCTGAAAGCCATGATCGAAAAAAGGAGCTTACACACCATCTTTCAATAAATTATTATGCACAATTGCCCTAATATTCTAGAACCAGAGGGCAAATTAGAAATTTAGAGAATTCACCAACTGCCTCTTGAAAAAGACCCTAAAAAGAAAACTGCTAGAAATATTATAGCCAAATTCCACAGTTTCCAGGTCAAGGAGAAAATCCTGCAAGCAGGCAGGAAGAAACAATTTGAGTATTGTGGAAACACAGTCAGGATAACACAAGAGCTAGCATCATTTATAATGAGGGATTGTAGGGCTTAGAATATAATATTCCAGAGGTCAAAGAAGCTAGGACTAAAACCAAGAATCACCTACCCAAGAAAACTGAGTATAGTGTGTCAAGGGAAAATATGGTCATTCAATGAAATAGAGGATTTTCAAGTATTATTGATGAAAAAAAAAACAAAAACAGAGCTGAACATAAAATTTGCCTTTCAAATACAAGAAGCAAAAGAAGCATGAGAAGATAAACAGGAAAAAGAAATCATAAGGAACTTATAAAAGTTGAACTATTTACATTCCTACATGGAAAAATGATAATTGTAACTCATAAGACTTTTCTCAGTATGAGTATAGTAGAAGGGAATATATGTGTGTGTGAGTGGGTATTTATTTATACATATATATGTATAGGAGGGTTTTTGTGTGTATAAATATATATGTGCGTGTGAGCATATGTATGTTCATGTATACATAGACAGAGGGAACAGAATAAATTGAATATTAAGGGATGATATCTAAAAAATGAAATTAAGAAGTGAGAAAGGAATTCATTGGGAGAAGAAAAAAGGCAGAGATAGATATAAAAGAGGTAAGAGAAAACAGTTACAATGCAGGGGAAGAGCAGGAAGGTGAGAGGGAATGGGGCAACCTTATTCTCATTGAATTTGTCTTGAGGAGGGAATAACATACACACTCAATTGGGTATCTTATCCTACAGGTATATCGGGGTCGAGATAAGAGGGGGCATGATAGAAAGAAGGGCAGATTGCAGGAGAGGGTAGTTAGAAGCAAATATTTTTGAAAAGGGATAGGGTCAAAGGAGAAAATACAATAAATGGGGGCCTGGAGAGGATGGAGGGAAATATAGTCTTTCACAATATAACTACTATGGAAATGATTTGGGTATGTACAACCTATATAGAATTGCTTATCTTTCCAGTGGTGGTGGGTGAGTATGGAAGAAGGAAAAAATCTGGAACTCAATAATTTAAAAACAAATGTTTAAAAAAATATTTTTGACATGCAAATGGGAAATAAGATATACAGGCACTGGGGTATAGAAATCCATCTTGCCCTTCTAGAAAGTTAGGGGGGTGATGGGGAAGGATATAGAGAGAACAGTTTGCAGGAAGGGATATTCAGTAGGCTTGTTATTTTGGGGTGTGAATAGGCAAAAGATGGGGAGAAAAAATTGTAACCCAAAACCTTGTGGAAATGAATGTTGAAAACTAAAAATAATTAATTTTCTTTTAATTGAAGAAGGCTGGAGCTCTCTCCTCTCTCCAACTCTGACTCTGGCTCTTAGCCAGGGTAGAGCGTTCATCTCCTCTAAAAGGTCCAGGTTCCCATGCCAATGGACTTTAGCATAGGGTTATACATATCATAGGCTAAAATTATAAGAAGGTTTTCATAGGTTGTTCTTATTATTTAATTATTGATTATAGTAAAAACCTTAAAAAGTATGATATTGATACTGATGCAATTCTCTTTGTCAAAAGCAACAAAAGTTGGATAAAATCATTTTATGCTGAACCTAATCAAAGCATTGAAAAAAAAATTGGAAGCTGTTCTGTCTGGAATTATGGCCCAAACACAGAAAATAACACACACAAACACACACACCATGGACATGTACACATGTACATTTTTTTTCTCCTGGATCCTTTTGACAATCTTGTGTAACCTAATGACACCTTCTTAGATAAATGTTTAAAATCCATAAAATAAAATGCATAGCATTACCATGAAAAATAATTACATTTAAATTCAGTTATAAAGAACAAGTTAATAGATCTTAGATTAAAAATTCCTGTCCTCATTGCCAGCTAGAACCATTTGCATAATACTGGAATAGTACAGTTATTCAGATCTCTTCAAAATGTAGTTAACTCAGTTCCTTTAAAAAAAAAAACATTTTTCTTCAGTTCTCAGAAATATCAATTAACCATTTATCTCTCTTTGGAAGAAAATATTTGGTTGAATTCTTCTCAGGATAACTCTGAAATTGTCTCAGTTTCCCTCAGTAAACTTCCTGGGACTGCCTTCTTCAGTGAGTAAGTTAACTCAGTTCAGTTTTTGTCACAAAGAAAAGGTAGATAAAAATTCAGTTGCTCTCAGGAATGACAGTTAAACTCAGTTCTCACAAAGTGTATTATTGATCTCCCTTCAAGACAACACTCCAAGACAGTTAACTCTTCAACTTCCTCAAAGATTCTTCACTTGCTGTTAACTCTTGAAATCCCTTCGGGAATTATCTTATTACTCCTGACTCAGTGCCTAAAGTTAATAACTTCAGATAAGTTAACTCCTGATTTCCAACTGTACAAAAATAGTACTTGTTATGGTCATGGGTGGCGGCCTCAGTTGTGGCAATGGCTGCAGAAGGCTGGCAGCAGCAGCGTGATGGTGGTGACTGAGAGAATTCCTTCCTTTTTGGAGCCAGCCAGAATTTCTCTGAAGGACTCCTGCTGAGGACTGCCAGGGATGGGAACTGCAGGCAGCCAGAGCTGCTGGGAGCATATTTCAGCATGCTTCATGGACGCTGAGCAGTTGCTGTTAGTGGGGAGAGGAGGATCTTTGCCTGAGGGTAGAATGTTCTGTTTTGAAGGCTTGATAATGTGGGTGTTTACTACATCAACTACCTAAAGGATTAAAAGTGACAAAATGAACCCTTCCTTTCCCCTCCATAGATGTAGCAATAACTGGTTCTGGCAGCATGAAGTACCAACTTCATAACTACTGTGATGGCTTTGATTTCTGGTTTAGGGACTCAGTTTTCTGGTATTTGAATAAATGTTCTAGCTTTATTACCCATGTAGAGAGCCTGGTATATTTTGTGATTAATAACCATATCAGCATATTTATAGTTACTGTAGAAATTCTGTGACACTGTTTATTAAGCTGAACTTACTATTTTTTTATTAAGACAACTTACATGTCACTCTAAGATACACATAATCCTTCACTGAAATTATCTCATTTTCAATTGACACCAACCCTGTAAACTAACTCTGACAGGTATTTTCATCCCCACTTTACAGATGAGGAAAACTGAGGCTTAGAGAGTTTAAGCCTGTGATCATTAAGTATGAAAGGCAATATTTGATCCAAAGTCTTTATAATAGGAAGGCCATTTTTCTCCATTATAATTGGCTGTTTTTCCAAGATTTGACAATTCTGTTGTCATAATCCTCACAACTCCATTCTTAATGATTCCAATTGACTAACCAGATTAGTATTCCCAGATAACAAAAGGTTTTTATTTTTCAAAATGCTATGAGTTTAAGAATGATTTCATTCTAAGAATTTTGAACTATCTAGTAGGTAGAATAATTTTGATTTTTCTCTGCCACCCTTTAGTAATTCTATTTAAAAGACCTGCCTACAATATAGTTTTACAACTGGAAGGCATTTCATAATCCAATCCCTTCATTTTACAATAAAGTTACAAAGATTCAGAGAAATCAATTGACTTTGGTGGAATAAAGTTGGATTTCTAATTAGACAACTTGGGTTCAAATCTATCTCTTTTACTCTATCACTTTGTTATGTAGCTTTGAACAAATTAGTCCAGGAGTGGGGAACCTGAGGTCTTGAGGCCACATTTGGCCCTCTACCATATTTCCCCGATAATAAGACACTCTTATTATTTTTTTTGGACAGAAAAACACCAGAGGGCTTATTTTCAGGGGAGGGCTTATTTTAATGAACATTGACAGCAATTTTAATAAACAGGTAAATGTGAACAAAAAAATGTACCTTTATTCAATAATGAATTCAATAAAGAACAGGATGACGCGCTCACTGCTGCAGCTCTGATTGGATGCAGCTCGGAGCGTGGTGTGCGTTTCACCCGGGGGGGGGGACGGTGCGTGTAGCGCAGGGGATCACCTTCACTACAGTAGCAATCTCAATAGGGCTTATTTTCGGGGGAGGGCTTATTTTAGAGGAATCTTACACAGTAAGGGAAAGGCTTATTTTCGGGATAGGTCTTATTATCGGGGAAACATGGTAGGTCTTCAAGTGTATACCTTTACCTGAATCCAAACTTCACAGAACAAAGTTTGGATTCAATCATAGGGCCACACTTGAGGACCTATATGGCCACAGTGGCCTTGAGGCCACTGGTTTCCCATCCCTAAATTAGTCTCTTTCAGATTCTCTTTTGACATTTGGAAAATGATGGGGCCTGGATGACTGGATGACCTTGAAAGTGTCTTCCTTCTTTTTATATCAGATGATCACACAGGTATGTGAGAAAACTTAAATTTCAACCCAGGTTTCTTAATTCCAAGTGATCAAGCAGATGACCCCTTATATGACTATAGTTTACTAAGTTCAAAGTAGGACCCTGAATCTGTCTCCTGAGAAATTGGTTATAAAACTGAGCACAAAAAAAGACACCATCATGTTTGCAATATGGGACAAGGTAAGGAATGAGCCACAGTCTGTAAAGGTACAAGCAACACCTGAAGATAACATTATTTCTTAAATTAATACCATCTGGCCTGAATTTCTACATTTTTATTTCAGCAGGTAGAAATTTAATGCAAAAACTGTTCCCTTGCTATGGACAGCATCTGATTTTCTGGGAAAGAATATTTAGGACTATTAACATCTCTCAGAGTTCTTCATCTAGGATAAGGTTTTAAATGGTCCTGGAAGTCACAGCAGCCCTAAGGCCAGGGCTGAAGGATAAGCAGTGACAAAATGAACCCTTCCTTTGCCCTCCAAGGTAAAATTGGGAAGATAAGAGAAGTGATATTTTGCCTTTTTGCAATCCAGAAACTTTTTTTTAAAAGACAAGTACTTTCAAAGCCCTTTATCCTAGAATAAAAGAAAAGGAAGTGAATCAGGGCATACAAAATGTTTGATTTGGGGGTAAAGACACAAAATCTTTGTTATATTCTGATAATGGTTCAGCAGACACCACAAAACAGTAACTAAAACTTCCCACCTCTACCCTCTACTCAGTCATGAACTTGGTTTATATTTCCTAGTAAATTGAGTGAAAATTTAAAGAAAGGCAATGTGGAAAGGGAATTATTAGGTAAGGGAGAAGGTGATGGCAGTGAAGTTAAGAATTAGAATTATAGCACTCAGTTCTAATCAGAAATGCAAATTTGGTAGAGGCTAGAAGAGTCTTACATCAGTTGGGAAAGGAATAATCGAAGACTGAAGAATTGAGGCTAAAAAGGATTGTCTTTGCAGGGAATGGCAAATGTGTTATAAGAAGTATGAGTGATTTGCCCAACTTCATAGAGTAGTAAGTGATGTAGAAAGGATTAAAAATTACACTACTTTAATAAATACTAGCAAGGCACTAGGGAGCAATATGAAAGTAACAGTCTTGAATTTGAAAATTGCCTCCAAAAATGGTCTGGGAAACTCTAGGTCAGGGGTGGGGATACTGTGGCCTCCAGCCCATGTGACGACCTTGTAAGTCCTCAAAAGCAGCCCTTCGACTGAATGCAAACTGAAGTTTACCACCCCTTCGATAGGTAATTAATTTATCTGAGTTCATACCATGCCTCCTGTGGTCTGGTAAATTTCCTGTGGAAAATGATGGGGCCAGACTAGGGCCAGACTACTTATGTGACATTGAACAAA
The DNA here is from genome assembly GCF_028583685.1 of Petaurus breviceps papuanus. Lineage (NCBI taxonomy): Eukaryota > Metazoa > Chordata > Mammalia > Diprotodontia > Petauridae > Petaurus > Petaurus breviceps. The sequence continues at coordinate 28,798,659 of NW_027185804.1, forward strand.
TCACTTAGCCACTCTCAGCCTCTATGTGCAAATCTGTAAAATAATGAGGTTGAACTAGATGGTCCCTAAGAGCCCTTCCAGAATGAAATCTCTGATCCTGTAAACTCTGAGCTTCACTTTCTGCATCTGTAAAATGATCCATGATGTCATGTTCCTACAAATTAAACATCTGTGTTTCCCTATTACTATTTGAATCAAATATAAAACATTCTGTTGGGCATTTAAAAACCTTCAGAGTCTGATTCTTTCTTCCCTTTCCTGTCTTTGTTTACATTATACCCCTGCATGACCTCCAGCTTTCTTCTTATTTTTTCCCCTTTTTATCAATACAAGTGACATAATCCACTTAAATATGCTAAGTGCTTAATAAATGACTGTTGAAATACTCACTTTTCTCTAAGTTCCTTTCTTGCTCATTTATAACTCTGATAATTATGATAATGTACCTAGGACTTTTTACTATAAATCTATAGTCCAGAGTAGGGATTTTGGCCCAGTTTGCCTGAATTATTATTTCTGCTAGACTCCCTTTAGGTTTTCTCAACAGAAATAAAATAACCTTTATGTAAAAAAAAAATACACACACACACAACTTTGATTTGATAGAATTAATCAGCAAATTGATATTAGGGTAAATTGAAATGTAGAAAGGTGATTTTTATTCTGTTCCAAATACTTCTTGAGGGAACCTTCAAGGTACACTGGTATTTTGAGAATTCTAATCTTGCTTATCATTTAATACAAAGACTAGTGAATCATTTAGGCGGAGTTTCTTCTTCTTGCTTCTGATAAGTCATCCATTTGCAAAGACAGCGAGGGTGGCAAAAATCTCTCTCCGAAAATAAAGAATATGAAGCAGCTATTAAATTAAAAAAGAAGCCTGAAATAAATCTGGGAGTTTACATTTAATAAATGACTCAATGAAATCTACAAGATTGGAAGTTTGAGCTCAATGGGTTAGGAAGGAAAGCAAAGGAATATATTTGCATAAGTTTTGCTCTAGAATTAAATTAAATGCTACATCTTCTCAAGGTTCAGGATAAAATCACAGATATATCTATGATTAGGGAATTGAAATGGATAGCTTTTATTATTCAAGGAGGCAGACTGCGATATTAATCAGGAAAACCAAAGTGAATTCCCATCACTTATTCAAGGGGTATGTGTAGAAAAACTCTGAAACATGAACAGGGGAATGCTTCTGTATGAAAATTCTAAGTCCCCTCGTTTCTAATACCACTGATGTGTAAATTTCATTGAGCTGAGATGCTCATTTAAGATGTTAACATTTTCCCCTCATATTTTTTATATAAGCTACTTGGGGAATTAAATTTAATGTGAACATTTTTAATAGGTTAATTTTCTTTAGCAATTGATAAAAAAGTATTTTAATTATGGTATTATATTTTTTCCAGTAAATGAATAACACATTATTATACTTCATTTTATTTTTTATAGGTAGCTTTTGGTTCAGAATTCCAAGCTTTGGCTTTGTACAGACTGTTTCCAATCTCGGTGGTGTCACTTTTAAAATGACTTACTTTTTTTCTCACTCAGCATTGCATCTGATACTTTTGAGAATATAGTTCACGTCTGGACTCCATAGATGAGATAAAAGAGTCAACAGATTTCCCTTAAACACTCACTTGGTAGAGGACACTATTAGTCTAGTAGAAAGTGTAAAAAACAATGTAAAAGACTTGCCATAGCCTTTAAGTAATAAATGCCATTATGTTCTGTTTCTAATCAGTCCCCTCTACTCCCAGGGACTATAGGAAGAAGAGGAAGAGGAGAAAGAAGGGAAGGAGGAAGATGAAAAGCAGGAGGAAGGAAGGAAGGAAGGAAGGAAGGAAGGAAAGAAGAAAGGAAGGAAGGAAGGAAGGAAGGAAGGAAGGAAGGAAGGAAGGAAGGAAGGAAGGAAAGAAGGAAGGAAGAAAGGAAGGAAGGACCTACATTGGTGTTAATATAGTGGTGCTCTAATCCTTGAAAAACCCACATTAACTAACTAACTAACTAACTAACTAACTAACTAACTAACTAACATACAAAAGTACCTTTGTCCAGAAGACATTATTTGGAAAGGACAATAATTATTATGTAGGTACTGAATGAATAGACATAGAAAAAGACCTATATAGTGGTTATTGGGCAATAGGGGAAAAACATAATATGAAATATAACAGTGAAATCCAGAGTCCTGAAATTGAGGAAGGGAATTTGGATAGAGCTAAGCATTTCCAGAAGAATAAAATATGAAAAAAATCCCAGAAATTTCTCAGAGTGATTACCTTAAAATAGATTATTATAGTTCAAAATAGATGCAAGCTAGCTTTGGGACTGCCCATGGTATAATGGATACAATGTTGAATATTGACTCAAAAAATCTTACAAATCACCCTTCTGAGGATTATTAGGTATGTGACAAGCAAGTCACCTGACTACTCTATGTTTTTACTTTATTTATCATTTTATTTTTTCCCTGGTTACATAAAAATATTCATTTAAAAAATTTTAAGTTCCAAACTATCCACCTTCTACTACCACCCCATAGCCCATCATAGAGAAGTCAAGCAGTTTTATATAGATTATACTTGTATACTCATGCAAAACATTTCCATATTACTTGTGTTGTGAAAGAAAACATAGAAAAAACTCAAGAAAAATAAAGAAAGTTTAAAAGTTATGCTTCAATCTGTATTCAGAAACAATGATTTCTTTTTCTGGGAATGTATGGTACTTTTCATCATAAGTCCTTCAGGGTTGTCTTGGATTGTTTTATTACTGAGAATAGCCAAGTTATTCACAGCTAATCATCTTACAACATTGCTATTACTTTGTACACAGTATACATTTTATTTTGCAGCTCTGATCTTTTCATCAAGAATATTTGAAAGTCCTCTATTTCACTGAATAACCATTTTCCCCCTTAAAGGATTATATTTAAGTTTTTCTGGGAGGTGATTCTTGGCTATAATCCTTACCCCTTTGCCTTTAGGAATATAATATTCCAAGCTGTCAAATCCTTTAATGTAGAAGCTATCAAAACTTGTGTTATTCTGACTGTGCTCTAGAATTTGATTACAGTAATCCTGAGAATTTTCATTTTGTTACCACTTTCAGGAGGTTATTGGTGGATTCTTTCAATGCCTATTTTAACCTCTGGTTCTAAAATATCAGGTCAAATCCCTTTGATAATTTCTTGATAGATAATGGGTAGGCTCTTTTATTGATCATGGCTTTCAGGTATACATAATTTTATATCAAATTTTATGTTCAACTCTGCTTTTGTCAACAAGAATGCTTGAAAGTCCTCTATTCCACTGAATGACTATATTTTCCCCTGAAACATGATACTCAGTTTTGCTGGGTAGGTGACTCTTGGTTTTACTCCCAGCTCCTTTGCCCTCCAGAATATCATATTCCAGGCCCTTCGATCCCTCAGGGTAGAAGCTGCCAGATCCTGGGTTATTCTGATTGTGTTTCCATGATATTTAAATTGTTTCTTCCTGGCTACTTGTATATTCTCTCCTTAATCTGGGAATTCTGGAACCTGGCTATAATATTCATAGGAGTTTACTTTTGGGGATCTTTTTCAGGAGGTGATCGGTGGATTCTTTCAACCTCTATTTTGCCCACTGATTCTAAAACATCAGGGTAGTTTTCTTTGAGAACTTCCTGGAGGATGCTTTCTAGGTTCTTACTTTGGTCATGGCTTTCAGGTAGCACAATAATTTTTAAATTATCTCTCCTGGATCTATTTTCCAGGTCAGTGATTTTTCCCATGAGATATTTGAGATTGCCTTCTGTTCTTTCATTTGTTTGGATCTAACAGCATCTTGATTTCTTATAAAGTCATTAGCTTCCATTTGCTCCAGTCTAATTCTGAAACCATGATTCTCCTCATTGAGCTTTTGAGATTCTTTTCCATCTGGCAAATTCGATTCTTTAAGGCATTCTTCTCCTCATTGCCTTTTTGAGCCTCTTTTGCCATTTGAGTCAGTCTGTTTTTTACAGTGTTATTTTCCTCATTCAGGCTGTTGACTCTCATTTCATAATTTTCTTGCATTGTTCTCATTTCTCTTCCCAATTTTTCCTCCACTTCTCTTATCTGCTTCTTAAGGTCCTCTATGGACTGTAACCAGCTCGTATTTTTCTTTGAGGCTTTTTGTGCAGGAGTTCTGACTTCACTGTCTTCCTCCTGTTCCATGCTTTGCTCCTTTTTGTCCCCAAAATAGAAGTGTAAGGTTGGAATCTTCTGTCTGCTTTGTTTCCTTTGCCTGCTCATGTTGCCCCTTAGTCACTTGACCCCCGGGCTTTTTGCCACAGTAGGACTCTGCCACCAGACAGGGGAGCTTTTGTCCCAAACTCTGGGGTTTTCTCAGTTGCTGGAAGTATTAGATGGATACCCTCTCTGAGGTTTCCACACATTCTAGCAAGCTGGACATACACCCCAGGACCTCCACCCTAGACTGCAATCCAGATCCAAGCAGGTTAAAGCAAGAGTGATTACCCCTCAGACTGGTGCTTGGTCCCCCTACACTCTGCAGGCCAGGAGCTGAAGCTGCCACGTGGCTCTGGCTGGCTTTGCTGGCATCTCAGCAGCTTCTCACCCCAGGGGCAAAAGCCATGCACTCCCACTTACTAGGTCCCAAAGAACAGACTGAACTGACCTCTCACTTTGTCCTTTGCATGTGTGTGTCGATAAATCTGGAAATAGCCACAGCTGCTGCTGATCCGGGGTCCCTCAGGCCAGCGGCTGGTCAGGCCCAACCTGGGCCTAAAGCCTTGGAGTGTGGCTGGGCTGGGCTCCTAGAACACTGTGCTGGCCTATTCCTTCTGGCCTGCCGGGCTGTCCTTAGTGGGAGGTTAGCTTCTCTGTGACACTTTGTGGTTTCTGTAGCTCCAAAGTTTGTTTAGAGTCCCCTTTTTACATGGATAGGGGAAAGTGGAACCCAGAACAGCAGGGAGGTTGTGCTTCTACTCTGCCCTCTTGTCCCCGCCCCTAGTTACATAATTTTAAATGATCATGTCTGGATCTCTTTTCTGGGCCAGTTGTTTTTTGAATGAGATATTTCATGTTTTCTTCTCCTTTTTTTATTCTTATCATTTTGTTTTATTGTTTCTTTATTTCTCATAAAGTCATTAGCTTCCATTTGCTCAATTCTAATTTTCATAGAATTATTATTTTTTTTCTGTGAGCTTTTTTAACCTTTTTTTCTATTTGGCCAGTTGTAATGTTAAGGGAATTTGTAGATCTTCCATGACCCTTTGTATTGGCAAGTATTGTACTTAGGACCTTGTTTCAAGTTAACACCTTCTTTAAGCTATTTAACACAGAAGTCGTTTACACCTTGGGAGGAAGTTACTGATGTAGCAGGAAGGGGCAGAACAGGGAGGAGTTATACCATATAAAGGAAGAACACAAGCTTGACAGACAAAATTTCCTGGGGTAAGCATAGCAGAGACAGGGCAGCTGCTGCTGGACTGAAGACTGAACTGCAAATTGAGAAGAACTGAGAAGAGTAATGATAATTGAGAACTGAGACAGAATTTATTGGAACAAGTAACATTGAGGCTAGATAAAGTGATTTTGATTTTGAGAGCAGAGCTGCTGAAGACTTCCAAGGGGCAGCTGGACCTAACCAAGGACTTCTGAGGGCCAGCTGGAGCTGCCAGAGGAAGCATGACTGTGGTGTAGGTACTTTGTTTGTGGCTCTGTTAAGTTTTCTCTTCCCAGGAACAGAGAACTGTGGAGGACTTGAGGTGGATTTGACACTCCGAAAACAAATATGGAACAAGAACTTGACAAAGAACTGGACAAGGAGCTGGACAAGGAACTGGGAGCTGCCTGCTTTTGAACCCAAGTGATAGATGGAGCTGGGGCCATGGAAGAGGAACCATGGAAGCTGAGAGCCAGCCTTAAGTCAAGCTGAAAGAAGACTTTACTCGGACACTGTGTACTGACTGAGAAGATTATGATTTACTGTGAGCCGGGGTGGAGAACTTTGACTTTTGTACTTTGTGTTTGAATTAAGGATTTTGTGATTGACTAAATGAATGTACTTTTTTGAAACTATGTGACCACTTTTGTGAAAATTACATGGCCCTTTTAGTGATAAGTTGTTGAGTTGTGACATGGGGAATGCTATACTTTGATTTTCTATGAATGTTTTGCCCTTATTTGTTATTGAATAAATAGAGACCTCACTATACTATGTAATTAGAATCTTGAAACCTATTCACAGCAGCAGTTCTCTCCAAAGCTGCTTGTAATTGGCTTTACATTAATTCTATTTATAGGAGGTTTTTTTTTTCCTTTCAATTAATTTCTGTGCCTCTTTTTCCATTTGGCCAATTCTGATTTTCAAGGTATTCTTCTCCTCATTGAATTTTTGTACCTCTTTTACTATTTGTCCTTGTCTGTTTAGTAAGTTGTTATTTTATTCAGTACTCTTTATGTCTCTTTTACCAAGCTGTTGACTCTTTTTTCATGATTTTCTTTTATCATCCTCATTTCTCTATGTAATTCTTCCTCTACCTCTCTTACTTTATTTTCAAAATCCCTTTTGATCCCTTCAATGGCCTGAAACCAATTCATATTGTTTTCTTGAAGGCTTTGGATGTAGAAGTTTGGCTTTGCTATCTTTTGAGTGTATGTTTTGATCTTACTTATCACCATAGTAACTTTCTATGGTCACAATATTTTTCCTGTGGTTTGCTCATTTACCAGTCTATTTCTTGACTTTTTAACTCTGTTAAAGTAATGCTTTGCTTTCATGGTGGTGAGCACACTGTGACAAACTTCAGGAGTTCTTTGCACCTGTTTTCAGAAATACTTCTGGGTACTTGTAAATTTTCAGTTCTTCCAAAGTAGTATGATCTAAGGAGACCCGTGTTTACTTCTCTCCTGGTCTTTTCTCTGATCTGCCCTGGAACTGTGAAAAGAATACCTCATCCAGTTTGCCTACAAGCTGGAATATGTTGTATTCCTCCTTGCCCTGGGAATGTCACCCAGGATTGTGACCCCAATCCAAGTATGGCCAAAGAAACATTATCCTTCCCCTGATGCCAGCAAAGAGACCCTGCAATCTCCTTCTGACAAGTTGGTCAACCCCCTTATTGTCTATAGGCTAAGAACTCCAGAAGCAGTGGCTGCTGCTACTGATTTGGTGGCTCCCAAGGCCTGGTCCTAATTTTCTGGGTTAGGGACTACACTGGACTATACTCCACTCACACCCAGGTTTGACATACCTTTCCTGCCAACATTCTAAGTTTGCTTTGACTGGGAAATTATTTCATTCTGTCTTTTTGTGAGTTCTGCCTCTATAGGAATTGTTTTATGACATTATTTAAAGGCATTAAGAGGGATTTTGGAAAAAGCTTAGGTGTGTTATTGCTTTTTCTCTGATTCTCACTTGTCCTCTCAGTTTCAGGTCTTTTATCTATAAAATGAGAATCTACCTCCCAGGATTTTTATGATGTCCAAACAAGACACTGCATATAAAGTACTAGGCAAATGGGAAAACATTATCTATCAATCTATATATTTATGTATGTATGTATGTATGTATGTATCTATCTATCTATCTATCTATCTATCTCTTTCTCTATCTGTCTGTCTGTATATCTATCTATTTGTCTGTCTGTCTATCAATATATCTACATGTATACATATATACACATGCATAAATATACTATACATACATAAGTTTGTGTATACATATGTGTGTATATTTGCATATATACATATGTATGTGTATATCAGTTATAATCCTGCCCATTAGAAAGCTTCCCTTTGTCAATAGTTTATTCATACAAAATTGAACAAAGCCAAGTCTGAAGAAGTAAGAAAACTAGTACTAAGAACTAGGAACTAAGTTCAGCAACATCTGACTCATCAGACCAATAGATATCAAGTCACTTGGTTCATCTGTGTATTTAATAACAAAACCTCCCATATTATCTCATTTTAAATGAAGGGTAAACTCTTTGCTGCTTTGAACGAGTTTATTAAGATGCATATCTCTTAGGAATACAGAGGGTACTCAGAAAGGAGTTGCATTTTTATTGTTCTGGGCTGGTGATCTCTGATTAGATATGTAATTGATTAGTGGTGCCAAGGTTTCGATTCAGCCAGACAGACCTTGAAAGATGAATGAAACAGAAGCTAGCCCCAGGCTCCTAATATATGCCATAGAAAATTACATTTTTGCATCTGAACTGATTTCACCAATAATTTCTGAGAAAATCTTGTCTGGAATTTTTTTAAAGGAGGTTTTTATCAGGTTCAGATAAAAGAATAAGCATAATTTTCATCTATTTCACAAAGGCCTGCTAAGTTTTTGTGACCTATGGAATAAATCACTGAGTGGCCCAGAGTTAGTCTTTTGGGGTGAAGGGTTGGGAGAGAAGGTGGGAGAAGTAATCGTATGAGGAACTAAATAAAACAACATTCACTAAAAATATTATTCAGAAAAAAAAGCCGTATTCAGTATTTCTCACATTTAATAATTCATATCACAAATGTTTATGGAGTAGAAATATATAGATATTTTTCTCTGGGTTTGAATTTTAACTCAAATATCTACTAGCTATGTGACTATTGGTAAATCAATTAAGTGTAGAGGAACCAAGGCATCTCCTTAAGATGGTAAGTAACAGAGAACATTTAGCTGTAACTTTTCAGAAGCCAAGATATCCTTATAGGATGGATTTCAATAGTAACAAAAACAAAAGCTGAGAGGCATATTTTGGTGAATGGAGTTCCTATTCCTTGTTGCTTGCCCAATAAGATATGCCTGGAACAAACTCTTGTGGAGGATTATTGAGTTTTGTTCTAGGAGTGTGTATTGCAGGGGATCTTTCCCTATTTCAAAGTTTTATGAATATACAAATATGTGAATACCTTTCTGATCAGGTTTTTGGTTTGCAATGGACAGTATTTTTGTTAGCTGCTGAGCCAGAACTTTATGTATGTAAAATAAAAGTCTGAGAGGAGTAGAAAAACTCTCTTTTCTTGGTGAGTTTTGATTGAGAAACAAAAAGAAATGCCATAAAACTGTGCTTACAAGGAGAAATAGTAGCAGCAGTTAGAACTTCTAGAGTTACCTTAGCTATTCCTTGACTACCATGTGACCATTAACATTTACTCTGACTGCTGATTTTTTTTTGTCTTCTGTATCTGTTTTTTTTTTTTTCATCTTGATGAATGAGTTTTGGAGACATATTAGATTGCATTAGTTTCTTTAGAGATTTAAAAGGTCAGACAAGATACCAGACGTCTAACAATTGGTATTCATAGCAGAATCTGTCTAAGTGTAGTAGCCAAGCCCAGTAATGACCTTGAGGAATAAACTGCTTATGCCAATCAAGCAGTGCATCAGCCAGATACCCCCACAATCAGTCATAAAAGCCATCAAATGGCTTTTCCATTAAGTTATGCCCCACCCAGAAGCAAACTTCAAGGGAAGTTAATGATTGGTGACCACCCCTTAAGTTTAACTTTACTTTTCCCTAGGAAAAGTTGGTGGTTGAGGAGAGTAGACTGCTAGTCTCAGAGTCATTTGTACTTTGGCCTTTACTAAAACTTCTCCATAAATATGTTTCCAAAAGTTAAATTTTTTTTTTAAATTTATAACTGATGTCAACTGATAACCATTGGGTAAAGTATCCTTATTCTGAAGATGTTACCTGTTTATCAGACTATGGTTTAGTAGAATGGTCTCAGAACACAGACATTCACCAATTCATCTTCCTAGCTAACTAGGATTTTTTTTTTTTTACTATTTTAGAGGTATAAATTGAGTGACATGATTATTTTAATTTCCTTGCCTGTAGCTATTAGTGATATCGAACACATTCCTATATGTTTTCCTATTAATCTTCCTTTAGAAAAATGTTCAGAAACTTGCTATTTCTATTTGAGAATATTTTAAAAATATAGATTCATGGTTCTTCCTATTAAATTTTATATAATACATTTATTCCAAATATATTGTCCTCCTACCACAAATCACAATTTATACTGTTTATTTTGATTCAAATCACACAATTCTTATCTGTGGGGAAAAATGTTTCTTAATTTATAATAATCCAAATGGATTATTTTGTTCTATAATCTCTTTTATTCCGTGGCAATTTCTGTTTTTTTCTCATAGTTTTGAAATATATAATATCATATGTAATTTAACTATATGATGAAATTTAAATAATTTTCATTTTTGATTTGTTATGTTATAAGGAGGAGAAGCTTTTCTGAATATATGTAATGGGAGGATTGCATATTATTTAATTGCTTATTTGGTTGACTGGTTTTAGCATATCAAAAAAAAAAAGAGATAGCTCTTTCCTCAGTATTCTGTTTGCTTTGGGGTTATCAAAACCTTATATAATGTATGTATCTTCTTCTAGTCTCTCTTTCTTATTTTTAATTATTTAATTTATTTTTAGTTTTCAATATTCACTTCCATAAGATTTTCAGTTTAAAATTTTCTCTGCTTCCCTCCCTCCCTCCTCTCCCTTCCTGAAAATGGCATGCAAGCTGATATAGGCTCTACATATACATTCATATTAAACATATTTTCACATTGGACATGACGTAAAGAAGAATTTGAGCCAGTAGGAGGAACCACAAGACAGAAGAAACAAGACAAAACATAAAGAGCAAATAGTATGCTTTTGATCTGCATTCAGACCCTAATAGTTGTTACACACACACACACACACACACACCAGATATGGAGAGCATTTTCCATCATGAGTCTTCTGGAGTTGTCTTAGATCCTTTCATTGCTGGGACAAGCTAAGTCTATCAAAGTTAATCATCATACAATGTGGCTGTTACTGTGTACAATGTGCTCCTGGTTCTCACTTCAATCAGCATTTTTTCATATAAGTCTTCCAGGTTTTTTTCTGAATTCTGCTTGTTTATCATTTCTTATATCACCATAACATTCCATGATACTCATATACCACAACTTATTCAGCCATTCCTCAATTGATGGGCATCCCCTCAATTTCTAATTATTTGTAACCATTAAAAAAAGAGCTGCTGTAGATATTTTTGTACATGTGAGTCCTTTTCCCATTTGTATGATATCTTTAGGATACAGGCCAGAAGTCGTATTGTTGGGTAAAAATGTATGCACATTTTTTTATAGCTCTTTGGACATTTTCCAGAATGGTTGGATCAGTTTGCAACTCCACCAAAAATGCAGTCGTGTTACAAATTTTCCCCCCCTTCTCCAGGATTCCAGCATTCATCATTTTCCTTTATTGTCATGTTAGTCAATTTGATAGTTATAGCCTCTCTTTCATCTTACAAATGGCCTGATTAACCTGTCTATTCATAGATAAGTAGATGCATATGTGAATATATATATATATATATAATATATAATACATTTAAAACATAAATATTAGATCACTATATTAAAGTATAGAATAATCCAATGTGTGATAATGCTATATCCTTTTTCTAAATTCTATAATATTCCTTCAATTGAATTTTATCATTTTGCCTCATTCTATAATGTATTCCTTTGATTTTTGATTATCATATCACTAAATCTGTAATGTGATTTTGGTAACCTTATCCTTTTTTCCTGTAGTAGCATGGCCCACTAATGAACATGAATTAATTCCACAAGTAGAAGAAAAACAAATATCTCCAATAGCTCCCTAAGGAAAATGATTGTTTCATGTCTCTCTTTGAATCTCTACAGCCTAGAGGTGCCTTAGTAAAGGGTGACGTCGGGTCTTCTTTCAATTCTATAAAAGTTGCTTTATTGTTCATTTTGTTATTTTTGTTCAGTCATTTCAGTTGTGTCCAACTTTCTGTGGTCCCATTTATGGTTTTCTTTGTAAAGATCCTAGAGTGGTTTTCCATTTTCTTCTCCAACTCATTTTATGGATGAGGAAACTGAAACAAACAGGGTTAAATGACTTGCCCAGTCACATAGCAAACAAGTGTCAGATTTAGTGCATTTTTTTGACATTCCAACATGACATTTCTCTATCTCTTTCCAAGTGGAGTTGTTGGTAATATATAAGACAAAGGAGGTACCTTGGTACAGTGGATAAGAGGGGGATGTCTGGAAGCAAAGAAGACCTGTACTCAGGTATCCCTTTTGCCATACATTGGCAAATCAGTTCTGTTAGAGATTAAAGAAAAGGAGGAAAAAAAGCCCTAAATGAGGAGTAGGCTCCCAAGGTAAGGACTCACCCACTTGGGCTTGATTACTCATGCTTTCTGGGTCAGCAGGCCAACATAACCTTGGGAACTTCCAGGTCTTAGAGATCTTGTAGTAGGGAAAAAGTTTAAGTCTTTTTAAAAGCAGAAGGATATTTTCTCAGTTAGACACCAGCATTTTAGGAAAGCAAAGTCCATAATTCCCCTATTAGCCTCTATATCAATAGTTGACAAGATTCAATGAACCAGCAAGAATTAATTCTTAAAAATTCAACAAATGCAAAAGTCAGCTCAAAAAAGAAGTGATCTGCTATATGAAGGAAGCATGAAATTCATTTAACTCTGCATTTATAATATAAAAACAAAGAGGGGAAAACAAGTCATTTTTCCCTATTGATGAATCCTGAAAGATGGGGTAGCCTTAGTTAAAGTCCTGAGTGGACAGTCACTTTGCGGTATCTCCACAAGTCCAAAATGTCAAATTTTATAAAAAATAAGGGCACATGTAGCTTCTAAAATATTTGATAATCTCCATCTCAATTCCTTTTCTCACAAACTAATAATATTCACTATGAAGTGTACATCATCCCCACTCTAGATTCCAGGTGATATCCTTGATGGGCCAGGATCATTTTTTTCCTAGCATCATTGTCTCAAATCCCCATTTAAGTGTGTATGCCTGATATTCATCACCAGTGATAGCCATTATATAATGTATACCCTCCAGTGATTCACATCCAACTATCAATGAACCAATTAGCATCAATTTTCTTTAACAAATAGATATTTACTATGAGACTCTAAGAAGCACAAAAGTAACAAATCATTTCACTCTCAAATAGGAAAGAAGTCACATTGTCCCATATATCACTTTAGTCCCTGGGATGAACAGGATTAAATTAAATTAAATTACAGCACTTGCTATACAGCATTCACCCAGCAAGGTTCTCTTCTAAATGCAGCATAGCCAGTAGATGAGTCCATGTCTCTGCTCTATCTGGTCTAGACTAGGTCAAGGAGGTCAAACATCGAGGCTGCTACCAGGTCTTTGGTATTTGGTCTCTGTCAAATCTTTGCATTGATTCCAGGTCCTGGACTCCCAGCCTTATTGATTTGATCCTGAAAAGCTCATAAGTTCATAGCTGTTTCCAAGACTCCTTCATCTAAACACAGAAAGAAGAAATGCAAGGAGGCAAAGGACAAAGGTCCATTTTTATAGGTTAAACGTTAACACTGAAAGGGGAGGCCGGAAGTTATCTAAGGACCAGAGTACATCTCTCTCACCTTAACAATCAGTTGGAAAAGGGGGAAAACCCCAATAATAATAATGATATTAATAAAAAGTTCTGGATTAATACCTTTTTATTTATTTATTCATTCATTTGTTTGTTTACCTATTTGTTTATTCATTTATTTATAAATTCATTCATTTATCTCTCTCTTTCTCTCTCTGTCTCTCTGTCTCTGTCTCTCTGTCTTTCTCTGTCTCTCTCTATGTATCTCTCTGTCTCTGTCTCTCTGTCTCTGTCTCTCTCTGTCTCTGTCTGTCTGTCTGTCTGTCTCTCTCTCCATATATTTCCAAAGATGAATGTTCAGTGGCCATTTTTGAATTGCTCAAATTCCAGCCTGAGCTGGTTTATTCTTCTTTAAGAAGTATGGAATACCCATCCCCAGTTCACCAGGCCTTACTCTATTTGTGCCAGATTTGTGCAAACAACTAATTGCCTTGAGCTAGTGTGAGGGTCAGAATGCCTGAGTTTAAGCAATCCATCAGCTTCAGTCTCTCTAATAGCAGGGATTATAACCATATACCACCACGCGCAGTATAATAACTGAATATTGAATTGAATTCTTATAACATGTAATTTTGCTGGGAAAATCTTTGAATTGATTATTCTTTTGTCTTTAATAACACTTGCTGTGTGTATTTCCACTGGTGGAATAATCGGATGAAAGGATATGCTTTTTGGGGGGGATAATTTTAAGGCATAATTATTGATTTAAAAAAAGAAACAAAAACTTATAGTAAATTAAAGAATTTAAGCTTGTCAACAATCACAGATGCCTATAACTATAAATTTGATGGATGACCTTCTGGAAAAAAAATCCTACAAGGATGGAATTCTACTGGAAAATAAATGAATGTGCCTGTTTCTTTATACTCCACTCTACTCAATCCTGAGTTTAGCTGGCCCTCTTATTAAATCATTCAAACCCAAGTACACACACTTTAGAAGTTCTCATTGTCAACAGCTTTATCATATATACCTGCCTTAGAAAGCACAATAAACTGTTTATAAGGAAAGTAAATGCTTGCTAAGCCTCTAGGGAAACTGGGAATGTCAGAAGTAAGCAATAACCACCATACAAGGAAACCTCTCTGCAGAGACAGAGGGCAGGAACCCACTAGCCTCTGCCTCTAGTTGAAGCACATTCTGAGCAGCTGTTTCGAAGCTGGGTCTGATTCCTTCATGAATTTCCTACATCATGTTGCCTCAGGGTGCAGCTGGGTGGCATATTGGATGGAGCAATAAACTGGAATCAACAAGATCTCAGTTTAAATTGGTTCAGAGACACTATTTGCATGACCATGTGCACATCACTTAACCTCTGTTTGCCTCAGTTTCCTCATCTCTAAAATGGATATAAGTGGTACCTATATCCGAAGTTTGTGGTGAGGATCAAATATAATATTTTTAAAGTGCTTAGCACAGTGATAGGCACATATTAAATGCTATGCAAATGTTAGTTTTCATTATCATTATTATTAATAACTACTTCTTATTGATTGCTTCTCAATCTCCTTTTTACAATGCATGTTGTCTGCTCTCTATGCTTTGTCTCACTCTCACTTATTCAGTATCAACCTTCCCAGCTCCTCTCATCTGCCTGTTCCTATACTTTCTTCAGTTTGAAATTCAAGACAGAAATCCCCCAGGAGGCCAAGAAATAGGAAATCAGGGAATATCTACCTTGCCCATAGGCATTTATTTCTTTCATCCCAATTCCATTGGTTCAGCTGGCATGAGACTTATTCAAGATACTATCTACAGCTAAAAGGGACTTATTCCTGGATACAGGGAGTCTTTTGCAGCTCATTTGGCCTTGATGAAGAATTTCATTCATTCTGGATGATATAGAAAAGATCTCAGTAATGACAAAATTGGAGACAAAAAAACTTTCATATTTTAAATAATCCTGATCCTAGACATCATTTCCTTAGTTGCAAAATAGAATAACTGGACGAGATTGTCTTTAAGGTTCATTGTTCTCACTCTGTGTTCAATGTTCTCCATAGTTCCACAATTTTATAGCTTCATAAAAGCTCATTCTAAGAACTTGGGGAAGGGGAGATGTCTTGGAAGAATTGCTGCCAAGTTACCAATTGACCTGGAGAGTAACATGGAATTCTGACTCTTTCATACTCTGAGCATTACTCTGAAATCTCACTTCCTTCTCATTTGCCCTATGAAAAGCAGTAGATTTTATCAGATAATTTGCAAAACTTTTTATAAAGTGCTTTCATTGAAATACTCCTTATTTCTTTGAAGTTATTAGTCTCGGTTTTAAAATTGATATTTTATACATTTTTTTTCTGAAACATGGCTGTTATCTTGTCACCTCCCCCTTCCCCCCCTGACACACATCAATAGAAAAAAGTCTATCGCCAATAGGATCAAATATGAACTCATTTTATTGACTTTGAAATTTCTCCCCCTGCTCCCCCACCCATACTCAATTTCTGAGATCTATCCATAATTGTCCATTGTAACTAGAGCTGTCTGTCTCTGTTTCTTTCCCTTTTCACTAAGTCCCATATCTGGATGTTATTCCTTTTTAACTCTGATTTGTGAAATTCTTGGTTTTCCTTAAGATTAATCACATTTTTTAACATGAAGCTTTTCTTGATTCCCAATTGCTACCAACACAGACCCTCCCCAAACTACCCTGTATACATTGTGTATCTATTATACATATATACACAAATATATGCACATACATTTATACATATCCATATCAGGAAAATCACAGAGAGAGAGAGAGAGAGAGAGAGAGAGAGAGAGAGAGAGAGAGAGAGAGAGAGAGAGAGAGAGAGAGAGAGAGTATATGGGAAGGAAAGACCCTAAAGGTTTCTGGCCAAAATAAAACAATTGCTATTTACATTCATTCAGAGCAATCAGCAATAGTGAAGAGGGAGAAGATAAAAGTTTCAAAGGCATTGCCTTATATGACCATAGCAGTGAGTGTCAAAGGCAGGCCTTGAACAAAACTTTTATAGTTTTGAGGACAGCTATTTAACCACTATACCATAATGCCTCTCATTATGAAGCCATGTCGCAAATACAAAGATTAATTTGTGTAATTTTATTTCTAGCAAAAATATCTGTTATCTAATTCTAATTCACTAGAAAAGCAGCAGGCTGGTAGTCTAGGCTACAAAGGCCAAAAAAAGCATCATTTATTGGGTAGTAGTTTCTTGATTAACATCAGACTCATACACTCACAATGCAAAAATAAATAAAGCAAAGAAATAAATATGGTCATCTTCCTGCTATGACTCACATATAATGACTGAGAATATCTCAACAGGAAAAAAAGCCAGGCTTTAAATTTACACTAGTTTAATTTACATATTTATTTATTTGTCCCTTTATTTGTTTAGTATCTCTGCTTATTGTCTGAACAATTTTATTTTTGGACAGTGCTAAATAAGCTTATTTAAGACTGAGGGAAAAATGAAGCACCAAATTGCAGGGCCATTTGGAGGACACACAATTGTGCTTTGGAAAGGGGGAGAGAGAGACAGAAAGAGAGAGAGAAAGAGAGAGAGAGAGAGAGAGAGAGAGAGACAGAGAGAGAGAGAGAGACAGAGAGACAGAGAGACAGAGAGAGAGAGACAGAGAGAGACAGAGAGACAGAGACAGAGAGAGACAGAGACAGAGACAGAGAGAGAGACAGAGAGAGACAGAGAGACAGAGAGAGACAGAGACAGAGAGAGACAGACAGACAGAGAGACAGACAGGGAGACAGAGACAGAGAGAGAGAGGAAGAGGGAGACAGAGACGGAGAGGGAGAGGGGGAAAGAGGGAGAATGCAAAACACAACAATACAAAAAACAGGATTCTGAGGACGATGGAATATTTGTCCATTGTCACATATTACTCAACTATGGCAAAATCATAATGCCTGTCTTCTTAGTGTGCAATGAATTTCCTAAGGACTTGTCAAATTCTCTTCAAATCTCTTGTAGCAGATTCCAGTAACTATTAACAACAAACATAAACACAAAAGGAAAAAAAATAAAACAATGGAGCTCTTATGAAATGGAATGGTAGTGGCTAAAATAATGGCTATAATAAAAAGGGATTCATTGAGGATGACACAGCAGAGTTCTAGCTTTAATTTCTTTATAAATGATATGATAGAAAATGTATTTGGTTCCCAGCTGCTCCTAATGCAGTCTTGGATCTAAAAATCCAGATATTCTTTACTACCCCTTAAACCATCAGTGGAGAAATATATTCTGCAATCTAAATTTAATGGATAGTTTGCCTAAGAATGTAAATTTTCTCTAAGTATATAGGCCTATGTAAATCTTGCAAGGTTGGAAAAATATTTCATTACTTAAATGAATAGATATTAAAGGGGGATATGAATTGGGGACAGACCGATAGTTTTTTTTAGTTAAATATGTACAAATATGTTTCATAATTAATATCTACAAAGTCAACATCTTATCTGAAAGCCATTGTCATTATTGTGTAGAGAAGCTAGTTATTTCACAATGTATAAAGACATTAACAACCTTGGAATACCTTATTCATGCTAATGTTATAGACAACTTGATTATAATTCAATATTTCAAATATCCATAACTTAATTGGTGGGGGGAACACAGTTTGATTCAACTCAATATTTTAATTAGTTTATTTATTTTAAAATGTATATATAAGACCCTGTGTTATGCAATACTTACAAAACAAACACACACGCACGCATGCAAAATCACCCCATAATTTTAAGCAAAAATTTTAAATTTTACTAGTAGGAAATAGTAGGAAACTTACTAGTAAGAAATAATTAAAAGTAATTTGCAAAGAAAGAGTGCACTTACAGTGAGTTCAATCAAGAAAGAAAGCTTTATACAGGAGTTGACACTTTAGTTATGTCAAAAAGGAAGCTAGGACTTATACTATACTATTTCAGTAAATGCCTTTGTTTTCACTTAATTATTTCCTCTGATTGATTATTAAATCAAGTGTGTCAGTGGGGTTTTAAGAACTCTAGATGTAGGAATACACATGCACAAAGTACCTTGAATACCAAATCATCTGAAAGATTCATTGTATAAGTCATGTAATGCCCTCAGATGTTCTGCTGTGGAAGTGAGAGGGTAATGCATTCCAGGAATAGAATTCAGTCTCTACAAAAGCACAGAGATAAGATGCCAAGTTAAGGGATTGTATGTAGGCCAATTTGGCTGGAATATAGAGTGTTTAAAGGGAAAGGGAGTTTAATAAGCCTGGAAAGGGATTTGCGAGCCAGACTGTGGAAGGCTTAAAATGCTGTACTGAGAAATTTGAGGGAACAGTGTGCCAGTGAAGATTGTTGAATATGGAGATGCCATGGTCAGATCTCTGTTTTAGAAATATGACTAAGTGCTATGGAGGATGGATTAGAGGTCTAAGTGGGGGAGGGAGATACTTCTGATGTTTAAGTTTCTTTGGATCTACCAGGTTAATGCTCCTCTGGCCAAGGTTTCAATAATAAAAGATGATCCCCAGATCTTATGTAGCTCTATGGAATTGTCTATGATATGAAGAAGAGAAATCCAAGTTACTATTAACCTATATCCTTCCTCTGGTATCAAGCTATAAGTGCTAATGATACTTGTAATACTACTACTACTACTAATTAATAATAACACATAAAAATAGCATTTATATGGTGTTTTAAGGTTTATAAAGTGCTTGACAAATGTTACCTTATTTGATCTTTACAACAAAACTGGGAGTCAGGAGTTATTTTATGCCTGTTTTATAGATGACGAAAAGGAGGTTATGATCTTCCCAGAGTCACTCAGCTAGTCTGAGGCTGGATATGAACTCAGATCTTCCTGAGTACTGGTCTAGCTCTCTATCTACTATTCCAACTAGCAATCTCAGTGAAGATAAGATCAAACAGAGTATGGCTTGATTCTTTGCTGCATGTGCTAATTTTGGCCTGACTGTTAGCACCAGGAAAACAAAGATTCTCCAGCAGATAGTATTGCATCAACCATATATGGAATCAATTGATTATATAGCAAATGGAGACATGTTGGATTTTGTGGATAAGTTGACAAACCTTGGCAGTATACTTTCCAGGGATGCTTTCCAGATGATGAGGTTGCTGCACACATTGCCAGGGCTAGCTCGACATTTCAGAGGCTCAGAAGAAAAGTGTGGAAGCAAAGAAGTTTTAGACTGCCTACCAAACTGAAGGTCTACAGAGTTGTTAGGCTCAACTCCTTCTTGTATACCTGTGAAACATGGATGGTTTGCCAGTGCCATGCCAGGAAAATGAACTACTTCCATTTAGATAGTCTTAGGAAGAGTCGGAAGATCACCTGGCAAGACAAAGTACTAGAAACTGTGTTTCTTTATTGTGTTGAACCACCAATCATTCAAATTGTACCATAGAGAGCGCAGCTCTGATGGGCTGACTGCATTGTTAGACTGACAAATATACATTTGCCTAAAAGTATAATTTACAGAGAACTCACACAATGTAAGTGCTGTCTTGGAAGTCAGAAAAAGTGATATAAGGACACTCTTGAGGTGTCTCTGAAGAACTATAGAATCGATTGGGAGACACAAGAGATGCCGGCGTAGGACTATCGTGGCTGGTGTCCTTGATATGAAGGCACTGTGTTATATAAGGAAAGAAGTATTGCAGCAGCAGAAAGGAAATGGGGATGTGCAAATTTAGAGACATCTCCATTCCAAATGTTCTCATGGACTCTTGTGGCTGAATTGTGGTGGAACATTCTGTGTTTCTCCTGTTGGTATGATTAGAAATAGTTGGACACACTGTACATTGACTCTTACATCGTAATGCCATTTTGGTTCTCCTCAGATGTGAAGGACAACACAAAAAATAATCAGGCACACTTTACAAATAGTACTGCACCCATTTCAGAGATGAGCAAATTGAAATGAAGAGAAGTGGTTTCTTACATTTGCATATCTAATACGTAGAAGATACTGGAATAACCTCAAGTCTCTGATCCTAAATCCAGCACTCCTTCCTCTTCCACCTGATCAAAGTCTTTTTTTTAAGTGTTGAAGAAGTAGAGACATTCCAATCTTAAAGATCTCCATTTGAAATTATGCTTGAACTTCTGTCATAGACTCAGTCCTAGTCAAATGAAAAGGGATGAAGTCATAAATACAGAGATTCAGATCTGTAGGGACATAGCTAGATACTGGGAGTTGAAATAAGACATATGGAAGACCTTAAAAAGTGGGGGATAGTGGATTTCAGCATATCTGATTCATACTTTAAGGTGGGTAAAAATAGAGACCTCCTTCATCAGCACAGAAAAGAGTGTCTGAAATTAATGTTTCTATCTGGGATGTACCTTCCCATAGTTAAAAGAGTTGGCCAAAAACAAACAAAAATCAGATTTTATTTAGGGGGACTGTCCCTTTTTTCTTGGTTGTTTGAAGAGTAAGCAATTCCTAAGAGGAAAGATTGGACCCTGGCTTCAGTTTGAACTTCTTATGAACAGAAAAAACTCAGTCTTTGTGCAAGGGTAGCAACCTCTGGTGGAGGTAGGAGGTGTTGCAGTTTCACCTGGACCCAGTGACCTTAGCAGACTATGTCAGCTCAGATCTTTCCTAGGGTCTTTGTCTTGCTTTCCTTGCCCACAACTCAATTTCTCCCAGGTGATGAATTCCAAGTTATGTCTCTGCCTGCACGTCCAACCCACCTGAATGGCCTGCGGGGTTTCAGCAGATAAGGAAAGGAGAAATCTGTCCCATGGTGCTTTCTTATAAGGTGAATCAGATGTCCCTCCCTTCATTTGTTGGGTAGGGGACATATAAAATATTTCCCTTTGCAGAATGAAAGTTTTTTGCCTCAGAATCATAAATGATATGACTAGACTATGGATCTTAGTTAACCAGATGACACCATGCATGGGAGAAGCAATGCATTTGGAACCATTGAATCATAGGGCCATATGGCAAGAGGTGTAATAGACCCTGGAGGCCATTGAGTCCAAAACTATTATTTTATCAATGTGAAAACTTCAAGGTAAAGTCCAAGGTAAAACAAAGGCTAAGTGTCAGATAAGGATGTGAACTGAAGACCTTTGCTAACAAACCCAACAGGCATTTCCATTCTACCATGATGCCTCCTGGAGGGAGGTTCCAAGTTTGAGTCTTCATTCTGCTATTTTCTACCTTTGCCACCTTCTTTGAACAATTTAATTCTTCTCTTTGGGCCTCAGGTAGCTATAGGCACCTAGGTAGTGCAGTGCATGAAACATAGGACCTGGATCAGCTGAATGCAAATCTGGCCTAAAATACATACTTAGCATCTCTTTGCTTCCATTTCCTCTTCTATAAAATGGGCATAATAGTATCTACCTTCAAAGATTGTGGTGAGAATAAAATAAGATCATATTTATTAAAGTGCTATGTTAATGCTAGCTAGTATTATGATTGTTAGTCATCTGAAATATGGAAGAGTTGAACTGAAGGGCTTCTGGAGTTACCTTCCAGCTTACAATGAAAGATTCAATACTCCAAAGAATGTTTATTTTTTAAACACACCACGGAAGGGTTTCACTGTAGTACAGGTATTATCAGCACCACTGAAAACTATTCCAACTTTGTGCAAGAACAATGTTTTCTGTACATTTGAGAGTAATAATATGCCACTTTGCTAATAGAGATACAAGCCTGAGTATCTTTTTATGCAGACACAAAACAAGAATGATTATAACAAAATTACACTCTTCTAATGAACTAAGTATTGTTTATTCCATAATTTTCATTTACATGTAAATTCATGGAAAATTTGATAATGGGGTGATGATTATTGTTAGAGAAAGGAAATTTCTGTAGTTCTGTCAATCAGTTTGGAACAATATTCAGTTGGAGACCTATTAAATAAAAGTATAATTCCTACTCAGGGAATGATTATCCAAACCACCAAACTCCCAGGAGCAGAGGTGAAATTTACCCAAGTCAAATTGAGCCTATAATAAAAATATATACTTACTGTATAATCTCCTTTATGATAGGGAGAGCCCCAAATGGTAAAAGAAATACTTATATAATTTATTTAATGATAATAATTATACACAAATATAGTCAACTTAATTAATTTCATCAAGATGGTTTGCATTCTTATTATCAACTAATAATTATTATAATTCTATGATGGAAAGGTCCATGCAGCATATTAAAAGAACCCATTATGGTAAACTTATAGAAAGTAATGAATTGGGGGCAGCTAGGGGGCACAGCAAATATAGCACCAGCTCTGGAGTCAGGAGTACCTGGGTTCAAATCTGGCCTCAGATACTTAACACAAAAACTACCAGTGTGACCTTGGGCAAGTCACTTAACCCCAATTGCCCTACAAAAAGCAAAAAAAAAAAAAAAACTAATGAATTAAAATCAGAAGAATAGGCTGAAACCTGTAGCAGTAGAGGGGAAACTACCATCAGTGTATGCATAGATCCACTTGAACATTGGTATAAAGTTTAAAATATTATAAGTTCATAGACTTAGACAGGGAAGGTAGCATTGATGTCCATTCTAACATCCTCCATTTTATAGATGAGAAAAATGAAGCCCACAGAGAATAAGTGAAATGTCTTAAGTTTTGCAGGGAGAAATTAGACTTTGATTGCTACTATGTACTCTAAAATTCAATGACACTGATCTCTTTGCTGTTCCTCGAAGAAGAGCACCAATTTCCTACTCCTGATATGTTCACTTACTGTCCCCATGCATAGAATGTACTCTCTTCATCTCTGTCTCTTGACTTTCCTGACTTCCTTCAAGTCCCAGCTAAAGCCCTGCCTTCTTCAGATAACCTTTCTCAATCGCTCTTATTTCTAGTGTCTTCTCTCTTTTGCTTATTTCCAATTTATCCTGTATATACCTAGATATTTTATATAGCTATTTGCCTTCTGACTTCTCCATGAGATTATTAACACCTCAAGGGCAGGGAATGAAATTAACTTTCTTTGAATGCCCAGCATTTAATATAGTGCCTAGAGTGTAGTAGATAAATAATAAGTATCTATTCATTGACTGAATAATATGTATGTTGAAAGAAAGCTCAAGGGCAACATTCTGTGACCAAAAGAGATGTACATGGAGTTAAGGTTCACATCTTGATGTTGTTTCTTACTGCCTATGTGACCTGGAATAGTAATAGTAATACTTTTCAATTCTTGAGAAATTCAGGCCTCAGTTTCTTTAGCTGTAAAATAAGGATTACATTTAAATCTAACATACCTACCTGCTTTAAATTCTTCCCTAAATTATCTGATGATTGTTCCTTTAGTTTATGTTTACAGTGTTATTTGAAAGTAGACATATGTAGGCTGAGACACTCTCTTGATGGCTTTGCTCTTAGATTGTACACAGTTCACGTGTATTGAAAAAACCTAAGCCCACTGCCTCTCCTTGACAGACACTAATTACTGTAATAAAACAAAAAGACTTCAGCTCAGACAAACAATTTCCATCGACAACAAGTATAAACATCAGCCTAATTAATGAATGTGATCATGCTTCCCCTCCCCTCCCCCAGTTTAAGGACATTAGCTCATGTTATGTATTCATCATGCCTAGACAGATTGAAAGACATTTTAGATATACAGTAACTACTTCGCAAATGTTTAACACTTCAAAGAAAATCCACTGACTAAATCATTTTGACCTCCTTTAAGTGTTATTCCTTTGTGGATTGGCATCTTATTAATGAGTTAAGATCATAGCTTTTGAGCCGAAATGTTCAGCGCTTAGAAATCTGCCTCATCCAAATCATTCATTTAACAAGTCAAGAAATTGAAGTGGCTTGTCCATGGTCACACAAATCTCATATTTAGGACTGAGGACTCAATTCCAGGGCTCCACTGAATTATGGTCCCAATCTCTTTTCAATATATTATATTATTACCTACAAACATTTAGTTATGACTCTAGCCAGGAGAATTATACAATGAGCTTGGAGAGGGAAGAAAGTTGCTTCCATAGAAGGATTCTAGCCAGGTATAACATGCCAGGACATGCTACTTGAAATCCACTTGTTCCAGATGCTAAACCTGAGTATAACAAGCAAAATGTTGCTATGCCAATCCTCAGGAAGAGTTTGCAAATTGTTGGATTAGGCCTCAAACTTCCACTCAGGTCGTGTCAAGCCCATTCCTCTTATATAGCAAAACCATTCCCTATACCTTCCTTAGCTTTTAGAAAGCAACAGCAACAATATAGTCTGAATGGTAAGACTTTCAGGGCTCAGTTAAAGTGCTATGTCCTACGCAAGGCTTCTTCTGGTTTTTCCTGTACTAGAATTCATGGTGCATGTATTTTGCATTTACTTTTTTGTATTCACATTTCCCTCCTTTCTCTTCCCCAGGAGAATGGAAGCTTCTTGAGGTAAGAAATGTGTGTTTGTGTTCTTTTTTTTTTTTTTGGTCTTTATAGCCACAGCTCTTAGCATAACATATACTCTGAAGTAGTTAATTAATGTTTCCTGAGTGAAGGAATAAATGAAGTTTGTCTTATTTTTCCCATCTATGCTACAAGTGCTTGCCTCAGGACACATTATAATTTCTCTGTATGAGATGCAAGTGGAGGGCAATATTCTTCTAAAAATATAGAATATTCATTTATAGCTGCTCCCTTAACTATTTGTCTTTTCTCTGTGTCCTCCAGTTCCTGGTAAATTTTGTTATACACAAACAAACAGCACAGCACAGACTTTCTAGAAAGTTACTAGTTTGGGAGAAGAAAGATGAGAGGAAATAAAAGAAGAAAGGTAGCAAGTGAAAAAAGTGGATCAAGAAAGATTTTTTTTTTCAATTAAAATCCAACTTAAAACATTAGTAAGCTCTACCTAGGTTAGTTCTTATACATTGTAGTAATTTCATATCAGTGCTTTTCTTTCTTACTAAGAAGGGTTCACCTTGATGTTTTCCAAATACATAGGTAGGTACCAATTAGAAGAAACTCAAGATTGAATTCAAACTTGGCAAGCAATATTTGACTTTCAAAAACTGAAATTCTATTTTTTAATGAGTGTTGTCTTTCTCAACTGAAATTTTCTTAGACTCCTTTGCCAATATCGCACTTTTAATATATTTAACTCTATTTATATGATGCCCATATTTTTCCACCACCACTAACACCAACTCTTTCATCCTGCAGTAGAATATGTTTCTTGGAAGCAGAAAACAAGTTGCTTTTATCTTTCCATCCAAAATTCTTTTTTTTTTTAAGCAATCAGGGTTAAGTAACTTGCTCAAGGATACACAGCCAGTTATTTCTGGGTGTGGTGCTGAGCATCTGAGCCCGGATTTGATCCAGGTCATCGCGACGCTGGAGCCGGTGCTCTTATTCGTTGAGCCACCTGGCAGCCCCTAAGCAATTGGGGTTAAGTAACTTGCTCAAGGTTACATGGCCAGGTGTTTCTGGGTGGGTGCTAAGTGTCTGAGCCTGGGATTCGATCTCCAGGTCAATCCAACACTGGAGCCGGCGCTCTTACTTGCTATGCTACCTGGCTGCCCCATCCATCCAAAATTCTATAATAATAACTGGAACTGAGTAATTTTTTAATGATTATTTTGAATAAAAGTGAATAATTATATTTCTTCTTTAGCTCATGGGAACATTGAGTAAGTGGACCTAACTTTACTCATACGCAAAAAGATTGTTGAAGATAACAACAATAATACTAATCTTTTTATAGAATTTTAAGTCTTTCAAAGAATTTTTACAAATATACCTCATTTATCCTCACATCAACCTGGGAGAGAGAGGCAATTATTAGCCACATTTTCTAAATTATTCATGATTCAGGAAGTTCTGATTTGTAAAAACTTACATGAGGGTATGAGAATGTGAAAATAATATATTCTGTGGTATTTAGGGAAGTAATATCTGTATGATTAAGAAGCTAAGTCCTAGGGAGAGACAAGAGTCCCCTGGAGTTTATGACTTGTCCGAGTCAACACAGTAAGAAAGTGTCATAGGTGACTATTGAACCAAAGGTGATTTGGAATTCCAAGCCCAGTACTCTTTGCAAAATGTGAATTATATGTGTAAAGTGATCTTTAAATTGAAGAATAACTTCTATTTAAAAACTTGACAAAGTCATATATGAAAAAATGTAACCTGTTGAAATGAAACAACAAAATATATTTAAAGGGTACTTAACCTTTGACCCTGAGAGTATCTCTCTTTCATTCTTCCTTAGTTACTTAATACATTTTCCATTTCTTTTAAAGGCACTCTTATTCTTCCTGGTAACCAGGTTCACATATTCTTCAACCTTCCCTTCTTTATCACCTCCAATCAGTTGCTAAGTTTTTTTTTTCATTTAGAACTCAGCAACTTATCTCATAGCTACCTGCTTCACTCCACTCCCATGATAACCATTCTATGACAGTTTATGCCCGTATCACTTTGTTCCTGAACTTTGTCAACAGTCTCCTAATTGTCATCTTTGCCTCTTTTCTCCCCCAGATATTGCACATGGCAGCCAAATCAATACTCTTAAAAATAGCTATCTATCTATCTATCTATCTATCTATCTATCTATCTATCTATCTATCATCTACCTATTTATCATCTATAGATCAATTGATGGATAGATTGATCAATCAATCTATCTATAATATATACACATATTTATATATGTGTATATATGCTATTTCTTTAAATATTTTCTAATTATGTATGCAATTTGAATAATTATTTTAAATTTTGATTTTCAATTTTTCTCCCACACCTTTCCCAACTTGAGAAGGCAAGCAAATTGATGTTGATTACACACATGAGGACATTTAAAACATGTTTCCATATTAGTCATGTTGCAAAATAAAATGCAGATGAAAATAAAATAAGAAAAACATAAGTTAAAAAGTATGCTTTAATCTAAATTTAGAGTTTATTAGTTTTCTTTCTGGAGGCAGACAGTATTTTTCATCATGGAATTATCTTAGATCATTGCCTTGATCAGAGTAGCTAAGTCTTTGACAGTTGATCAGTCTTACAATATTGCTATTGCTGTCTACAATGTTCTCCTGGTTAAGCTCACTTCACTATCCTATCACTTCACTATCAGTTCATTTAAATCTCTGTATCAGCAATGCCATATTCACAATGCCTATAGAGATTACAAATATGCTGATATAATTATCCATCACAAAATACATCAGGTTTGCCATTTGGGGAAATAAACTAGAAAATTTATTAAGATACCAAAAGACTGAGTCCCAAAACCAGAAAGTGAAAGCCATCAGAGTAGTTATGACATTGGCACAGGTAGATAAAGTAGAAAGCACCCACATTCTCAAGCCTTTAAAACAGAACAGGCTACCTCAGGCAAAGGTCCTCCTCTCCCCACTCACAGCAACTACCCAGTGTCCTGGAAGTGTGCTCCCAGCAGCTCCGGCCCCTGGCAGTCCTCAGCAGGAGTCCTAACTAAAAAAAAAAAAAAAAAGACAACCACCAACCCCAGGACCCTTAGCTCCGTTAGCCCGGTTTTTCACTTTCTCTTGCTCTGCTATGTCAGCATGTCCATGGGGCATGGGAGATCTTTAAATCCCATAACCCTTACAATCTCCCCATATGTTTTATTTTTTTCTGAAACATTCCCACTCGTCATTTCTTAAAGCACAAATACTACAACTTCTTGAACCATTCCCCAATTGATGGACCTCACCTTAGTTTCCAATTCTTTGATACCACAAAAAGAGCTGATATAAATATTTTTGTTCAAGTAGGTTCTTTTCCCTTTTCTTTGATTTCTTTGTGATACAGACCCAGTAGTGTTATTACTGAATCAAAGGATATTCAGAATTTTACAGCCCTTTGGGCATATTTCCAAATTGTTTTCTAGAATAATGCAAATCTATAGAAGAATGGATATCTTGCTTCTTGTTTTAGCTTTTGACAGCTCAGGAAAAGTGTAAGGCACCTTAACCTTGTGATTCAAACTATTTCAATTTTTGTCAAATTAACTTTACCACAGTCTAAGTTTTGCATCTAAGCACTGCTTTGCCTTGTGAATTTAGGGCGAATTGTTTAACAAGTCTGTAGCAAAACCTAATTTCCAAAGCCATTCATTGTTTTAGAATAGTGGTTGAGGACAGTTCTCATTTAGAAAAATGTCAACCTTAGCCCTGAGGTTAAAAAAATATATATTTTAACTACTTAATTTTTTTTTCCTCTTTTCTTCCTATTTTTTTTCCAATGACAGATACACACTGGTAATATCTTTTGGTCTTTTTTACATGTCACAGTAAAGCTATATGCACAACACTTGAAACATCAATTCATAACTGCTTGCAGGCAATATATTTGGTCTCTGTCATGATTATGCACCTCTGTCATAGTATAAACTCAGACTAAGTGAATGAGTGTAGCTGGTTTCTAATAAAAATAATGGAAGTGTAAAAACCATATTTAACTCACACACACACACAAACACAAAGGCAATGGGTGAGATTTGACTTGTGTTTCATAGTGTTTTTACCCCTACTTTATAACAAAACCTAACCATGATATCTCCAATGCCCCTGGGTTGTAATTTGTCCTATTCACTTTATTCCCAATTGTCCCCTATTAAAATGCTTTCATTTATATTAGATTTACATTGGAGTATTAGAATGTGAGAACCTTGTGGGTAGAAACATTGGTCATCATCAGAGCTGACTACAATGCCTAACATAGCATACAACATTAGTCAATGTTTATTCATTGGTTAATCTTATTCCTAACACCTTGGGTGTTGATTAAGCAACAAACTCCACAATTCTTTTATTTGAATTTTATCGAATGGGTATTTATTTCACATACAACGTATAAATGTTGTATATTTCATGTTCTAGTTCCTAATATTGGAAAATCTATTTTTAAAAATGTAGTGATTTGCAATCACTCAACTTAGGGAAACCATTCCTTTTGCTTAGCCCATCCGCTTTGTACCACGCAATTTTGGATTTTAAAATTTTAGGCTATTTCTTCTCTTTTTCTACTCTTTTAAGGCATCCTATTAGGACAGAAGCATAAGTGGTTATTTTCTCTTTTGTTGATGCTTGCAAGGGAACATTTTAAAGAGAGAAGAAATGGGAATATCTTTCCATATGGGGATTTATGGAATTGTCTTCCTTTTACTTTCGATTTTATTTTCCCCCTTATTAAAAAAAATCTTATTAATTACCTCATATCTAAGTAGCTTTCACTTTTTGAAAAGAAACAAAAACAATTTATATAGAGAGACTGCATAGTGTGATTCTTAGAGAGCTGACCTCTAAGCTAGAAAAAATCTGGAATGAGCCTTTGACTCATAATGACTATGTAACCCCCGGGGCAAATCACTTAACCTTCAAATGTTCTAAGGAACTCACTAAGGATATAAGTTCTAAACAATTTTTGCAACCTGAATTAATAGCATAATTTTCCTCATCCAAGATGTCCTTATGCCAGTGTAAGAACAGATATACCATAAGCTCCATCCCTCTTGTATTCCTACTTAGGCAGCTAGATGGGACAGTAGATAGTATACTAGGGTGTAAGGGTTATGGGATTTAATGATCTTCCATGCCCCATTGGACTTGCTGACGTAGCAGGAAGGGGCGGGGCAAGAGGAAGCAGAAGCCAAGCTAGAGTTCCTGTGGTGGCTAGCAGTGGTGGCAACAGCGGCAGCAGCAGCAGCAGCAGCAGAGGCAGCAGAAGCGGAAGCGCGAACCCCTTTTTGAGTCAGCCAGAATTTCTGCTAAGGAGCAGGAGCTGCTGGCTTCCTGGATGCTGGGTGGTTGCTGTGAGTGGGGAGAGGAGGACCTTTGCCTGAGGTAGCCTGTTCTCTTTTAAAGGCTTGAGAATGTGGGTGCTTTCTACTTTATCTACCTGTGCCAATTTCATAACTACTCTGATGGCTTTGACTTTCTGGTTTTGGGACTCAGTCTTTTGTTATTTTAATAAATGTTCTCTCTTTATCCCCCATATAGAAAGCCTGATATATTTTGTGATTGATAACCACATCAGCGTATTTGTAATTTCCACAGGTATTGTGAATATTGAATTTCTGATATATGGCGCTAGAGTCAAGAAGATTATTTTTTTTTTAATCCAGGGTTAGACACTTAGTTGCCCCTGGTCAAGTCACTTAACTTACATCTGCCTCAGTTACCTCAACCATAAAATGAAGATCACAAAAACACAATTAGCACGAAGATCCAATGAGATAATATTGGTAATATGCCTAAGGAAGTCTCTGGAACACAGTAGACACTTAAAAATGCTTATTATTTTCTCCCAGTTCAATTCTAGCATCTAGAGAAGAAAAGAGGGAAAATCAAGCTATATCTCCTTAGTGAGTACAATTTTATTGATTTTCACCCATGGCCACAGTTATGTAGCTGATAATCCATGAAACTACATTCACAGTCATCAAAGTACTTGTGTTTATGATTGTTTTTCCAGTTCTCTCTTTTTTTTAATGTCTCCCAATCTGAAATGAAAACATCCATTTTCAGAGCAATCCAATGAAACAGAATGAGTGGAAACATGACCTTCTCCTGAGACTTGCCTTCATACAGTGAAAAAACTGTGCCCCTAAAATGGAGAAGGCTAGGGAGGGGACTCCTTCATGGGGAGTCCTGGGCTGAGCAGATTGTACTTTGTTTTGGCAATGTATTTTAAATGTTGAGAGGACAGCACTGGCTTAGAGAAAATAGCATCTGTTCATGTATGTTGTTGATCTTTCCTTCTTCTCCCCTACTCACATACCCTAGATTAATGAAGAGAAATTATCACTCTCTGTTTGTGATGGAGTATGGGCATTTCACTTCTAAGAGATCTATGAGAGTTAAACAAGATTGAGTCAAAATTGTCACAATTTTGTGGTAAATAAATGTGTGTAGTAAAAGAAAAACACTTTTTAATTGTATTGAGTTGTGGGTACTATATTTTAAGAAGGATATTTATGAGTTGGAAAGTATATAGGAAAAAGGTAACCAGGCTAGTGAATGCTCTAGAGTTCATAACTTATGAGAGTCTGTTTGATGAAATGAAAAACATTTCACCTGGAGAAGAAAAGCTTTTTTGAGAGTGGTTTTACTGAACGATTCAGTAGATCATCTTGGCATCATGGAAATATCATCTAAATCATTGATATTTTGTGCAGATGGGGGGAAAAACATTGGATCTTTAATCTGATTACCGTGTTTTTTATATAAAATTAGCTATTCATATTCTGATACTATGATAGTATTCTGTTACTGTGATAGTATAAATTTGGATATTTTCTTGAATGATGCTGATTTAACCCATCTATTTTCTAATATATGTAGAAGCTTCTTAGTCATATACAATGTTTCTTTTTATGGATGATGCCTTGGGGAAAGATCCATTGAATAATCTAAAATTCCCTAGTGTTAAAAAATGTTTAAAAGAGTGAGAGCTAGTATTTAACTTGATTTACAAAATGGGAATCATACAGTGAATTTTCTCTATTGACATTTCTTCTTGTGATATAGGTCTACCTTAATGTCTCTTTCAGTGAAAAAGTTGAAAAGAGATGTTTTTTTTTAAGCAATCAGGGTTAAGTAACTTGCTCAAGGTTACATGGCCAGTTATTTCTGGGTGTGGTGCTGAGTATCTGAGCCTGGATTTGATCCGTGTTATCCCAACACTGGAGTCGGTGCTCTTACTCTCTGTGCTACCTGGCCGCCCCTAAGAGATGTTTTTCAATTCCCTTGTACTGTGGTAATATTTTGTTTTGTACATTGAAATCCACAGTCCAAAATCCACAACTTCCTGTGGGAAGTTTAAGGTGGGATCTTAAACTACTTATTAAAATAATTCATGGAAATTATCCTATCTCACCTATCCTCCCCTACCCCCTAAAAATTACTTCAATGGAAAGAGCATTCTTACCAGTCAGAGAACATCGATTCAAATCCAATCTCTGATTTTTCTACCTTTGTTATCTTGGGCCAGTATAATCTGAAAAATCAGGGGAATGGACCAGAGGGTCTCTGAAGTATTTTACTACTCTGTACTAATATCCTATGAAACTGTTAATGAAGACTATTAAAGAATAATTATAGAATGATGAACATAGAGGGTCTATCCCACAGAGGGAAGGGATTTTGGAGGTAATCTAGTCAAAAATCCTCATTTGCCAAATGAGGGTCATCATTGATCACTTCCCTGCTAAAAATAACATAGTTTCTAGGCCTCAGATTTGGTATTAGAACCCATGTCCTCTGAGCCTCAGGACTCTGAAGTAAGAGAACCTTAATGAAACCCTGGTTCTTTCATTTACTCCTTACATAATTGACAAATATTTAAATTTTCCCAACTTCAGTTTCTTCTTCAAAGTAAGAGGGTAAACATAGATAAGGGGTACAGTGTTGGACTAAAAGTTACTAATACCTAAGTTCGAATGTTACCTGCTCCACTAGTCAATTCTGTGACTCTGGACAAGTCATTTAACTTTTATCAAAGTTTCTACTTAATACAAAATCTGAGAATGGAACTTGATGATTGACCTAGACAAACTCTAGCAGTAAATCTAGATCCTATGATCCTGCATAGCTCCAAATCTAAATCAAATTTCATTCATTTATTCTTCTTTGTTTTAATTATCCAACTTTGGTTGCCTGCATTCGATGAATTTATTTTGTAACTTCTTAATTTCCAGTTACACTTTAATATCCCAACTCCCTAACATACTATTACAATGATGAAAAAGTAAAAAGCATACCAGTTATGTGTGCACATCAGAAATCAATAAATCACCACACAGAAGAATTTCTCACACTTTGGCTTGGTTATTTAGGATCCATACAATATATCATATGCCATGCATAGACACATGTCACTATCTTCAAAATCATAAACAAGCAAATATTGCTTCTTGATTTGACCCAGTTTTTAAAAATATAAACAGAAAATGATTCATTTAGATTGAAATAAAAAAAAAACTTCAAAACCTTACAACAATTTTGTTATCACAAAACACTATACTCTTTAGTAATCGTAGCTGGGAGAAAATCAACTATCCTTCAAGTGGATTTATCCAATTACAATGGAGAGTGTTGCTTCACAAATTGAATATGTGCCCTTTTTCATTGTCCCTTATTAATAAGCACTCTTTCAGTAGTCGTATTGTTACTGAGGTCATTTATTCTATTAATGATGCTACTGGGATTCCATCGCAGTCAACAGGATGGATAACTAGCCATAGTTTAAGGAGGGTCACTGTAACCACAACTAGTGCTTTTGCCCCATTAACACTAATGATAGCTACGTGGGTACATTAGGGGAGAACAGACTCTCTGTCTCAAACATTTAAAGAACAATAAGAAA
Organism: Petaurus breviceps papuanus; assembly: GCF_028583685.1. Taxonomy (NCBI): domain Eukaryota; kingdom Metazoa; phylum Chordata; class Mammalia; order Diprotodontia; family Petauridae; genus Petaurus; species Petaurus breviceps. The sequence goes on from NW_027185804.1 coordinate 28,832,460, forward strand.
CTCAAAGCTATTCCTTCCTGGTTAAAACCTCATTCTGTAGAAGAAGATACACCAGAGTGATTCCATTGGATACCACAATGCACATAGCCACTGGATATCAGTCCTTTTAAAAACTCATTATCAGTAATATTCATCTTTAATATTTATTGATGCCTGTCTAATGAAACCCAAACCAAAAAGAAAAAGAAAAGAAAAGAAAGAGGAAGAAGCCAATTTTCCCTCCTACTCTCAATTCCTTTATGCTTTTGTTGTTTAATCCAATGTTTCTCTACTGGGGCTTAAGAAGCTATTAAAGTGGGGTGAGCTTTCTCTCTGGCCTGAGGCTCCATTATGGAAGTGTCTTTTCTTTTTGAAAATGTAGATATGTGTTTAGCAAACACAGATAGGGGGTTAATGGATTGAGTGTTCTCATTGTGTGAAACAAAAAGCTGCTTTTAATAAGGTACCTAATAGGCATTTGCCAGCCACTGTTTCCTTATGATAATTCAATTTGGCTGAATGTTAATTTTGTCTCCAAAGTTTAAGAAGGTTGTTGGCAATGTTTCATTTTCAGTTGCCATCCAATTAGTAAATCAGACAAGAAAAGATACGGCAGTCTTTCTGAAAGCACCAACCAACACCATTTTTCTTTGAGTGTAATCTCAATCTCTCTCTCTCTCTCTCTCTCTCTCTCTCTCTCTCTCTCTCTCTCTCTCTCTCTCTCTCTCCCCACACATACAAACATACAAACATGTATATATAAACATATATAGATGAATATGTTTATATATATACACACACATATATATATATAAATCATGTATAATTAAAAACAAATACATATATACATACACATCCATAATGTATACCTGTGTATCAATCTAGACACATAAAAATATGTAAGTTTATCAAGAGAAGAGCTATGCATTCCTTCCCTACCATATATTGACTATGTGACTCCAGACAAGTCACTTAAACTTTCAATGTCACATAAGATTCTAAGTTTCAGAAAAGCTTGCCACCTCATTCATAGTTTCTCCTCTAGGAATTTCCAAAGCAAATTATGGGCAAAGACTTGTAAGTGTCACAGAGAGTGTGCTTTGATTTTCATTGTTGGAGGGAAAATTTATATTGATTTGGTCACAGATCCATTGGAGTATACTAAAACAACTTTTACTCAAATTGAGTCATTAACAATCCACTTCTTCAGAGTTCCTTGAAGTGATTTTAGGTTGACAGATATACATTTTTTTTTAGTCTAGAGTTTTGTTTAGCTTTGTTTTTCTGCCCATACTGGCAAAACTGAACCAAATTGTCCTTTTGACAGTTACAACTGTGCTATAAGAAAAGATGAAAAGTTGATTTCAGGGAAAAAAAAATGTGGAAAGACATAGATGAACTGGTGCAAAGTGAAGTGAGTAGAACCAGGAGAAAACCATACACAGTAACATAAACTTCCATGATGACCAACTGTGAATGACCAAGCTATTATCAGCAATACAATTATCCAAGACAATTTCATAGGACTTATAAAGAATGCCATCCACTTCTTGATAAAGATTTGATGGAGTCAGAGGATTTTCTGGTTGAATGTTTACAGGAGGGTTTTCAAGGTACTGGGACATCACAGATGATGGACCTTGTCTGTGGGTCTGTTTTGATTTCTATACTGATGATTTGTTTTGAGTTCTCAGACCCTGTTGGTAGATATGAGTTTATTTCCTGGGCAGATAATGAATTGATAATGGTGATAGAAATGCGAATGAATATAACTGTGGCTCTTTCAAGCTTTGTCTTCCCAGAAACAGGAACTGTGAAGGACTTGAGGTGGATGAGACACTGTGAACTTCAGTATGGAATGGGAACTGGATGAAGAATTGGACAACCAACTTGGAGCTGCCTGCCTTTGAACCCAGATGACAGTTGGAGCTGGGACCATAGAAGAAGAACCATGGAAGTGAGCCAGCCTTGAGTCAAGCTGAAAGAAGATTTTACTTGGATACTGTGTACTGAGTGAGAAGATTATGATTTATTGTGACATTGGGATGGGGAACTTTGACTTTTGTACTTTGTGATTGAATGAAGAACTTTGTGATTGACTAAATGAATGCACTTTGTTTAAAACTATGTGATCACTTTGATGAAAATTATGTGGCATTTTTAGTGATAAGTTGGTGAGTTGTGACATGGTGAATGCTGTATTTTGATTTTCTGTGATAAGTTGTAACATTGTGAATGCTATACCTATGATTTTCTGTGAATGTTTTGCACTGGTTTGTTATTGAATAAATAGAGAGTTCACTATAGTGTGGAATCCGAACCTTGAAAGCTGTTCACAGCAGCAGTCCTCTGGAAAACTGCTCATGCATGGCTTTATACATGTATAACCTATATCAAATTGCTTACCATCCCCAGGTGCAAGAAGGTTGCTGAGGGAGGAAGAAAATTTGGAACTTAAAATTATATAGAATATATGTGTATATATATATATGATGTGTGTATATGCATGTATGTGTAGATGTGCATATATGTATATATGTGTGTCTATGCATATCCATGTATATCTATATATACATATACATATATATGTTACAATTGTCTTTACATGTAATTGGGGAAGAATAGAATACTATTTGAACAAAAAAAGAAAGTTTTAACCGAATGATTAGAAGCAACAGTTACACAATCAAATCAAAGCAAAGAATTGTAGGAATCATCCAATATCTCCCCCTCCCCAAATATAAAATTTGGGTCTCAAATTATTGAAAAGATAGACACATTTCAGCACATTGTTTTTCAAGAATAAAAATTACCCTACTGTCCCATGTATTAATAGCATACTGTGTGCTTAACTTCTGTAGTAAACTATTCTTGGAGGCTGGCCAGCCCTGGTCTCCAGACAATTAGAAAGGGAGAGGAAATACATCAATAGAAATAGGCTAGAATAGTCATGAGTTCATAAGATTTAATGCAAAGAATTTTGCTAACTTGAGTGTACATATGTGCATCTTTATCTAGTATATCTCTGATTGGTCTAGCCATAGTTGTAGAAAATTCTTAGTCTATTTTGGAATATATGTATAGTGGAGCAGAAAATTTGTTACTTATGGCAGGGTTGGGGGAGAATGGACCCTTCTCAGCAACCTGGAAAGAGTTGACCAATCCCTAGTTGACACCAATTCTCCCAAAGCATTTGCAGGGATAATGACAAATGACTTGATCCCAGATCAACTATATGACATAATGGTCTATTTATCCCTACTGTAGCTTTTTTTTTTTTAATGTCAAAAGAAATCAAGGAAATCCAATGACATTTCAGGTGGATCTCATCACAAACTCAGAAGATGTGAATTATCTGAATTGATAAATTTGCTCAGGGTGGATGGAATTAGATGGGTTATAATATGCATCAGTAGAGTGGCAATCTTGATATCTATTGGAATATTAAAATAGCCACCATTTATGTGTCACTAAATTGCAAGTTGACAAGTAGTACTTGATTCTATCCATGGCATTGTCCTGGAATATTCTAAAGGTCACCTGGTAAAATAAAGTGTCGAGCACTGAGGTCATTTCTCAAGCTGAACTGCCAAATACTCTAACTCTATTGCAAAAAACACAACTCCGATGGGGTCGCCACATTTTTCCAATACCATGGATAATCGTGATTCTTTTTTTTTTCTCTTGCCCCAAAGTGAACAAGATAGAATTGTGCTGAGGTTTTCCTCCCAATGAAGGAATGGGCTACCAAAAGATGACTTCTTCTGTTATATTTTATACCTACACAGTAATGCTGCATAAGAGCTGTGAGACATGAAGCCAAGAAGGATTTTGTCACTGAGTAATGTGTGTATGTATATATGTCTAAAATGTTATTTTACAGACAACTCACAAGTAAGCATTCACATGGTGGTCAGAAAAGGAAAAAAAAAAGAATGATACTCTCAAGGTCTCTCTGCAAAACTTTGGAATAATTGTGAGACATGGGAGGCACTGGCATAGGACTAGCAAGTGTTGTGCCAGTGTTCATATAGATATTAGTGTCCGTCTTGTGGTAAAGCCTTCCAAGCTCATATTCGCCTGATCAGCCACAGTCAGACACGCGACACCTTGACCCCAACATAATGATGTCACGTTGGTCCTCTTCAACATTAAAAGACAACGACTAATCAACGAGTTACATTATATATAAAGGGCAAACAGGCTTTCAAAATCCCTTCTTATAAACACTACCTTGTCAAATGACATGGATCCCTATGAATCCTTGAAATCCTTAAGTGAGTCCTCATATAACATCATAAAGGAAAGCACAATTTCTATATTAGGGGCTGTATAACATGAGCAACAGAGAAATTAAGTCCCTTGTTAATTGTCGAAGCAAAAGTGAATATATATTCTAGTACATGGATAAGAGAAAACCTCAGATATCTATATTGTTAAAATTAAAAGTGCATTGTAAAGTTGGTAAAGTCTGTAAAAATATCTTGGCATCAATTTCCTCATCTTTAAACTAAAGTAGTTGGGCCAGATGATCTGCAAAGCTTCTTTCAGCTTTAAATCCTATGAATCCTTGGATAAAGACCATGATACATTTAACATCATGGCAAGGCATTGTTTAAGGCAAAATTAGCCAACTTCAGTTTTATGAGATTTGTTTTCGCACAATCATTTTTGGGAAAGATGATTGTGATTCTTTTTTTTTTTCTCTTGCCCCAAAGTGAACAAGATAGGATTGTGCTGAGGTTTTCCTGCCAATGAAGCAATGGGCTACCAAAAGACTACTTCTTCTGTTATATTTTATACCTACACAGTCATGCTGCATAAGAGCTGTGAGACATGAAGCCAAGAAGCAGTTTGTCACTGAGTAAAATTTATAGAGGAAAAAATAATGTGAATTATGAATCAATAAAACAACCTGCTGATGTTAGAAGACTATGTTTTCCAAGAACCAATATATACCAAATTGTTATTTGTCCTTCATTCTCAAAGAGAATCAAAATGACATCATGATCTTGGGGTCAATGTACAGAGTGTCTGCCTATGACTGAACACACCAATACAAGTTTGGAAGGCTCTATAAAAGTCTCTATGACTATCTGGGAGGGGGAGATGTATCTAAATTTGTGTGTCCCATGTTTCTTTTGAGCTACTGTACTTCTCCTTTGCTAATAGAACATAGTACCTTCTTTGATATGGACACACTATGCTGGATGATTTCATGCCATTGTCTCCCCTGTTTCATAATTGATACCAATGTTCTTCAAAGGGTCAGTGAGTGACCTATTGTTCACAGATGATTGTGCACTCAATGAAGCCTCTGAGGCTAAGATGAAACAAAGTATGGATCAATTCTCAGCTACTTGTTCTAAATTTTCCCAGCAAATAACACCAAGAAAACAGAGGCTCTCCACAAAGCAGCACGGCACCATTCATCCATCCATAAAATCATTATTTACAAGAAAAATGGAGCTATTTTGAGTGTATTAAGTTCCCTTACCTTGGTAGTATGTTCTCCAGGGAGTATAGACAGATGGTGAAGCTGATGTATGTATTTCCAGATCTAGGTAAGTGTTTGGGAAGCTCCGAAGAAAAATGTGGGAGAGAAGAGGAATTAGTCTGATTATCATACTGAATTTCTACAGAAACTTTATGCTGGCTTCATTGTCATATGCCCATGAAACCTGGATAGTTTACCAGGGCCAAGCTAGGAAACTGAATTACTTTCACTCGAATATGTCTTGTTAAGAGGAGGCACCAGGCACTGTGGTCCTTTCTCCAGCTGAATTGTCAATCGATCAAACTCTATTCTACAGCACAACTCTGATGGGCTGACCACATTATGTGAATGTCAAATGCACATTTGCCTAAAAGACTATTTTATGGGAAACCCACACAAGGCAGGTGCTCACATGATAGGCAGAAGAAGCTATACAAGGCCACTATCAAGGTCTCTTTCAAGAACTTTGGTACCAATTGCAGTAAATATAGGAACTAGAAAGATGTTTCAGTTTAGAGGATAACCATATTGCCATATTTTCTTACACTTTTCATCTTGTGAAGTCTTTCGTTCATGTGAGATACAGTTTGCAACATTCTCTAATAGCAAGTAGATGTGCTTGAATGTATTTGGGGAGATAAAACATTGTTAAGATTGTATTTCCCAAGTGTTTATTGTTGAGCAGCTCGCGAATCACTGAGAACATTGTGGAAGACTAGCAGACAGCAAACATTGGAATGTCTAACTCTAGATCACCATTACATTAATGGTGGGATAAAAACTTGAATGCAAGAGCTGCCTTGTTTGGAGTTGGCTTCCCCAGTACATTGCACATATTAATACTCAAATGGATCTCTGACTGCATCGACTTGCATCTATCTTCTATGATTTTTGATAATATATATCTGACAAATCTGTGAAACTGCTGTCCAAATGAATGATTTTTTTTAAAAGTGTCAAAAGCAATATTTTAATTACTTATTTGTATAAATGATAAACCCTGTTCTTTCATTAGAATGTAAGCTCTCTGAGGTGGCTAGGTGGTGCAGTGAATAGAGCACTGGCAAGAGGCAGTCCC
>NW_027185804.1:28839113-28905786 GCF_028583685.1 Petaurus breviceps papuanus
GACAATGTGGACACCACACCCATGGCTGAAACTCGAACAGGGAACCGGGTCCCTAGCACAGAAAGCTCCTCTAGATGAGCTCAAAAGAACTTTGAAAACCAAATGAGAGTTTTAGAAGACAAAAGGAATAATTCTTTCAAAAGCAAAATTGCAGAATTAGAAAAACATTATAATGAAGAAAACATATCTCTAAAAAGAAAAGTGCATGATTGTAGCGGCAACCACCCCAGTGTTCCCAGCGTCACTACCAATACAGGTTCTTTGATCTGCTTTGCTAAAGAAAAGCAACTCAAAATGGGTTAACAAGCTTACTTTAATCAGTCAAACATATATCGTTTACCAAGTTCAGGGGGAAAACGTCAGCACCTTGAACTGCAGAGTATACAGACAGAATTATCAAGACAAACAGATCAAGCAGACAAATTTCCAATCTGTCCAACCATTGCATCCATACCAAATCACAGTTACCATGAAGGGAAACATCAACATCTGGATTTTTCAAAGCTGGGGGACTCGAAGGTTGTCCAGAGTCTTATCTGGTCAAATCACACAACACTCCTCAAAGTGAGCCCCAAAACAAAGTCTCCCATCAGGTCTTATATAGCCTTCTCCTGGCTCAGAGAATGTAACAACCTTCTTGACCCACTGCCCAATCACAAAGTATCTCCTGAGAAACAAGTCTCCACTACAGGCTCCAAGTGCCCTTTAGCCTAGGGGCAGGGAAGACCTTAAAAATTTACATTCCCATTACAATTATATGGAAAAGGAGCTCCAAAAACTTACCAAGGAAAATGATTTGCTAAAAACCAGAATCAACCAAATTGAAACAATTAACTCTATAAGGAACAAAGACTTAGTCAAACAAAACAACAAGAATGAAAAATTAGAAAAAGAGGTAAAATACCACAATGTAAAAATAACTGACCTAGAAAACAGATACAGGAGAGATAATCTGAGAATCATAGGCCTACGAGGAAATCATGATGAAAAAAATGAGGCTGGACAACATTCTCCAAGAGTTCATTAAGGAAAACTGCCCTGAGATAATAGGATCTGAAGGTAAAATAGAAATCGAGAGAATACACCGGACACCTGCTGAAAGAGATGCCAAAATGAAAAGTCCTCAAAATATTGTGGCCAAATTCAAGAACTACCATGTAAAAGAGAAAATACTTCTAGCGGCCAGAAGAAACAATTCAAATATCAAGGATCCACAGTGAGGATCCCAAAGGATTTGGCAGCCTCTACACTGAAAGATCAGAGGCAGCAGAATACAATTTTCTGGAAGGCAGAAGAGCTCAAGTTACAACCAAGGATCACCTACCCAGTGAGACTGAGTATATTCTTCCAGGTAAAGAGATGGTTATTCAGTGATATAACAGAGATCCAGACCTTCCTGATGAAAAAGCCAGAGCTCAATAGAAAATTCAACCTCCAATTACTAGATTCAAGAGTGACATAGAATGGTAAACAAGATAAACATGCACACACACACACACACACACACAAACACACACACCCTGTTATTTAATAAGAGCAAACTCTTTATAGACAAGTAGAAGGTATGAGTATAAAATACACAAAATGACAATGAAAAAATTTTATTAAGGGTTACAAAGGGACTGCAATGGAAGAAGAGGAAGGAATGCGGTGGAAAAGGGTAAATTATGCCACACAAAGAGGCATAAAAACAATATAGCAGAGGAAAAGAAGGGCAGGAGATGGAAATCATATGAGCTTTTCCCTCATTGCTTCTGGTGCAAGGAGGGAATAACAACCAGTTATGCATAGGACTCTATGGAGAAGAAACACAAAAAGTATCATTTTAGAGGGAAAGAGGGGAGGGAGAGGAGCTTCACATGAGATTTGTTCCTGTCACTTTTGGTGTGAAGAAGAAATAACATACTTCATTAAGTATAAAAATATCTTACAGGCAGTAGGAGGGGGAAAGGGCTACGAAAGGGGGGGGTTAGTAGGGAGGGAAGACGTAAGGGGGAAGGGGAGTAAAAGGGAAGGGGGGTGATAAGAGAATACTGAGGGAGGCGGTGGTCAACAGGAAAATTATTAAGGGGGGAGGGATTAAGGGTAAAAATATGAGCATCAACGTGGGAGGGAATAGGATGGAGGGAAAGAAATAGATAACAGTCATAACTGTTAATGCGAATGGAATTAACTCTCCCATAAAATGGAGACAGATAGCAGAATGGATTAGAAATCATAATCCTACAATATGCTGTTTACAAGAAACACATCTGAAACAGAGGGAAACACACAGGGTAAAGGTAAAAGGCTGGAGTAAAATATATCATGCCTCAGCTAAAGTAAAAAAAAAAGTAGGGCAGCAATCCTTATCTCAGATAAAGCAAAAGCAAAAATTGATGTATTTAAAAGAGATAAGGAAGGAAAGTATATCTTGGTAAAAGGCACCATCGAGAATGAAGCAATATCATTACTTAACATATATGCACCAAGTGCTATAGCATCCAAATTCCTAGAGGAGAAGGTAAAGGAATTAGAGGAAGAAATACATAGCAAAACTATACTAGTGGGAGACCTTAATTTCCCCCTCTCTGAACTTGATAAATCCAACCTCAATATAAACAAGAAAGAAGTTAAGGAGGTGAGCAGGATTTTAGAGAGGATAGGTGTAATAGATCTCTGGAGAAAACTGAATGGGGATAAAAAGGAATGTACTTTCTTCTCAGGGTTCATGGCACATATTCAAAAACTGACCATGTTCCAAGGCATAAAAAAACCCTCAAATCTATGCAGTAAGGCAGAAATATTAAATGTATCTTTCTCAGATCATGAAGCAATGAAAATTATATACAATAAAGGGCCAGGGAAATACAGACTAAAAACTAATTGGAAACTAAAGAATTTAGTCCTAAAGAATGACTGGGTCAAACAAGAAATTATAGAAACAATCAGTCATGTCATTCAAGAGAATGATAATAATGAGACAACATACCAAAATTTGTAGGATGCATTAAAGGCAGTTCTTAGGGGAATTTTTATATCCCTGAGTGCATACATGACTAAATGAGAGAAAAGGGAGGTCAACAAATTGGGCATGCAATTAAAAAACCTAGAAAAAGAACAAATTCAAAATCCCCAATTAAATACTATATTAGAAATATTGAAAACCAAAGGAGAGATTAATAGAATTGAAATTAAGAAAACTATTGAATTAATAAATAAAACTAAGAGGGGCGGCCAGGTCTCTAGGCAAGTGAGTGATGACCTCACAGAGCGAGAGGCAACCTTTGGGCTTATCCTAGATGACGTTTCTTTGACACATCTGTCCTTTGGGAAGGAGTTCATGGAGGCAGTAGAAGCCACAGGTAGCTCAGCAGGAAGCAGAGAGGGCCAGATTTGTAGTGGAAAAGGCTAAGCAACAGAAGAAAGCAGCCATCATCTCAGCTGAGGGTGACTCCAAAGCGGCCGAGCTGATTGCTAATTCATTGGCCACAGCAGGAGATGGCCTAATGGAGCTTAGTAAGCTGGAAGCTGCAGAGGACATCACATACCAGCTTTCCCAATCTCGGAACATCACCTAACTGCCTTTCAGATAGTCGGTGCTCCTCCGGTTTCCCCAGGGAGGCCTATGGCCCCACTGATCCTACCCCACTCGGCCATGATTTAATCCACAGCCTTCTCCTTGTCTCCCCATTCAAAATCACTGTGAGATTTAATGATTTGGCTTAAGCAAAGGAAATAAAATTAAAGTCATTTGGGGAAAAAAAAAAAGAATTTTATAATTTCCTCAAGGGAATCTAAGTCATCTCCTCCTACTTTAATTATTATACCATTTCAACATCTATTTCTATGATATGTGTATACATATGTATGTATGTTTATATATGTATGCATGTATACACAAAAATTTGTGTGCGTACGTAAACAATGTATATTTATTCATTTACAAACACATGCTTTAATATTTAGTGAGAAAATAAAATATTGATTTAGTATTTTATATTTAATTCCATTGGACTATTGATTGTATTCTATAACTGAGTCATATTTATTTGTCTCTGAGTTAATTCTCTTCTACTTGTTCTAAGTTCATGAGTCCAGAAGTTCAGTTTTCCTTTCTGAAGTAATTTAAAAATCAAATTCTTTGGGTGGCCAAGTGGCTCAGTAAATAGAGCACTGGTCCTTGAGTCAGGAGGACCTGAGTTCAAATCCGGCCTCAGACACTTAACACAAAAACTAGCTGTGTGGCCTTGGGCAAGTCACTTAAGCCAAAATTTCCCTCCAAAAAGTAAAATCAAATTATATAAATCACATTAGCTCAAAGAAATGCATTGTTTCCATACAGCCTTGGAGACTCATGTAAAATTAATAGAGATCATTTTTCTTACTAACAAACTTTACAGAATGAAAGTAGACACCAAGAAGTTTCCTATCTTTTTTCAACTAACTATTACATTGATTCTATCAATTATTCTTTTTTTCATTGTAGGATGGAAATAGAAGTTATTGCTAGCCCCAAATGTCTGGCCAACCATATTTTTTGGTACCTGTAATATTTCAATTTTTCTAACCAATCATAAATTTTTGCTGCCTGTAATTTTTCATTTTTTAACTAATCATGTTGTTTTCCATCTATAATGCTTCCTGTTGTTTATTTTCTTGTATTTTACAAAACTATATATAGATTTGTAAGCCCTACTTCATGGCCTTAGCTTGCTGAGGAATCCAAGGCCCATTTTGTTATTGATTGCTAGTCTTACCAATATAATGCATGTGCTTGGAACTTTATTGCCTCAGGTGACTTTACTTTTAAAATGTAACAGTATGTTATATGCACACATACATCGATATGCTCAAACTCATGGGCAAGTATTTGTCATAATTTGGGAAATAGTCATTCTTTAATGCCCCATGTTCTTTCCTTTTTAAAAGCTTAATACTATTTTATTTTTCCACAGTTACACATCAAGAAAAATTTTAACATTCATTTTTGCAAAATTTTCCAACTTTTTTATGTAAACATATTTAGTCCAAATAATTTTGAGTGACTGCAGTTTTCTTCTAGCTACAGAGTTTGATGCAATCAGTAAAACTTCATTCACGAATAAGTGCATCAGTAGAACCTCAAAGTCAACAAAGATGCTTCTTCAGTTTGTACTGAGCATTGAATATCTCTACCATCACAGTAGAGAACATCTTTATTGAATATATCTCCCTGTTTTCTTTCTGACCTGGTTTTTGATCAGATTATTCAAAGAGATTATTACTGCTGGTAAAGTCACAAGTGATTAGATACATAAAAACTTTGTTGGACAACACCTTAGTGGAGTAGAGTCTTTAGCTTGAATTTTATTTTACTGAACTTTGGGGGGTGTAACCAGAAATAATATACAATGAGATCCTCCATTCCTTATATCTTTCTTTGTATATTATGGTTTAAAAAATGTAGCCCATTATGGAATTTCTCTTCTGAAATAATGCCTATTTCCTAATAAAACCTACATTAATTAGGTATGCTTATGTGCATAGGTTATTTTCTTTAACACTTTACCACTGATGTATAATTGTCATTGCTTTCAATTACTCTTTGGTTGATAATGTTCTTGCTGTTTTGTTTCTTTGTTTTAGGTCAGAGATTCTTTCCCCCTATACTTTATTTCCTTCATACTCTTTACATGCCTTATAAATCACTATCTCTTTTTTTTTTTACAATTATGTCATCCCCAGGAATGATCTCCTTTATGTATCCTTGAACTAATTCTGGTGTTTTTTTTTTTTCCCTTTTCCTTTAGGACTATGCATATAGGAGGTGCTTAATAAAAGTCTGCGGATTTTAGTCAAAAGAATTCAACAGGGAGACAAATAAATATAGCTGGAGGCTAGTTAGGCTACTTGCAATGAAAGTACCTGGAAGAGAAATTCAAAATACCTGCAGTGAAACAGACAGTAAGGTGGGATTTTGTTTAAAAACATGTCAAAGTGTTAAATATTTATCATTCAAAGAGGCCGTAAAGATCACATCATTCAGTTCCTCTCCATTTTAAAGATAGATCAACTAAGGTTCCAATGGTGAATTGGTCATTCAGGTGAGCTCTTTTTTCTGCAATCAAGGTTTTTTGTTTGTTTCCGATTCCTCTCCAGAACTTTGTAGTGTTAGATTAAGGGCATGACTCAAAATGCCTATATTTTCCCAGAAAATTTAATAGGAAGGAACTGAAGAGGGGTTAAGGGCTTGTGTTTTTTTTTTTATTTGTCTCTTTTAAGTTTTTTTCTTTTCCATTTTTCCCTTTCCTTTCCTTCTGTTTCTACCCCTTCACTTATCTCCTCTCTTATCTGCTTGTCTTCTCTCACCTTCCATTTCTTTTCTCTTTTGTTTCCTTTTCTATTCTTTAAAAAAAAATCTAGCAGGAAGAGGAAAATCATGGTTAATATTCATGGGTTTTGCTTCATTGCCAAGCTGGGAATAGAAGCTTACTCAAATATTTCTTTTTAAATAAATGACTTTATTAGAAATAACAATAAACTGATATAAGCAGCTATACTTCCTTGGTAATTACATTTAATTCATAAATTTCAGTGCTTCTATTATCATGATGTTTTCATTTTCTTCCTCTGAATGCCTATGCAATTTGTTCATATTCCTTCTCACTAAGATTCTCATTTTATTTCAACTGTTTTTGTTTTTTTTTGTTTTGTTTTGTTTTGTTTTGTTTTTTTAGTTATGAATGACACTTTGTGATGCCATTTGGGTATTTCTTCTCAAAGATACTGGAGTGGTTTGCCATTTCCTTCTCCAACTCACTTCCTCAATAAAGAAATGAGACAAGCAGGGTTAAGTTACTTGCCTAGGGTCACACAGCTAGTAACTATTTAAAACCATATTTGAACTCAGGAAGATAAGTCTTCCAGACTGACACTTTATGTGCTGCATTACCTAGATGCCACCAACATCCTTATTTACTTTAACTTAATTTGTACCAAATTCTTCAGATTTAGTTTTTTATTCACTGGACTTTATCTCTGAATGGTCTTTACACATGTATTTGTATTACTCAAAACTCTCCATCTTTATGATTTTTCAATTTTTTTGTTGGACAATTGGAGTTAAGTGACTTGCCCAAGGTCACATGGATAGTTTTTGTGTTAAGTGCCTGAGGTTAGATTTGAACTCAGGTCCTCCTGACACCAGGGCCAGTGCTCTATTCTCTGTGCCACCTAGCCAGCCCCTGTGATTTTTTGTTATCTTACTTTATTTGGAATTATATTTTATTGTTAAATATTTCCCAATGACATGTTAAAAAATTTAAAGAAGCATTTAAAAAATGAGTTCTGAATTCCCTGTCTCCCCTTCATCTCCTGGAGTGGGCAAACAATTTGGTATTGATTTTATACACACACACACACACACACATAAATGTATATGAAGTCATTCTAAATATTTTCATATTACGAAAATACAAAAGCCCACAAACAAAATATAATGATAAAAATAAAGTTTAAAAAGGAAGAGATGTGATATGGGGATTGGTGTGGTCACTGCTCTCCTTGTAAGAACCTAGGAAGTTTTTCTAATCCCTTTGTTTATAAATCCTTACTGCTCCTCAGGGACTCTGCTCCACTGGGCCTAGAAATAATATTGTTTCTCAGGTTCCCTGATCCCTTGTCACCAGAGGTGATACTTCTCTTCAAAGCTCCTTCTCCATCCTGAACCAAAAGTGGTCCTCTCCACCTTTGAACTATGACTCAGAAGCAGGTATAGGCTTTGGATTTGCCAAACAGAATCTTGTCTTGAGCCTAGTGCTAGTACAGGGGGCCCCTGTAATCTCTTCCTGACTTCCTGAGCTACTGAAGCTGCTTCCGCTTCTATGGCTACCACCTAAGCCTACCACTGATCTTTCATCCACTTGAGTTCTAATCCATCCTCCACTCTCATGTCTCTCTCTATTTCTAATCTTCTAAATTGTGTTGGTCTGGAAGAATGTCTCACAGTGATCTTTTGTTGTCTCTACCACTTCAGAAATCAATTTGGGGCATTAGTTTAAGCTTGTTTGGAGGAAAATGTTGGAAAAGTTTGGTCAAATTATTTCTCTAGTCTGCAGTCATGTCTCTCCTGTCTCAAGTCCTGAGCCAGTGTTTTTGATACACATCTTTGTTTTTCTATGTTCTTGCTCTTTTCAGGGAGGTGATCTCATTCTCTATTGCATCCAACTGACTTCACCCTTTGTGTTTCGAATAAGGATGCTCATGGAGTTTAGAAACCAATAAAAAAAAATTCTTTTCAGAATGGTCATGAGTGAAATCTAGCCAATGTCATTAAAGTTTCCAGAAGAGTACCACAAATTAACTAGTATCTATTTTTCCAAATCCCTGTGTATGTTTTTTTTCCTTTCATTGCTTTTGTAGTATAAGCTCACTAAGGAATAAGACTTGCACTGCTTTCCTTTGTTTCCCCTAGAAAATCTAAACTATAAATTAGGTGAATGATAAATTTATGATCATTGATAGAAGAAGTATCAGAGACAAAGAAGCACTAAGAATAATAGAATTACATCCTAATCTATAATGATTTCCTTTACACCTCAGTTTACCAGGTATCTGAAGCCCTCAAGTTTGGGAGAGGGTGTGATTAAGTTAAGAAATTTGCTGATCACAGCTTCTTCTACCATCTTTTAGTGAACCGTTGAATTACTAAATTATTGTGATAAAAAGGGGAGGAATGTATCACAGAAGACCAAGAAACCTCAAATGAATCTATTCAATCATTCTCTCAATTAACAAACAGCCTCAGTATATAATCACAAAGTACTAGGTATCATGATATTTTCCTTCAATCTCAAGACAAAGTATGAATCAATTAATCCTCTATTTGAGAGGAGTGAAGGGATTTAACTGCTGGATCAAAGACAGATGAAATATGGGATACCCTTTAATTGGCAGAAAACTAGATGTATTCCTGGGCTGATGTTTAGAAAAACATAACTTATAATGGGAGTTTATCAATTTTTAAGTGGTAAAGAAGCATTCATGTTTAGCATTTTGAAAGCTGAAGTCAGGAGTAGGAAAAAAAAGTCCTAAATGGGGAAAAGTCTTGGGCATGATGCAGGGACAGGATGAAAGGGACAAAAAAAATTACTAAGCACTTACTGTGTTATAGACACTCTCTAAGCGCTTTGAAGTATTATCTCGTTTTATGTTCAGAACAACCATGAGAGCATAAACTATTATTGTCCCCATTGTACAGTTGAGGAAAATGAGAAAGTGATATGCCCATGACATTACCTCTAATAAGTATCTATGGCTGGATTTGAACTCAGGTCTTCTGACACCCAGTCCAGTATACAATCTATAGTATCACCAAGCTGGGGAAGATGGGAGGGAGATTCAGACTTGATATCTTCTACTATTAAACGTGGTCATTTGAGAAATTGAGTGAAAATGTCCACCTGGGAGCAGGAAGAAATACTGAGAACATTCATATGTGAACCTCTAGTCAACTAATATAGAAAAAAAATTAAGTAGCATGATCTCTTGCAACAGAGATGACTCACAGACTCCAGAGAGGATTCTGAGGCCATAAGAATACAGGAGTTGTGAATTATTCTATTACTCTATTCCCAACAGACTTCCCTTACTATCATCATACTTCTAATTTGGACCCCTTTTGTCAGAGTGAAGTGCCCAGAATATAGTCACCAGAAAGAAGTCTACTTCAAAGAATTTTGCCTTTCATGGCACAAAGAGATGCTAGTTATGGACCCAAAAAAGAAAGAGACCCAACAGAATGATAGGTATGCAAGGATGCTGAAAAGGGAGAAATAATTTCTAATTGATTTAAAACTAAGAGTTGGAAGTTAGATATTTGCCATACATGGGTCCTATGTGCCTGTGATATTATCAAAGTACTTTATGTTTGAACCATACTTGCCATGGATGTTGGGTACTTTTCTGGGAGAGTGCATCGCAAGATTTTTGGAGTGAATAATGCAAACCAGTCATTCTTACTATAATAGTCTTTGCTAAAAGCTAATTCAAATTACTGTCATGTGGAGGACATTTCAGGCAAGTTGTTAGTGAAACTGTTAAAATATAGTCTCACAGGTTAGTCCTTAAAATATTTAGAGAGGTGTTTAGCATTACCTTCTTGGTACCTTCATCTGTCCTTGTGAAGGCAAATTGGAGAGCAAGCTGCACCGAGTACCCATGTGATAAATCTATCTTATCACTATCTCTGAGGGAGGTCTATGCATCACCCCTTTCCTCATAAGAACACAAGGTTCTTGACAACAAAATTTTGTTTCATTTTTGTCCTTTTATTTCCCAATGTCTAGCAGAGAGCCTGACATATGGGTGGTAAATAAATTATTTTTGAGTTAATTAAATTCCAGTGAACAACTGAGTTCAACAATTGGTCTGAGAGAAAAGACAAAGACAAGTTCTGACGTGGCTTAATTCCTGTCCATGTGGTTTTGACTGCATTTAGAGGAGTAGTAATGTTATAAGAGGACAGCTAAGTTATGTAGAAATTCAGTAACAGAATTTAGGGATTAAGTATCAGAGAGATATCAAGGTTAGCATCTGTGCCAGAAATGGAACCCCCAGGATCCAGCCTTCCAGGAATATCTGGCTGTTACTTCTTTCCAATTTAAGGTCTATGGGTTTGAACTTGGTCAAAAAGTAAGCCAGGAGATGAGGGCAGGAAACAAGTAATGTTTGCTCATGGAATCTCTTTCATTTTCTTTATTGATTGAAGAGTGATTTTACACAAAATGAATCTTTAAACAGTACATCTTTTACCGACTTAGGTTTTGCAATGATGATTTGGAATTTCTTGCAGCTCTTATGGAAACCAAGGTTAATCATTAATGAAGAGTTCCTTTAATATTAAGCATCTTGTATTATCCTAACCTTTTATTGTCACAATGGAGATTACCTGAACACTGAATAAACAAGCTTCCAGATATTGTCAGAGAAGAGAATCAAAATTGTCTTTGACTATCATGCTGGATGCTTGCCTTTTTGGGTATTGTTAGAGTGCTTCAGTGGTAATATTTGGTGCCATTATGAGTGCAAATGGGGATAACTACATTATCTTCTTGATGGGAATATTCTCCTCCACTTCTATAATATTCTTCTTTGGGGATATTTCACATATGATTGTGATAAATGTGTGGGCACTGACATCCACAAACATCAGTTCCATTGCCTTTGTATGTGCCAATAACATATTAAGTAAGGGAAAAACAAAGGAAAGATTAACCATTATCTACTATTACTAAAATTGTCAGGTTTCTCATGGATTGTGATGTTGATTTTTAAAAAGGTAGGGTTTTGTTTTAATCTTAAATTCCTTCTCAGACACTGAGACATCTTCATCCCTAGCTCATCCTTCATCGCTGGCTATAGAAAGGGTGGGAGGAGGTTACTTGAATGTTCTCATTTATTTAACATTACAAATTTGTTCTGGTGAAGGTTGTTATTATTGTTAGTTATTCTCTTTGACCCATCATTTTAATTCCACATTCTAGTATTCTCTTAATTAAGTTATTTCTAATATGTGCAAAGTTTTAACCAACTTTCTGATTCTTTGCCCTTTCTTTGTCTTTGTGTCTGTGTCTCTCCTTTTAGTGTATTTCTCTGTTTCTGTCCCTTCATTTCTCTCTGTCTCTTTCTCTGTCTATATTTCTCTCTGTCTCTCTCTCTGTTTCTGTCTCTCTCTCTGTCTCTCTCTGTCTCTCTCTGTGTGTCTCTCTCTGTCTTTCTCTCTCTCTCAAATACTCCAAGAAACTTTCCTTGATGAATTAGAAAATAGATAAAATGTTTGGTTTCAGATTTGCTGAATTTCCTTTTCTTTATCCATAAAATGGGGAAAAATCATTCTTCCACTATCTATCTTATGAGACTATTAAGGTAGAATAAAAATTTAAACCTAAAACTCTGAGAAGTGACATGACCTAGTGGAGAGACAGCCAGCCTTAGAGTCGAAAGGATTTAGGTTAAAATTTTGCCTCTCTCTCTCTCTCTCTCTCTCTCTCTCTCTCTCTCTCTTTATACACACACACACACACACACACACACACACACACACACACACACACACACACATATATATACACACATATATATATAGAGAGAGAGAGACTATTTGACCCTGGCACACTTTATCTGTGTCTCACTGCCCCAGGTACTTCTCAAAACTATATTCTGCCGTACAAATATTAATTGGAATTGGTAAAGGGAATTTCATTACTGGGAACACCCTTTGGCAAGAGAATAATAAATCTTGTAAAATAAATCATAAAAGACTATAGAAATGTTATTATTCATATTTTAATAGTTCACCTTTATGTTAATTATAATGACAATGTTTCCTCCCCAGGATATTCAACATAGCAGATATTTAGAGAATATATGGCATCTATCTTTAAATATTGAAAGGTTAGGCTGTGAAAGAGGAATTAACTTTCTTTTGACTGACCTCACAAAACAAAATGGGGTAGAGATGGTACAGCTTGCAGAGGGTCATATTTAAGGTTAATATAAGGAAAATCATTCTGATAATTAGAGATTTCCTGAAGTAAAATTGGCTGCCTTTGGAAATAATCAGATTCCCCTCAGCAGAGACCTTAAAATAAAGTCTGAATATCTATTTTACAGTAACATTGGAGAGGAGATTTTTACTCACCAAAGGGCTACATTAAATGACTTCTAAGGTCCTTTATAATTCTTAGATTCTGTAAACCAAAGACTGTCCATCGTGCAAATGTCTATGTGATTCTCATCATTTTCCACAACTCACAAAACATGCACACAGCTGTCTACTTCTCTGTCCTGGAGTAGCAGTCATCAATCTTTCAAAAGAATGGTCTTGAGTGTGTTTCAGTTTCTTATGTTGATCATGGCCTGAACCTTAGGAAAAGGAGGAATGATTATGATTGGCCACTTCTCAAAGGCAGTACCTCTGCACTGATGGAGGGGGAAGGATAATCCTGACAATTCCCTACCTATCACATCACTATGGATTGACCCATGGGAGGATGGGAGCAGACAGTAACAATAATGAACACACTGTCAACAACAACTACATGTCACAGGAATTTTACCCTATTCCAATGTAAATATCGACCTTTTTTTTTTTTTGGAGGGGGGAAGGCAAGGCAATTGGTGTTAAGTGACTTGCCCAAGGTCACACAGCTAGTAAGTGTGTCCAGTATCTGAGAGTGGATTTGAACTCACATCTCCCTGACTCCAGGGCCAGTGCTCTATTCACTGTGCTGCCCCAATATTGAAATTCTTAACAGTAATAAAGAGGTTGCTCATTCTCCCCTAGTAGCTAATGTTATTCTTTCTCTCACAACTGCCCCAACAAAGAGTAGCAAGACAAAGCAAAGAAAGAATCTGAAGAATTCATTGTAAATAAACTTTCACAATGTGTTGAATAAAAAATCAATTAAACATGCATGTGTGCATACAGCTATGTACACACATACATAGATATTCACATGCGCACCATTCCCATTGATGGTCCTTGTAAGTATCAAGGCAGCAGGCACTCAATTCTTTCAAAATCAGTAACAGTACAAAGGAAGCACAACAGTAGAGAATAGTCCAATTTTGTTGAGTAGAGATTCCATGTGTATGTTTGGCATATGAACCCAAGGCAAATTATTTATTTACTGAGTAAATCCATTTATTGTTCAAAGGATATTTAGTGGTTTGATTATCATAACTCTAAAAGAATTTTGCTTAGTATCATGGATGAAGGACAAAAATTTAAGAAAAAAATTGTAACAGGAGAGAGGTCTTTGTTATAGTAGCAGAAATGAGTCAATGGATTCTAGTTCTGCCTTTCTGTCTTTGGCAAAGTTGTCACCTCTGATATTTTTGTATCCAATGTTGTAGGTTTCTCCAGAGGCTTATCAAGGTTTCAAGGTAATTTTGATTGTCCAAGTGCTACCTGCCAGAAACATGATGGAACTTTTGAAAAAAAAAATGTGTTTTATCTGCAAATTAATTTGTGTTCTCTGCTTCACATATTTTTGGAGAAAGTATAAATTATGGTTAAAACTGTATTTACAAAATTGCATTTACCTAAAATACCTCCCACTTATTCCAGGGTAGCAAGTGGGTTCAGATTCACACAAATCCCTTATTATGTAGCACTGCTGACAATATTTGGTGTATGTGGGATCAGGGGAGGAGGAAAATATGTCCTTTTTATCTTTCATGATTGTAATTCTGGTTCTGGCTCCCCTTGCCCCAATATATGGATAAATAAACCTAGATTCATGGGTTGTTAGAGATGGGGTGGAGATCATCAAGTGTAACCTCATCTCATTTTACCGATGAGGAAATTAAAATGTGGAGAACTGAAGTGACCTGATCAGAATTCCACAGTGAGCTTGCAGAGACAAGAATAATTCAGTTGTCAGTCATCAAATTTAGCATTCATCTGATTTTGTCTACCACCACCATTCAACCCCTGACTCTCACACAAAATGTAAAATGGTACAATGGAGAATGAAAGAATGGAGGAAGAGAGGGGTATTGCCTAGGAGATTAGACAGTTAATTGAACATTATAGTTATTGTTTCCCTCATTTTCAAAAGTCATGTTTAGACCTATTTTTTAAATGGGGGGAAACTATGCATTGAGTACATTTATCATGCTCATATTTGGCCTTCTTTGAGGGCTATGGAGATTATGTTCAGATACTCCCAATTGTTTCCCATCCCACACATGCAAATTGTAAATCTATTTTCAGCCATGAATATTTCTTCATAGATATGATTAATTCTTTCATTCCATTGACCACAAAAAATAACCCCCCCCCAAAAAAAAAAAAACAGCAACAACAGGATTCAAGGACAGAGCTGGAATTCAGTTCTTAGGAGGAAAAAAACAATACAACCCATTGATTTATTTATTCCTTCCTGGTGGCAAGTGAGGCAAGACCTTCCTGGTGGAGAGAGTATCAGCAAAATGTGTTGTTCCACCTGGTGACTATATATTTGTGACTACCTGTTATCCATCTTAGTGTGTGTGTGTGTTTCTGTGTGTATGTGTGTTCTTCACCTTTGATCTTAGTTGCATCAAAGACCTGTCCCGATACTCACGATGCACTCAGAGATGCACCAAACTCATCAGAGGTTCTACCAATAATGTAAGTGGTCAAAAATAGAAGAAAGGCGATTGCCCAAAGATGGCTTCATTTTCTGAAATTTGACCCTTTGAAGAGAGAGGGACTGGATATGTAATATCAGCAGAGACTTAAAAGGACTCTAAAAAGGGGGGAAATTATTCTCAGGGTCCAATAGTCTTAAGGTTCTCTTTGGCACCTTTAGCTCTCTACATATATGCATGGCTACCTTTGTATTATAAGTTTCTTGTACCCCCAGGGGTATTATCTGTACAATGTCTCCATAAAATCTGTTCCAGTTTGGAAGAGAGGGTTATGTTGAACTCTCTCAATAAATCAAATGGAATTCAAGTGATTCTTATTGGAAATGGATTGCATGCCAGTGGGGGTTCAAAAGCTACAGTGTTAGAAAACCTAGCCTTTCCTGGTGACCCTTAAAACCCAGTGTGAGATTAGTAGTCATTCACTTTTGGAGGGTTCCAACATGCTACTAGGAAGAAGAGTTTGAAGAATGATCCCTGAAGCATGCTACATAACCTTAGTCTCAAAGAGTGTGAATAATGAATCTATTTAAATGGTTATTTGCATTCAAATATGTACTCTTTTAAGTTATAATTATCTAAAATATGGTTTGGTTCTAGTCCAGTGGAAATATATAGTGCAGCTTTTAATATTCTGACCAAGTCAGGGATCTTTCTAGTTTCATAGAGTTCTAAGCAGTATGGTTGCAAATACAGAGATTAACTGGATTTTTTTTTTCTAATAACACTATGAGTAGACATGATGCTGATCTTTCATCTTGCCTCTAAATTTATCCATCACAAGGCTGGTGATTCCTGGGGCCTGCAGGTTTGAAAAATATGACATGAATGAACCAAAGTGACTACAGCCATTTGCAAAATAACACCACTTCACTTTGTTTAATAATGACTTTTAAAAAACCCTTGCCTGTCAGAGGCATTAGATTGAATAACGCTAATAAATTAGGTTATTATAATACTACCTCCACATACATACTGGGTTCCTGCATCACCCCCCTGGATTTTAGTGTTTGACTGAGCAATCATTTTGGCTGGGATTGTAGGAACACCTCTGGTGACCACAACAAAGGTGGCTTTAATGAACTACAAAGTCAGCTGCAAAGTTAAAATAAAGTCCAGTTTAACATCAGCATGACACGTTCCTTTTCTGTTCAAGAATTTTTAATTACCTGTGTGGACAGTGGGCCTGATGATGTAGGGGGAATTAGTAGTGATTATGCCAGGGGTGGCAGGAAGTTCTCTTTGTCTTACAATATCCTGTTAATTTGTCTGGGAAAACAAACACACAAACAAACAAAGCAAAACTATATATGCTTCCAATCATTAAAGATCATTTCACTGAATTAAGGTATTGCAGCTATGAAGTATCACTTAAAAACCATATACCTCCAAGACGGAACAACTATCAAATCAGTAGCTAATATAATTTTTGAAAATTTATCTATGTATTTTGTTTTTATACACATTTTTTCTCCTTTTTCCTATCAAGCAAAATGTCCCATATAAGATAAAAAAATAAAATAAAAAGCAATAAAATCAATCAAAACTATGGACACATTAACCATTGTACTCAATAGTTTTCAACCATAATGCCTCACCTCAATAAATAATAATGATAATTACTATTTTATAGAACCTAGAGGTAATTAGATGGCAGAGTGGATAGAGCCATGGAAGATCTCAGTTTACATTTGACCTCAGACACCTACTAGCTGGATGATCCTGGGCAACTCACTTTGCCTCAGTTTCCTCATCTGTAAAACGAGCTAGAGAATTAAATGGCAAACCATTCCAGTATCTTTGCCAAAAAAATTTAAATGGGTCACAAAGGGCAATGCATGATTAAATGACTGAGCAACAGCAAAAGGACCTACAATGTTGTTGGTACCACACTGTTAAGGAGTTTTATAAATATTATCTCACTTGATCCTCACAAAAACTCTGGGAGGTAAGTGCCTTCTTATCCCCATTTTATAGATGAGGAAACACTGGTTTGGGAATTAGTCTATTAGCTCTATCAGGGTTTACTTAGGAACATGAAATTTTATGGCCAAGAGGAAGAAGAGGGATTACTGGTTTTAGAGCTTTAAAGACTGATGAGGGCATGTAGGATAGGGAAGGTCGCTCAAATTAAATTATCTGAATGATCACAGGGTAGGATGAAGACAATGATCACTGCAGAAAAAGAGCAAGTGGGCAGATAGTTGGTGCAGTGAAAAGAGAACCAGCCCTGAAGTCAAGAAGATCTTAGTTCCAATCCA
Source organism: Petaurus breviceps papuanus (assembly GCF_028583685.1). Lineage (NCBI taxonomy): Eukaryota > Metazoa > Chordata > Mammalia > Diprotodontia > Petauridae > Petaurus > Petaurus breviceps. The sequence continues at coordinate 28,856,531 of NW_027185804.1, forward strand.
GTCTCAGACACAACTTGTTGTGTGGCCTTGAGCAAGTCACTTAGCCCTAATTGCCTTGCCTTCCCCACTCAAAAACAAAAGAGAAATAAAAATGCCAAGGGTGAGGAGAGAGACAGAGCAAGGAGAGGAACAAACAACATATTCCTGAGTCCCTTCCCCAACAAGAACAGTGGAAACTTAGTTTCTCTATTTATAAGTATAAACAAAGAAAATGTGAACTTGGACTCTATATTTATATATATAAAATAGATTACAAAGACAATAGTTTACATTTCTAGAATTGCTCAAGCTGTACAAAGAACTATATTCACACCAATCCTATGAGGGAGAAAGTACAAATTTTATTTCCATTGTACCAATTCAGACTTGTAGGGAGTAAGTGGCTTGTCCATGGTCACACATCCAGTGAATACCAGAACCTGGAGAAAACATGGACATCTCAACTCAGAGGCTATTGAAGACCTGCAGTATGCCACAAATGTCATTTAGTCTTTCTCTAAATAGGTTAAAGCCAAGCAGGATGCTTCCTTTACAATTCTTGTTCTTCTTCTTTTGTTTCTCAAGAAGCCAATGACATGAGAGTGATGTCTTGAGTTGCAAGGAAATTAGATTTAAGAGAGGTGGAGCTGATCAAAGTTGTCACACTAATTCTTTCCTCCATAGTAATAGAAATCCAGTGGCAGTACAAAAGTTAGGACAACTGGAGGTAAAAGTTAACATTTATATGGTAATTACTATGTGTCAGGCAGAGTGCTAAGAGTTATTGAATCATTTCACCTTCTTTTTTTAATCTTTTTTTTTTATTAAATTGTTTGTTTCCTTTTAGTTTACAGGATTCAATTCCACAATTTCTTGAGTTTCACATTTTCTCCCCCTCCTTCCCCTCCCCCCCATGGCGGCTTTTAGTCAAGTATAGGATCTGTAAATATTTTCACATTATACATTAGTCAGGTTATAAGGACGGATTGTACCAGCTGGAATGAAAAATGGTAAAGAGGATATAAAACCAAATAAGAGAAGGAAAAAGATCAGTTATTTTGCTTCCACCTGGATATAACCTTAGTTCTTTCTAGTTCTTCTCTGGATGCACATATTTCTCTCCATCATGAGCCTTTTGGGATTGACTTATATCACTGCATTGCTGAGAAGAGTCCAGTCTATCAAAGTTGGTCATCACACATACGTTGTGTCTGTAATTGTGTACAAATTTCTCCTGGTTCTACTCTTCTCACTCAGCATCAGTTCTTTTAAGGCTCTCCAGGTAAATATGAAGACCGTCTGCTACTCGTTTCTTATAGCAAAATAGTATTCCATAACATACATATACCAAAACTTGTTCAGCCATTCCCCAATTGATGGGCACCCCCTTAATTTCCAATTCTTTGCTACCACAAAAAGAGCTGCTATGAACATTTTTGTACATATGGGTCTTTCTCTCATTTCTATGATCTCTTTGGGATATAACCCTAGGAGTGGTGTTGCTGGATCAAAGGGTATGAAAGTATTTATAGCCCTTTGGGCATAATTCCAGATTGCTCTCCAGAAACGCTGGATCAGTTCACAACTCCATCAGCAATGAATTAGCTTTCCAATTTGCCCACATCCTCTCCAGCATTTTTCATTTTCTTGTTTTGTTATCTTAGCCAATCTTACTGGTGAGATGTGGTACCTCAGAGTTGTTTTGATTTGCATTTCTCTAATCAATAGTGAATTAGAGCATTTCTTCATGTGCTTATAGATATCTTTAATTTCTTTCTCTGAAAATTGCCTGTTCATATCCTTTGACCATTTATCAATTGGGGAATGACTTGTATTCCTATAAATTTGACTCAAATTTCTATATATTTTAGAAATGAGTCCTTTGTCAGAGACATAGGTTGTAAATATTCTTTCCCAATTTCCCACCTACCTCTTAATCTTCGTTATGTTGGCTTTGTTTGTACAGAAACTTTTCAATTTCATGTAGTCAAAATTATCCAGGGGTGGCCAGGTAGGTAGCACAGCAAGTAAGAGCACTGGCTCCAGTGTCAGGACGAACTGGAGATCGAATCCCAGGCTCAGACACTTAGCACCCACCCAGAAACACCTGGCTCATGTAACCTTGAGGAAGTTACTTAACCCCAATTGCTTAGGGGAGGCCAGGTGTCTCAGCGAGTAAGAGCACCGGCTCCAGTGTCGGGATGACCTGTATCAAATCTGGGCTCAGATACTCAGCACCACTCCCAGAAATAACTGTCTGTGCAACCTTGAGCAAGTTATATAACCCTGATTGCTTTAAAAAAATTATCCATTTCACATTTCATAATGTTCTCTAATTCTTGTTTAGTCATAAAGTCTTTCCCTCTCCACAAGTCTGATAGATAAACTATTCCTTGTTTTAGGAGACTGCTTACAGTATCAACCTTTATACCTAGATCATGCACCCATTTAGACTTGATTTTGGTATATGTTGTTAGATAATCGGCTATGACAAGCTTCTGTGAAACTATATTCCAATTTTCCCAGCAGTTTTTGTCAAATAGTGAATTCTTATCCCAAAAACCAGGGTCTGGGGGTTTATCAAACAACAGATTACTATAGTCATTGACTTCTGAATCTCATGTGCCTAATCTATTCCATTGATCCACTTCTCTATTCCTCAGCCAGTACCAAGTAGTTTTGAAGACTGCTGCTTTATAATACAGATTGAAATCTTGTATAGCTAGTCCACCTTCCCTAGCATTTATTTCATGAATTCCCTTGATATCCTCGATGGTTTATTCTTCCAAATGAATTTTGTTACTATTTTTTCTACCTCTATAAAGTAGTTTTTGGTAAATTAATTGGTATGGCACTAAATATATAATTTAATTCAGGCAAAATTGTCATTTTTATTATATTAGCTCGACCCAGTCATGAGCAATTAATATTTTTCCAATTAGTTAGCTCTGACTTCATTTATGTGAAAATTGTTTTGTAGTTGTGGTCATACAGGTCCTGGGTTTGTTTTGGCAGGTAGATTCCCAAATCTTTTATAATGGGTACAGTAACTTTAAATGGGATTTCTTTTTCTATCTCTTGCTGTTGAATTTCATTGGAAACATATAGGAATGCCAAGGATTTATGTGGGTTTCTTTTATATCCTGCAACTTTGCCAAATTGATTTATTGTCTCAAGTAGTTTTTTACTTGATTCTCTAGCATTCTCTAAGTATATCATCATATCATCTGCAAAGAGTGATAACTTGGTCTCTTCTTTGCCTAATTTGATTCCTTTGATTTATTTTTCTTCTCTAATTGCTACTGCTAACATTTCTAGTACCAGATTGAATAAGAGGGGTGACAGTGGACATCCTTGTTTCACCCCTGATCTTCTGGGAAATGCTTCTAGCTTCTCCCCATTACATATAATACTTGCTGATAGCCTTAAAAAGATGCTACCAATTATTTTAAGGAAGGCTCCATTTATTCCTATAATTCCTAATGTTTTTTTTTTATTGGAATGGATGTTGTGTTTTGTCAAAAGCCTTTTCTGCATCTATTGAGATGATCATGTTGTTTCTGATATTTTTATTGTTGATATGATCAATTATACTGATGGCTTTCCTAATATTAAACCATCCTTGCATTCCTGGAATAAATCCTACCTGATCAAAAGTGTCTTGTTCTTCAGATAAGTTTCTGTAGTCTTTTTGCTAGTATTTCATTTAGAATTTTTGCATCTATATCCATGAGGGAGATTGGTCTATAATTTTCTTTCTCTGTTTTATCTCTTCCTGATTTAGGTATCAGTACCATATTTGTGTCATAAAAAAAATTTTCGTAGGACTCCTTCTTCACTAATTTTCCCAAATAATTTGTAGAGTATTGGAATCAATTTTTTTTTCAATGTTTGATAGAATTCATTAGTGAATCCATCTGGCCCTGGAGATTTTTTCCTAGGGAGTTGACTGATGGCTTGTTCAATTTCTTTTGCTGAGATGGGATTATTTAAGTAATTTACTTCTTCTTCAGTTAATCTGGGCCACTTGTATGTTTGTAAATATTCATCCATTTCCCTAAGATAGTCAAGTTTATGTGCATACAATTGGGAAAAATAATTCCTAATTATTGTTTTGATTTCCTCTTCAGTGGAGGTAAATTCACACTTTTCACTTGTGATACTCATAATTTGGTTTTCTTCTTTCTTTTTTTATCATATTGCATAAGGGTCTATCAAATTTGTTTTTTTTTTCATAAAACCAGCTCTTGGCTTTATTTATAAATTCAATAGTTTTCTTAATTTCAATTTTATTAATCTCTCCTTTTGTCTTCAATATTTCTAATTTAGTATTTAATTGGGATTTTGAATTTGTTTGTTTTCTAGATTTTTTAATTGCACGCCCAATTCGTTGAGCTCCCTTTTCTCTAATTTAATCATGTATGCACTGAGGGATATAAAACTTCCCCTTTAATGCCGTTAATTCATCCCACAGATTTTGGTATGTTGTCTCATTATTATCATTCTCTTGAATGAAATGACTCATTGTTTATATAATTTCTTGTTTGACCCACTCATTCTTTAGGATTAAATTGTTTAATTTCCAATTAGTTTTTAGTCTTTCTTTCCCTGGCCCTTTATTGCATATAATTTTTATTGCATCATGATCTGAGAAGGATGCATTTAATATTTTTGCCTTACTGCATAGAATTGTGAGGTTTTTTATGCCCTAGTACATGGTCAATTTTTGAGTATGTGCCATTAACCGCTGAGAAGAAAGTTTATTCCTTTTTATCCCCATTGAGTTTTCTCCAGAGATCTATCATATCTATCTTCTCTAAAATGCTGTTCACCTCCTTAACTTCTTTCTTGTTTATTTTGAGGTTGGATTTATCAAATTCACAGAGGGGGAGCTTAAGGTCTCCCACTAGTATAGTTTTGCTATGTATTTCTTCCTCTAATTCCTTTACCTTCTCCTCTAGGAATTTGGATGCTACATCACTTGGTGCCTATATGTTAAGTAATGATATTGCTTCATTCTCGATGGTGCCTTTTAACAGGATATAGTTTCTTTCCTTATCTCTTTTAATTAGGTCAATTTTTGCTTTTGCTTCATCTGAGATAAGGATTGCTACCCCTGGTTTTTTTTTTTTTAGCTGAGGAATGATATATTTTATTCCAACCTTTTACCTTTACCTTGGCTGTATCCCTCTGCTTCAGATGTGTTTCTTATAAACAGCATATTGTAGGATTATGATTTCTAATCCATTCTGCTATCTGTCTTCGTTTTATGGGAGAGTTCATTCCATTCACATTTACAGTTATGATTGTTATCTGTTTCTTTCCCTCCATCCTATTCCTGCCCCTGTTAATGTTCATATTTTCCCTCCCTTCTCCCTTCCACCCCTTAACAGCTTTCCTTTTGACCACTGCCTCCCTTAGGGTTCCCTTTTCAGACCCCCTCCCTTTTCCTCCCCTTTCCCCTTACTACTTCCCTCCCTACAAACCCCTCCAACCCTCCTTTCATAACCCTCCCCCCTCCTACTTCCTGTAGGATATTTTTATACTTAATGAAGTATGTTATTTCTTCTTCGCACCAAAAGTGACAAAAACAAATCTTATGCAAAGCTCCTCTCCCCCCCCTCTTTCCCTCTAAAATGATACTTTTTGCATTTCTTCCCCTTACAGTTCTATGCTTAACTGGTTTTTATTCCCTCCTTGTACCAGAACCAATGAGGGAAAAGCTCATATGCTTCCCCACTTCCTCCCTTTTTTCCGTGTGCTATACAGGTTTTATGCCTCTATGTCTGGCATGATTTACCCTTTTCCACTGCATCCATTCCCTTTCTTCCATTGCAGTCCCTTTGTAGCCCTTAATAAGATTTTTTAAAATCATAATTTTGTGTATTTTATAGTCATACCCTCTACTTGTCTCTAACCAGTTTGCTCTTCTCAAATAGCAGGGTATGTGTGTGTGTGTGTGTGTGTGTGTGTGTGTTCTCCTTGTTTACCTTTCTAAGTCACTGTTGCATCTTGTAATTGGAGGTTGAATTTTCCATTGAGTTCTTGTTTTCTTATCAAGAAGATCTGGAACTCTGTTATATCGTTGAATGACCATCTCTTTGCTGGAAGAATATGTTCAGTCTCACTGGGTAGGTGATCCTTGGTTGTAACCCGAGCTCTTTTGCCCTCTGGAAAATTGTATTCCACTGCCTCCAATCTTTCAATGTAGAGGCTGACAAATCCTGTGCAATTCTCACTGTGGACCCTCAATGTTTGAATTGTTTCTTTCTGGCCCCTTGAAGTATTTTCTCTTTTATCTGGTAGTTCTGGAGTATGGCCACAACATTTTGAGGACTCTTCAGTTTGGGATCTCTTTCAGCAGGTGTCCAGTGGATTCTCCTGATTTGTATTTTACCCTCAGGTTCTAGTATCTCAGGGCAGCTTTCCTTAACGAGCTCTTGGAGAATGTTTTCCAGGATCATTTTTTCATCATAATTTTCTGGTAGGCCTATGATTCTCAGATTATCTCTACTGGATCTGTTTTCCAGGTCAGTTTTTCTTTCTTTGAGGTATTTTACCTCTTTTTCTAATTTTTCATTCTAATTGTTTTGCTTGACTAATTCTTGGTTCCTCATAGAGTTATTTGTTTCCATTTAGTTAATTCTAGTTTTTAGCAAATCATTTTCCTTGTTTAATTTTTGGAGCTCATTTTCCATATCAAACACTTTTCTTTTTAGAGAGATGTTTTCCTCATTATAATGTTTTTCTAATACTGCTATTTTGGTTTTGAGAGAATTATTCATTTTGTCTTCTATCTCTCTCCTTTTGTTTTCAAAGTTCCTTTTGATCTCATTTGGAGAGCCTTCTGTTCTTGGGACCTATTCCCTGTTGAAGTTTCAGCTTTGGTTGTGGAGTCCACATTGTCTCCCTCTGTAATGGGAATGCAAATTTGGAAGATCTTCCCTGCCCCTAGGCTAAAATGCACCTGAAGCCTGGGGAGGGAGGCTTGTTTTTCAGTAGATACTTCTTGATTGGCCAGTGAGTCAATAAGGTTGTTACATTCTCTGAGCCAGGAGAAGGCTATATAAGCCCTGATGTGTAGCTTTGTTTTGGGACTCACTTTGAGAAGTGTTCTGTGATTTGATCTGAATTCTGGGAAGCCGTTGTTGAGAGTCCCCCAGTTTTGAAAAACCCAGATGTTGACTGGGTATGGATGTAATGGTTGGACAGTTTGGAAATCTGTCTACTTGATCTGTTTCTGTCTTGATAATTCTGCCTGTATGCTTTGAAGTTCGGGGTGCTGACCTTTTTCCCCTGAACAAGGTAAACAATATATGTCTGACTGATTAAAGTAAGCTTGTTAACCCATTTTGAGTTGCTTTCCTTTAACAAAGCAGATCCAAGAACCTGGGTGAGCAGCCACCCTGGAGACCCTGGGGTGCCTGCTGCTACACCCTCTGAGGTTGGTTCCTCCCTCTAAGGATAGTAGGACTCCAGAGTCTTTGTCTTTGTAGTCTGCTTTCTACCCATTTTGAGGCAGGGTCCTAGCCACGCCCTTCCTCTAGGATACCAAGCCTTTACTGTAGAGGATTTTGCCCTGGGGCAAGAGTTACTATGTTTTCAGGGTCAGAGGGGGGGATTTGGAGCAAGTGAAGTTCACTCTGTCATCCTGGATTTTGGACGTCCTGAAAGGGGCTTTTTTTTAAAATTTCTGGTCTATGAAGTGGTAGTCCCAGTAGTGTTTGCTGTCCAGGACAGGGGCCCCGGTATTTGCTTCTTACGTTGCTCTTTCCAGTCCCAACCCTTTAGTGATAGGCCTGGTAGTGGACCTTGTGGTTGGTGGGAAGACTTGCCCTTGGAGTTGATCAGGCCCCTTCCGGGCCTGCCTCTGTGTCTCATCATTTGACCTTCTTAACAACCCTGGGAGGTAGATGGTATTATTATCTTCACTTTACAGATGAACAAACTGAAAGAAATAGAGGGTTAGATGTCTTGCCCAGCGTCATATAACTACTAAGTTTATGAAAATGAATTTGAATTCAGGACTTCCTATCTCTACACTTGGCTCTATCCATGGCACCACCTAGCAGATCCATGAGGTAGGATTAAATTTTAAATATTACCTGACTCCAAATAAAGATCTATCTAATCAGGGGTGGGGACCATGCAGCCTTGAAACTATATGTGTCCCTCGATGTCCTCAAGTGTGGCCTTTTGAATGAATCCACACTTCACTGATCAAATTCCCTTAATAAAAAGATTTATGCTGCAAAATTAAAGGCCTCACCCAAAGACCTAGAAGGCCATTTGTTTCCTACTCATAAAACTCTAGGGGTTCCATAAGATCTCTAGAATCAGTTACAAAATCATTTGTTTGGCATATGAGGCCCTCTATAACCTAATACCCACTCTGCATTTCTGATCTTCTTATTCCTTACACCTTTTACCCAATCCCTTACCTGCAACATGCATTCTTCAATTTAGTAATAATAGCTTCCTTTCATTTCCTCCAATAAAAGACAATCCATTTCCCAATATCTGAGGCATTTTCATTGGCTTTCCCTCATGTTTGGAATCTATGCCTTCTCATCTCCACTTACTGACTTCCTTAAGGTGCCAGTTAAAATCCAGGAAGCTTCTCACAATACCCCTTAATTTTAGGACTTTCACTCTGTTGAGTATTTTCAATTTATTTCCATATAATTTATTTACACATAGTTGCTAGAATGTTGTATCGCACATGCAACTGTGAGCAACTTGAAAGTAGTAACTCCTTTTTAACTTTCTTTGCATCCCCAGGGCTTAGCAAAGTGTCTGACACTGGGCAGGCAGTAAATAAATGTTAATTGTCTTAATTCCTCTGTCATACTACCCAGCTCAAAATGGCATGCCCTTTAAATACAATAAACTATGTTACCTTACACTGAGAATAAATATGTTGTCCTCAGCAGATCACAAAAATTATAAGTTATTAACATATATATTTTTTTCATAGCAGTAATTCTTGCATATAAAGTTTGTGGTAGATTGATACCTGACTTTGAAAGACCTGGGTTCAAATGTTACCTAAGAATCAATGACCCAGAGCAAGTTAATGAAATTCCCAGTTTCCTCCTCCCGGTATCTCTCTAAGAAAAAAGGAGCAGTTGGTGTTGGTAATAGTGGAGGAGAAGGAAAAGAGTTGGAGAGGAGAATGTTGATATTTCACAACTGGATTTTCCTTTTAAATCTGTACCAAAAAAAAAAAATGCCTACAGTATTACAAAACTGGCAGGAGGGGGGTGTGGGCAGAAATTTCATGTGGCTGTAAAAGAAACAGAATAATTATCCCTAGAAAGTTCAAGTTAAGCAGGGTTTAAACTTAGCTCCAAAATGCCAAAAAAGTGATCTCCTTTACAGTATGTACTCAAACATTAGTTGAACAAATGAGTGTCAGTGGATGGATAAATGAATCAAAGCTAAAAATTCTGATGCTCAGATGTATTGGACATTATGTTTTCACATGAAAAATCCCCCATGGTGAAAATCCTTAGACTCTCCTTGTGGACAAATCACTGGGTAGTCTGCTTTTATGTTGATGAATTCAGATAATGTAGATGTCATGCGTCACTGTGCCTTGAGCTGGGCAGCAACAAATAACTGATAGTTAACTTTTAAAGACAAGACACTCAATTAATTGTGTCCATCACTGCCACATGTGCTTAAGAAAAGGTTTCTTTGAAGAGGATTTTAAGAACTGAAATGAACCTCCAAAGACTCTGCGAGTCAGCATTAATTAATGTCTAAAACTGGATCCCATTAGAATTGATGTGAATGTTTTCTCCAAGTGTGTCAAAAGTCAGAAAAATCACTGTTAAAACAAGCATGGATGCTGCCTTGAGCCTGCACATCAGCCTTTGAGATGGTCACACATCTGGAACAGCTGGCACCTTTAATTCTTATTTTAAAAGAGAGTAAGGTGTACAGCTGGCCCTCTAGACTCCTTGCCGCATCTCATAACTTTCCTGTGATGAAAGGTCAGAGTCAGTGTATGTCATGGGCTTGTTGCAGGTGACAGTACTTCCCTAGAGATAGTCTGTGTATTTCAAAAGCTAAGGGATTCTTACCTCTGTTTGTATATATGACAGATTGAGTCACTTTTCTTAGACAAGGGAAGTACAGAAATGCAATATCTAGTTAAAATAATATAATATGCTCTGTTCTTTGATGGATTGAAGTACCTTCCATTATTGTAATTGTAGATATATCTTCCTATGGTATTACTTATTCATGAATCTGGAAAAGGGAATTAGCAAGTCTTCTATTTATAAAACTGTATCTCAGCTCCTAAAGGGCAGTATTGCTTAGTGGAGAAAGTGCTGACCTTAGAATCAGGAAGGCATGGATTTGAGTTGTGTCTCTGACTCATTTCAACATGGCTCCAGAGGTAAGTCTCACAAGCTCTCAGTACTCATAGGAAATTATATAAATAGCAAGATGGTCATGTATTTGAGAAAGGAATTTTCAAATATGCTGATGGAATCACAAGTTCAGACCCCAGGAATTGGCATATAGTTTTCTTTCTTTGTTTTTGCTCTTCCTGGTTTGGGTATCAGCACGATATTTGCGTCATAAAAGGAATTTGGTAGTAGTCATTTGCGTATTTTTTCATATATTTTGTATATCATTGATATCAATTGTCTTTTTTTTTTTAATGTTTGGTATAATTCACTTCTGAATCCCTCTAGTCATGGGAATTTTTTTTTCATAGGGAGAACATTTATGGTTTATTCAATTTATTTTTTCTAATTTAGGACTATTAAATATATTATTTATACTTCTGTTAATCTGGGAAATTTATATCTTTTTGTAAATATTCCTCTACTTTACTTAGATTGTAGATTTAGTAGCATGTAATTGAGCAAAATAGTTCCTAAAATTATTTTAAGTTTATCTTCATTTGTGGTAAATTTACCCTATCATTTTTGATACTGTAAATTTGGTTTTCTTCTTTCTTTTTTTTAAATTAAATTTAAAAAACTTTGAACATTTTATATTTTCACCATAAAGAAATGTCTAATTTTATTTTTATTTTAGTGGTTTTCTTATGTTCAACATTATTAATTAATCTTTTTTTTGATTTTTTGGATTTCCAATTTAGTGTTTATTTGGAGATTTTAAATTTCTTCTTTTTCTAGACTTTTTACTACCATGTCCAATTCATTGAACTTCCATTTACCTATTTTATTGACCCCAGCAAATATGCAGACATATACACCCATATATGTATGTGTGTGCATATATATATATATATACATATATATGTATACACACATACACATTTTTCCCATAACCACTACTTTGGTTGTATCCCATAAATTTTGGTATGTTGTCCAATTTATGCAGAAGACAAGACATCACCCTGTGGTGTCATTGGTCCTCTCAGAAACCGAGGGTGAACAACTTCTGCCCAAATAATAATCTTAAAAAATGTGATTATCATCTTCCCATACAGGAATATAAACAGTTAAATTTTACTTAATCCCTTATGATTTCTCTTTTATATTTGCCTTTTTATGCTTCTCAAGTCTTGTATTCAAAGTCAAGTTTTCTATTCAGCTCTGATCTTTTCTTTTTTAAAATTTTTTAAATGTTTCATTAACTTCTGATTTACATCATTTGTTTCCACAAGATTTTGAGTTACAAATTTTCTCCCTATTTTTCCCTGCCCCAAAATAGCAGTCCCACAGGATATCCCCTCCTCCAATATGCTGTCGCATATTTTCTCCCATACCCCTTTCAACCTTTCCAGTTGATCTCTATGCCTTAGTGCCTGTATATCTTATTTCTGAATTACACGTAAGATGGTATTAATAATAATAATATATATATATATATATATATACATACACACACAAATATATATATATATATATATATATATGACTATTTGATTTTAAAACTTTCAATTCCAGATTCATTCCCTTCCTTCCTTATCACCCACCCTGACTGAGAAGATAAGCAGTTCAGTATAGGTTATGCATGTGTGGCCAATGCAAAACAATAACATAGTAGATCCATTGTAAAAGACTGATGATATTTCCCTCCCTCTTATCCCACCTCCCACTTATTCTATTCTCTACTTTGATCCCGTCCCTTTTCAAAAGTGGGTGCTTCCAACTTCCCTCCCTGCCAGCCTGCCCTCCCTTACATCATCTCCCTTCTCATTCCCTTCCCCCCCATTCTCCTGGAGGGTGAGATATCCTATTTAGTGTGTATTTCACTCCCTCCTCAAGCCAGATTCAATGGGAATATGGTTAACCTATTCCCTTTTGTCTTCATATTCTTCCCCTCCATTGTAACAATTTTCCCTTGCCTCTTCTGTATGAGATAGTTTACCCCAATCTGTCTCTCCCCATCTCCTCTCATTATATTCCTCTCACTTCTTAATTTCACCTTTTAAGTATCATCCCTTCCTGTTAAATTGGACCTGTGCCCTCTATCTATATATACCTGTAAACATATATACACACATTCACATATGTATTCATATGCCCATATACCCTCATATATAGACATATATATATATTTTTTCTAATCCCTTCAACTACTGAGAAGACTTTCATAAGTTAAAATTATTGTTTTTCCATGTAGGAAAATAGTTCAACTTTGATAAGTGCCATATGATTTCTTTTCCCTATTTACCTTCTCATGCTTCTCTTGCTTCTTGTATCTGAATGTCAAATTTTCTATTCAACTCGTTTTTTTTTCAGCAAGAATACTTGAAAGTCCTCTATTTTACTGAATGACCACATTTTCCCCTGAAACATGATACTCAGTTTTGCTGGGTAGGTGACTCTTGGTTTTAATCCTAGCTCCCTTGACCTCCGGAATATCACATTCCAAGTCCTTCGATCCCTCAGTGTAGAAGCTGCCAGATCCTGGGTTATCCTGATTGTGTTTCCACAGTATTGAAATTGTTTCTTCCTGGCTGCTTGTAATATTCTCTCCTTAATCTGGGAATTCCAGAACCTGGCTATAATATTCCTAGGAGTCTTCTTTTGGGGATCTTTTTCAGGAGGTGATCTGTGGATTCTTTCAACCTCTATTTTGCCCACTTTCCTTTGAGAACTTCCTGAAGGATGCTTTCTAGTTTCCTACTTTGGTCATGGCTTTTAGGTAGTCCAATAATTTTTAAATTATCTCTCCTGGATCTATTTTCCAGGTCAGTGTTTTTTTCCCATGAGATATTTCCCATTGCCTCCTATTCTTTCATTTGTTTGGATCTGTTTAACAGCATCTTGATTTCTCATAAAGTCATTAGTTTCCATTTGCTCCAATCAAATTCTGAAGCAATGATTCTCCTCATTGAGCTTTTGAGATTCTTTTTCCATCTGGCAAATTTGGCTTTTTAAGGCATTCTTCTCCTCATTGCCTTTTTGAGCCTCCTTTGCCATTTGAGTCAGTCTATTTTTTAAGGTATTATTTTCCTCAGTCAGGCTGTTGACTCTTATTTCATAATTTTCTTGCATTGTTCTCATTTCCCTTCCCAATTTTTCCTCCACTTCTCTTATCTGTTTCTTATGGTTCTCTGTTGCGTGTAACCAGCTTGTATTTTCCTTTGAAGCTTTTGGTGCAAGAGTTCTGACTTCACTGTTTTCCTCCTGTTCCATGCCTTGCTCCTTTTTGTCCCCCAAATAGGAGTGTAATGTTGGAATCTTCTGTCTCCTTTGTTTCCTTTGCCTGCTCATTTTGCCACTCAATTACTTGACTTTGGGCCTTTTTGCCACAGTAGGACTCTGCCACCAGACAGGGGAGCTTTTGTCCCAAACATTGAGGTTTCCTCAGCTGCCAGAGGTATTAAATGGGTGCCTTCTCTGAGGTCTCACATGCTCTGGCAAGCTGGACACACACCTTAGGACTTCCACCCTAGACTGCAATCCAGATCCAAGCAGGTTGAAGCAAGAGCAATTACCCTGGAGACTGGTGCTTGGTCCCCCTACACTCTGCAGGCCAGGAGCTGAAGCCACCTCTTGGCACTGGCTGGCTGTGCTGGAGACTCAGAGGCTTCTCGCCCCAGGGGGAAAAGCTGCCCACTCCCACTTTCTGGTCCCAAAGTCCAAACTGCACTGGCCTCTCACCTTGTCCTTCGATCTATGTGTTGATAAATCTGGAAACATCCACTGCCGCTGCTGTTCTGGAGTCCCTCAGGCCGCGGCTGGTCAGGCCCTCCCTGGGTCTAAAGCCTCAGCCTGGGGCTAGCTTGGGCTGGGCTTCCAGAGGGCTCGCTGGTGGATTCCTGCCAGGCTGTCCTCAGCACGAGGTTAGCTTCTCTGTGTCATTTTGTGGTTTCTGTAGCTCCAAAGTTTGCTTAGAGTCCCCTTTTTACATGGATTGTGGAAGGTGGAAGCCAGAGCCTCAGGAAGGTCGTGCTTCTGCTCTGCCATCTTGGCTCCACCCCTCAGCTCTGATCTTTTCATCATGAATGCTTGAAAGTTTCTTTTTTTTTTTTATCCTATAGAATATTCTGAAGGATTCCATCTTGTTGAGTAGGTGATTCTTCATTATAATATTAAATACCCTGCCCTCCAAAATATTTTATTCTACTCCTCCAGAGTGGAAGCTACTAAATTTTTGGTACTCTTGACTCAAGTTCTATTATATTTGATTTGTTTGTTTCTGACTGCTTGCAATATATTATTTTTGACCTGGGAGCCCTGTAATTGGCTTTTAGTAATCCTTGAGGGGGGAATATTTTGGGAACTTTCAGGAGGAAATGATTTTTTTTTCAATTTCTATTTTACCTTCTGGCTCTAGGATATCAGGACAGTTTTCTTTGATAAATCCTTGAAATCTCATATCAAAGGTCTTTGTTTTTTATAATGTCTTTAAGGTAATCCAATAATTCGTTAACTGCTTCTCATTAATCTATTTACAAGGACATTTTCCCCAATGAGATATTTCAAATTTTCTTCTATTTTTCACTCTTTTTACTTTATTTCATTCTATTTTTAATGTCTCATGGAGTCATTAGCTTCCACTTGGTCAATTCTAAATTTTAAGGATTTTTTTAAATAGTGAATTGTATACCTCCTTTTCCATTTGGCCAATTCTACTTTTTGAAAATGTCTTTTCTTCAATACATTTTAGTACATCTTTATTGCATTACTAATTTTGCTTTTTAAGGCATTTTTTTCTCTTCATTGACTTTAGTACCTCTTTTACCATTTGGACAATCCCATTAAAAATGGTCTTAATTTATTAATTTACTTTTAGTTTACAAGAATCAATCCCACAATTCCATGAGTTCCAATTTTTCCTCCTCACTCTTCTGCCCCCACGATGGCATACAATCAAGTATAGGATCTCCAAATACTTTCACATTAGACATTAGTCAGGGTATAAAGAGAATTGCATCAGATGGAATGAAAAATGGGAAAGAGGAAACAAAACAAAACAAGGAAAAGAAAAGGATCTGGTAGTTTGCTTCAATATGGACTCAAACTTGATTCTTTCTAGTTTTTTCTCTGGATGTAGACATCTCTCTCCATCATCAGTCTTTTGGGATTGACTTATACCACTGCATTGCTGAAAAGAGTCCAGTCTATCAAAGCTGGTCATCACACATATGTTGTGTCTCTAATTGTGTACAAATTTCTCCTGGCTCTACTCTTCTCACTCAGTATCAATTCGTATAAGCCTCTCCAGGTAAATATGAAGTCCATCTGCTCCTCATTTCTTATAGCACAATAGTATTCCATTACATGCATATACCAAAACTTGTTCAGCCATTCCACAATTCATGGGCACCCCTTCGATTTCCAATTTTTGACACCACAAAAAGAGCTGCTATAAATATTTTTGTGCATATGGGTACCATTTTTAAGGTGTTATTTTCTTCAGTATTTTTGTTGTATGCGCCTTTTATAAAGTTGTTGACCCTTTTTCATTATTTTCTTGCATCACTATCATTTCTTTTCCCATTTTTCTTCAACCTCTCTAATATGGTTTTTTTAATCTTTTCTGAGATCTCACAGGAAATGGGCCTGACACGAATTTGCATTTTTCTTTCAGTCTTTGCATGCGGGTGTTTTGACTCTCTTCTTATCTGCAGAGTTTGTATTTTGATCTTCCCTGTCACCACAACAACTCTTTAGGTAGGTGTTTTTTGATGTTGTAGTTTGTTCATTTTTTCCAGTCTAATTCTTACCTTTTAATTTTATGCTCATCTTGGGCTCTGCTTCTAGCATAGAGAGGACATTTTCCTAAGCTTAAACATTGTGTATATGTGTGTATGTGTGTGTGTGTGTGTGTGTGTGTGTGTGTGTGTGTGTGTGTGTGGTCCTGGGACTGTGATCATGCCCCATTCTCTTCTGCAGCTACAATCATTATTGCTCCTTTTTGCCTTGGGATTGATACCAGGGTCCCTACTCCTTTATGAGTGACAACAAGAACTGTTCTCTGTCCTGAGATTAGGACTAGGGTCCTTGCTCTCCTACAACAATAAGAGCTTGTGCTCCTCATTGCCCTGGGATTGTGGCCCAGAACTATATATGGGAAATGCAACAAGACCCTGAATCAAGTAAAGGTTTTCCTTTAATCTCTTGCTTACCAGTTGTCTTCACCTTACTATCTGTGGTTTAGAAGGTCTCAAAGCTGTTGCTACTACCACATCACCTGCCTACAAGGCCTGTTCCCGATGCCACAGAGTCCCTAGTTATACTCCAAATCACTATCAGCCAGGTGAGGAAGATCTTTCTTGGCAACCTCTTAAGTTGTTATGGACTGGAAAATTGTTTCACTCAAGCTTTTTTTTTTTCTGGTTCTGCTTCTTCAAAATTGGTTTTGAGCCATTATTTTAAAGTTGACAAGAATTTGGAATAAATCAGGTGAGTTCCTGCTTCTTTTCTACCATCTTGGCTCCCCAATTTCACTTTTCAATTTGTTATATAAAGCTAGAAAGACTCATCCTACATCTGCTCAAGAAAATAGATCAATTCTTTTAAATTAATTTTGTCCAATGCATACTTGCATTTGATGCTACATTGAATGTTTTAGTAAGTTTCTTAACTTATTTCTATTCAACAGGCTTTAAGTCCTTCCTATAGACAAGACACTGCTAGTTACTCTCCAGCAACACAATGACAAACCAAAACAAAAATGGTTCCTCTCAAATGAAATGTACTGAGGTGATTAAATTTTTTAACAAATAAATAAATACATTCTACGTTTATATGGCAGGGAGTACTAACAACTAGAGATCAGGAAAGCTTTCATACAGGGTGTAAGGGCTGATGTGTTCTTTGCTAAGTCAAGTTCAAAGGATGGTATAAAAGTGGATAGAGTACTGAGCCTAGATTTGGCAAGTCTAATTTTCCTTATTTCATATCCCACTGTAGACATTTACTTGCTACATGGCACTGGACAATTCACTTAAGTGAGTTTGCCTCGGTATTTTTTCATCCATAAAATGAGCTGGAGAAGGAAATGGCAATGGGAAAAAATGAGGTCATGAAGAGTCAGATGTGATTAAAAGTATCTGAATGACAAAAGCAAAGGAAGAATTTTTTTTTCCTAATAGGCAGAGACAAAGACAGAAAGCATAGGCTTAACATTTCATGACTTCTGATTAGAATCTTTCCAGTACAATGTTATGGCGGGAGGTGCTAGATTTGGAATCAGAAGACTATGGGTTCAAATCTTGGCTCTATCATTTTCTACCATTTGGATCCTGACCAAGTAATTTCATTTCTCAAGATTCTTACTATAAAATGATGTAATTGAACTAGATGATGTCTAAAGTGCCTTTTCCTTCCAAATCTATCATCTAGTCACCTTCCTTACTTTTGAAAATATATATTATAGGCAATTCCTACATCGCCTTTTTAATTAAACTGCGTTAAAAACTGGGCTAAAGATTTTCAGGATTTTGGTTGTCCTCTTTTTAGTGATGAGCATTTGTTCACAAAATTGCCAGCTCCATCATGGTGAATGTACAGTTGTCAAATTACTCTTCAAGGGCACCATTTCTAATATTAACTTTCATTTAAAGACCTTGAACATATTAAATTCTACAAATACCCAAATGATATTTTGGTAAAAAAAAGATATGAATCATGGTAATCATAATAATTATAAAAAGGAAAGACAAAGCATGAAGCTGAGAAAAAGAAAAAAAATTAATCTGAAATGCATAAGAATCACAGAGTTTGGTTTTGCCTGGGAGTTGTATCTACAATTATTCTTTCTACACTGTGGGAATTAGCAGTGTGATGTCCCCACAATCTGGAAAACCCATGAAAAATATACAGTCCCTCACTTTATATCAGAGGACATTTATTTTTTTTTCCATTTTTATTGTATATTTATAATAACATTGTTAAATTGGGGGTATTTGATTGTAGGCACTGTGTCATCTGGTGACCTTCACATGTTGCCTGTGGTTTCTGCAAAACTCCCTAAAAATTTTCATTTTATTCCTTATGTGTACCAGCAATATATTGAAACCATGATGAGGAAAGTTGTGATGTTGAAGGGATAATTCTCTATGTGTCTGTGTCTGTTTGTGTGCAAAAATGCAAATGAAAAGGCTCCAGGACCATCATTCCCTAGATCTATATCACATGCATATATGTTCATGCACATATAGACATAATTTATTTACTTTTTGTTTTATTTGTGTTTAAATATTTTCTAAGTTCAGAGAGTCCATGCTTATAATCATGAATTTTAGTTATCAAAGAGATATTATAGGCCTAGTATAACTTGTCTGTTTTACATATCATAAAAGTGAGGCCCAGAGAGGTCATCACCAGTCATTTATTCATTGCTCACTATGAGATAGCACTTTGCTAAGCTCTTGTAATACAAATGCGAGCTGCAATTCCTTTCCTCCATAAATCCACATCTTATACTGTATACCAAGATAATGTCAAAATGGGTACATGATTTTGACATAAAGGGTGACACCATAAGCAAATTAGGAGAACAAGAATAGTCTATCTGTCAGATTCACAGAGAATGGTAGAATTTGTGATTAAATTAGAGAGAGAAAACATAATAAAATGCAAAATGGATAATTTTGATTACATTAAATTAGAAATTTTTTGCCCAAAGTCAATTCAATGTAAACAAAATTTGAAGGGAAGCAGAAAGGTGGGAAACAATTTTTACAGCTTGTATCTCTGCTAAAGGCCTCATTTCTAAAACATATAGAGAACTCAGTCAAATTTATAAGAACACAAGTCATTCCCCAATTGATCAAGGGACAAAGGAAATGAAAAGACAGTTTTCATATGAAGATGTTAAAGATATCTGCAATCATATAAAAATGTTTTAAATCACTACTGATTAGAGAAATGCAAATTAAAACAAATCTCAAGTACCACATCACAGCTATCAGATTGTCTAACATGACAAAAAAATGAAAATGATAAATGTTGGAGATGTGGGAAAATTGGAAAACTAATGCATTCTTGGTGGAGTTGTGAACTGATCCAAACATTCTGTGGAGCAACTTGAAATTATGCCCAAAGGGCTATAAAACCATATATGCCCTTTCACCCAGCAATACCACTTCCAAGGTTATAGCCCAAAGAGACTATAAAAAAGGGGAAAAGACACACATATACAAAAATATTTATATCAGCTCTTTTTTCTGGTGGCAAAGAATTGGAAATTGAGGGGATGCCCATCAACAGTGAAATGACTGAACAAGTTGTGGTATATAAATATAATGGAATACACTTGTGTTATAAAAATGATTAGCAAGCAGTTTTCATAAAAACCTGGGGGGAAAATAAAACAACTTATATGAAGTAATGTGAATGAAGTGAGAACAACCAGTATAACATTGTACACAGTCACAACAACCCTGTGCATTGATCAGATTCAGTAGACTTAGCTCCTCTCAGCAGTACAATGATCTAAGACATTTCCAAAAAAAAAATCCTCATGATAGAAATTGCTATCCACACCCAGAGAAAGAACTATGGAGTCTCATGCAGATTGAAGCATACTATTTTCTCTCTTTTCTTTTTCTCTTTCTCATGTTTTTTTTCCATTTTGTTCTGATTCTTCTTTCACAATATGACTAATATGGAAACATATTTAATATGATTTTACATGAATAGTCTATATTAGATTACATGCCATCTTGGGGAGGAAGCTGGAGAGGAAGGGGGAAAATATGGAACTCGAAATCTCACAAAAGTGAACGTTGAAAACTAAAAATGAATAAATTAATTGAAAAAATATCTTCCTTCAAAGATGCATATGTTCCAATATTCCAGTGGGGGAAGAAACACATTAAAGGAAGCAAGAAGAAATAGGGGAATAAAGTGACTATCTCATGATCGTACCGGAAGTTGTCAATCCAGGATTTCAAACCAGGTAAAGTTATTTCAAATCTTATTTTCTTCCCTTTATTCATGTTGTTGTTCTTCACTTTTCCTCATACTTGTCTCTTCAATTTCCTTCTTTCACCTTGTAGAAAAATAGTTGTCTATAGAGATCAAGAGATTTTTTTTTTTAACATACCGCATAGCAGATTGATCGATGGGGCATAATCTTCAAATCCCTTGCTCTTCTTAGCTGTGCTCTGCTATTAGTAGGTGGTCACAATGTCTTAATTGTGGTCTAGCTGTATCACCCCCCTCCACTCATTATAGTCTGGATAAAGACTAAAAGTCTGATAATTCTGGAAGTTGGAGTTAAAATTTGCTCTAGGGCTTAAATATTAGACCTCTCTGGGCATTCTTGTGCAAGGCACTCAAGATGAGGGTGATTGAGGGGCTTACTATATGAGGTTCTATCCCTTAGAGAGGCAGGGACCAAGAGCAAAGGGTTTCAACAACACTGACTTTTTGCTGTTTATGACACTCATACTAAAGGTTGTCATTTACAACTTTGGAAGGGAATGTCTCTATCGATCGATATCTCAATTTCTGACAAAAGGTTTCATCATTTTGCTTTTCTTAAAGTAGCATTATCTGTCATATACATATGGGCTGTAGAAGTAATGTGAAAAGAGGAGTAGATATTTTTAAATTAGAAATTACATCTGCCTAGTGGGCAATGGGACCCTTTCCCATATAATCAACATATCCAGTTCATTTTTACCCATGGAAATGCGTCTTCCTGAGTCTGTCTTCCTCCTATATGTCCTCACTGTTCTTCCCTTATCTGAAACCCCACCCTTGGGATAACACCTACCAACTCTTATTATTGTCACACACATCTGCTAAGTCCCATCATCATTCTTAGCTATGTTGGTAAAATGGCTAAAAGCTCTGGGTTTTGGCAGACCCTTTGTAGTGGCCAAACTGCGCCTTTTGTTGAACTATTCTAAAAGATGTTATTTTTCTCCCAGCCTCCATGCACAACCCTCCCAACAAAAGAAAAGAAAATAGAATTTCATCAAGTGAAAGAATTCTGAGTTCTTTCTCAGGATGGAATGAATTGATGACCAATAGATGATTCTAGGATTCTTAATAAATACAAAAAGGTAGGAATATTTAGAAATTCACTGAAATCCAATTAAGTAACTGGGAGGTACCTTGGATAGTGTGTTAGGCTGAAAGATGAGAATATCTTGAGTTAAAATCCAAACTGATGCACTTAGTAGCTCTGTTGCTGTTTACAGGTCACTTAAGTATTAATTTTCGCTAAAACATCCACCATTTCACAGTTCTTTTTGCTTTCTTTTTGGAGGGCAATTGGGGTTAAGTGACTTGCCCAAGGTCATATGGCTAGATTTTGTGTTAATTGTCTTAGACTGGATTTTAACTCAAGTCCTCCTGACTCCAGGACTGGTGTTCTATTCATTTCACCACTTAGCCACCCTTGCATTTCTAATAATTATATTTTTTGACATAAGATATGAGTAGTAGAAGCAATGTGAAAAAAGCAGTATTTTTTTTCTTTAGAAACTGTTATCTAGCTTGGGAAATGGGTCTTTGTTTTGTTTTCTCATGTGCACAGTGGTGATAACAATATCACCTTCATCCCAGAGTTAAAAGGAAAAAAAATGTAATATTTTAAAGTTCTTCATACACAATAGCTATTTAATAAATATTGCTTTCCTTCCTTTCCAAAATTTCTCATCTTCTTTCTTGAGCAACCAACCACCTTAACAAAACCTTTCTTGATCTCTTCTTGTTTTTATTTTTATACTTTTTTTGGTTCAATAACTTTCTTATTAAAGTTCCCATATTCTTTTCAAATAATCATGCATTTACCTATTTCTTTACCTATTACATTCTACAATGCAATGAAATTTCCTTCATGATGGGATTTTTTCTTTTGCTAGCACCTAGTACAGCACCTAGAACATGCTTACACATACATGTGAAGTAATATTGTGTTAGGTAGTCACATCACATATATTAAAATTATTTGATTCACCCAGGGTCACAAAACTATTGAAGTGTAAGCTGGTATTTGAAACCTTTTGATGCCCAACACCTTGTCACCCCATGTAATATGGTACACTACCTTTAATTAGACTCTTACCTGGACAAAATTATGTTTCATAAATTTATAATATAGTGGTAATTTTTTTCCTACAATATTTTCTACTATTATTACAAAAGAGAGTCAAATGTTTTATTTCTTTTGGATACTCCTTTTAATGTTAAAATAGTTTTATGACTATGATAAGCTTTTGATAATGTCTTCAAATAGAATAGTCCATCATTTCATAGCTATGTAGCTTCACATGAATACAGTTTTTTTTTTACCCACTGCTATAAATCTCTACCATTAATATCAATATAATTAAGTAGCAACATTACAGTGTCATCATAACTAGATACTTTATATGGTTGAGGTCTATGATGTGAAGCACTGAAATAAAAGAAACTGATGTACAATATGAGCTCTCCAGTATCCCTTGATAATTTTAAAGAATATTATTTTTTAAACAGTTGAGCCACTATGTTGGAAAAAGTTGATGGATTGCTAGGGTTCCATGACTAAGGTCTAATGAAGTTCAACTATTAGGATGTAATCAGTCTGTCACAAAGCTCTTAGTTTGTGGGGCAGGTTGGCCAGCCTTAGCGTTGTACACCATATTAATTGTAGGGAAAACAAAAACCAACTATTAGGCATCTAAGGAAAAAAATTGATGAGTTTTTATTGATAAGGCCCTGAGAATGTGCCAGAGTGTGGTAAAAATCATTCTGTATTTTTAAATGAATTTTTACATGTAAGTTGTTTGGTGGTATAATTCCTCCTTGCTTTTTTTTTAAACTGATAAATGGTGTAAAAGCATTTCCTAGGACTCTACATAATCATTGTATTGAGATGACTCTGGCCCCTTTACTGGCTATGCCAATATTTTCAGTTCCCACCTAAAATAATGGGCCAAGCGATAGATTTCCATCTAAAGATCAACTTAGCTAGTGTAAAAGAGGCTCCTTATACCAGATCAACATTAGAGGAAGAATTCTTGTAGTAGCTGGAACTCATGAAACTACCATTTGTATGTGTATGCCTGTTTGTGTATATATAAATGGTATGACCCCAGGAGTGCAAATTTAAATTTTAATATCATAGATGGATATACATGGATATAGATATAGACAGATATACATACAAAGGTGTGTACATGCTAGTTGGAAGATTTATGTACATATGCACATGACATACATGCATGCATATGCACATGCATACACTGCACCTACGTGTGTATCATGTGTGCGCGTGTGTGTTTGTGTAATGAATTCTTACCAAAACATATTGTTACCATGGACTTTTTGAAATTGGAGAGAAACAAATACTAAAATTTCCTACTCCAGGAGAGTATAATGATTAGTTTTGCCTTATTCCACAGGAATTTCTTCCAAGTAAAAGGCACTTAGAGATTTTTATATAATAAATGACAGAGATTTTGGGTAATGCAAGAATTTTTGTCATATGTCTGATGTCTTATTTTCTTATTTGTTTTCTTAGTTGCTTCAAGTAGCAGTAATGTTATTAGCTCCTTTGATTTGAGGCATCTTTTTTTAAAATTTATTCTCTATTTTTGAAGATGGGCAAGGTTAATGATAATAGAAACTATTTCTTAGTTTACATAGTAAAACAATGTATTAGTGACAATGGTGGGGAGGGCCAATGATTGATAGGAAAGAAACAAAAAATGAATTCTTTTATATCAGTAAAAGAGTTTTTAAATATTTATTTCACTTTAAGATGGGGGAATTGTTACTAGTTTTCAGCTCCCTTCTTTCACCTCTGAACTTTTTTGTTCCATGATTCCAATTGTATACATATAAATTATACATTTTGTTAAAGTATTATATTATGTATATTAAATCATATATAAATATGCCATATTTCATGATGAATATAATATAGGAAAATTCATCTTAATATAAATTGAATGATGTTGGAGACTGTGTTAAATCTGTTAATTTCATAATTAAGGTAGAACTTGAGTGCTAAGCATGTTCTTGGGAAACCTTACATTTTATACATAAATAATAAGTCACATTTGTATTTTGTTTTAAGAGACACAAAAAGCTCCCCCCCCCCAACTCAGGGAGCCACTGCAAGCATCATTGTTTTTACTGATAAGGAAAAAAAAGGTGATTTTAAAAAGGTTAAGTGACTAGAGTTGGTCATCCAGCTAGGGCCAAAGGTGGGGTTTCCAGCAGTCTTTAGGTAAAGTAGCAGGAGGAGTAGCAGCAACAGCAGCAGTAGTGGTTCTTGTTGTAAAGGCAGTAATAGTAATAGTAGCATTAATACTAGCAATAATTAGTAGTTATAGCACTAGCCGTAATAATAATAGCAGTAACATTTATAATAAGAATAGCAGTAGTGGTGGTGGTGGTGCTGCTGCTGCTGCTGCTGCTGCTGATGCTGGTGCTGCTGCTGCTGGTGGTGGTGGTGGTGGTGATGGTGGTATGATTAGAAGCATTGGTACCTTCCACTTAAGTCTTCTTTACAGGACCCATTATGGTACCCTGATTTTTTTTTTTGGTCTATTTTAATACTAGACCAACAGAACATTGGGTCTGAGAAATCCCATGTTTGCCTGTTTTTTAAGGACAAGCCAAGAAGAACTCAGAGAGAGTCATCATCAGGTGTTCCCTAAGGTGATGAATTTGTCAGCCATAACTTTCAGAGCATCTTCTCAGAGGATTGCAATCTGCATTTGTGAGGAGAATGACCACACCACTGAAATCTCACACCATTGATATTTTTGTCTTTCCCTTTATTTTCTTTTTATTTTTTTTTAAGCA
Source organism: Petaurus breviceps papuanus (assembly GCF_028583685.1). NCBI lineage: Eukaryota > Metazoa > Chordata > Mammalia > Diprotodontia > Petauridae > Petaurus > Petaurus breviceps. The sequence goes on from NW_027185804.1 coordinate 28,881,715, forward strand.
ATCAGGGTTAAGTAACTTGCTCAAGGTTACATGTCCAGTTTTTTCTGGGTGTGGTCCTAAGTATCTGAGCCTGGATTTGATCCACAGGTCATCCTGACATTGGAGCCAGTGCTCTTACTCACTGAGCCACCTGGCCACCCCTCTTTCCCTTTATTTTCATAGAGTGCCAATGGCATCACTGATTGGTATCTTAACTGATGCATGAATTGGTTTTCAGTAAGGCAAGAGGTTCACAGAATCATCAGCCTCACTCTGTGTTCCAGAGTCAAAAAAGTCTGAGATAAAACAGATGAACCAGGCATCTTCCATGTCTGACCAAGCTCTAAGTGGTTTGCAGAGCCTGCTTCACAGAACCTACTTCAACCACCTTGATGTCTATTGGAACAAATTGTTGTCATTTTCCCATTCAACCAGGAGAACTTGTCAGATGCCTGAGGTAGACATCCCCCTAAGACACATATGCCTCTGATATCTATTGGTTACTATCAACCTGGTTTAACCCATTTGTTGAGATGGATGACTGGGGTGTTGCCAATGATTTATTGGAGTTTCAAATATGTGAAAATCTATGTAAATACTTCAAAAACTTAGAAATGCCAGAATATAAAAAAATGCAGCAATTGCATTATTTCAATACTAATATATTTTCTGTGATAGTGGTGAATTTGAATATACTTAGACCAGGGTATGATAGGATGAGCAAGCATAAGTAGATTACAATCTACACTGTTGGAGTGAACATCCAACTGGATGAGTTTACAAATTCTTTTAGATATTTCAGTTTTGTGACAAAGAGTTAGCAATATAAAGCTGTAGTCTCAGGATTAATTTTGGGGTTCAAATTCTGCTTATGATACATGCTGACTATGTAACCCTAGGCAAGACACTTTAATCCTCAGTGCCTTGAAAGAGGCAAAGTGGTGGGGCTGATCTGCATCACTGCTGAATTGTTTTATTCTTTTTTCTTTCAGATGGGTATTCACTAAACTAAGGAAATCTCAGCACTAAATCTAAAAAAAATAATAAAAATAAAAACTCCTCTCTGTGTGTTCTCCCCAATTTTCTAATAATCTGTGAACATACTGAGATATATTGTGACTTCATTTTTCCATGTACAAACATGATATAGAAGTATTGACAGCCCATTCCCAAACTCCAATTTGAACTGAAATTTCAAAGCCATTTCATGTTGTGGTTTAATGATTTGAGAGGGGATTGACCGGAGCAATTGTGAGATCAGATTTTATGCTTACATAGGTTTCACATTATTGTAGGACACAGCACAGTACTCCATTAAGCCTAAAGTAAAAAAAAAAAAAAAAAAAGCACTTTTTTAAAATAGCCTTTAACACCAAGACATAAGGGCAGAAAAGATAGGAATGCTAAAAACACATGATTCAGAAACAGTTACTTCTTTTATAACACACACACATATCTTCAAAGATTCTTTATCATCCCTTTCAGAATTCTTGTGGAAATTAAAACCTGTTTTAAAAGAATTTCAGGATGGCACATCTAATCAACAAATATGTTTGTGAGATTGATAGAGTTGGGATAATATAATTAAATACTCTGTTTCCTTTTGATTCTAATTTTCTAGACTAACGTTTTAATAATGCATTTAACTTTTAAATTGTCGCTTCTTTAAGGCAATGAGAAGATGATGGTCATGCTCAGAAAATATGCTTCAAGTAGCCGTAATGTTGTTATCTCCTTTGATTTGGGGCATCTTTGGTTTTTTTTTATTATTTTATTCTCTATTATTGAAGATGGGCAAGGTTAATGATAAGCATCTCACCTAATTATCATTTGGGAGGCTCATTTTTGCATTGTCAATGGAACAAAGGATTCCCAAGTCAAATTTCCTTTGATATGTTTCAGTTAACAAAAATATCAATAATTGGCAAGACAATAAAATGCTATTTCTTATGTTCTAGAAAAAAAAACATCCTGCAGCTAATATGCTTTGTTTATGTGTATTTGTATGAATTGTGGTATAGATTTTCTAAAACTAATGTGATATTTGGGAAGATATCTTTACTAAATGTAATAAGCCATGGCAAATCAATATTTAAAGTAAATAGCTTTAAATCATTTGTTGTAATTAGGTTTTAAAAACATTTCATGGAATTATATTTGGAACATTTCCATCGTTGGTGGTTTTAAAAGTCACTTACTACTTCTAGTGCTGCAAGTTATACTTTTGAATCCAATAATTTGGAAAATAATTTTTAAAAATTATTTTCTGTCTTCTAAACGATACAGTTCCTCAAGAATTTGACCAAAAATGAAAGAAAATGCATCAGATAAATTAGGTCTACAGTTACTTGGTGTGGCACAGCTGGCTTAATCAATTTGTATATAGAAAAGATTAAAGATTTGTTTGGCTTTTGAATATGCTGTTATAAGCTCATGTCCCTATCTCTTCGGTCCTCAAAGATGCAGTGACTTAAGTAACCTTAGCTGCATCCAAAATGGCAGATTAAGCTTATGATTTACACCCCATGGATTGACAGCTAGAAGAGATCTCATAGGTCATCTAATATTAGTATGACCTTTAATTAACAGATGAGAAAAATAAGAACAAGTGAGGACACATGACTATTTTTGGCAGTTTAAGTGGTACTAACTGGCAGAGCATTCATTTGAAATAATGTTTGACTGCAGAGACAGGCCAGAGATCTTTCACTCATTATGCTACTTCTTCTCAACAACAAAAAAAATAGATGAATGAACAGAGACATGGTGGACTTCAAAGGTAACTTCTGTCTCTACATATAAGATCCTAAGATCCTATGTTTCTGATCCTATTTGCGTGTGTGTGTGTGTGTGTGTGTGTGTGTGTGTGTGTGTAGAAGGTGTCAGAGATTAAATTCAGTATTTTATAGTTTAGCGAACTGAGTACCAAAGAGTTTAAGTATTTTGGCCAATTCTAAAAAGACAATAATAACAAAACTGGTTTCATCAATCAATTAATTAATTGAAATGTATTTATTAAGGTATTATTACATGCCATACCTGATGCTAATCACTGGAGGGAAAGTGACTTCAATCATGTGGAAATGAGGAAGGAAACCATTTCAAGAATAGGATATGGAAGATGCAATATCACATGTGATGAACAGCCAGGAAACCAGTTTGGATGAATTGTAGGTGACAGCACAGAGAGTAATATCCATTGAGTTAGGGATACATATTTGCAGATTTGGTTATATACAGATCTAAAGGCTCAGTATAAGAGTTTATATTTTATCCTAGAGGCTACAGGAATCCACTGGAGATAATTAAATAGGAGAATAAATGTGTTTAAGGAAAATTCCTTGGCCAGAAGTTGAGACTACTGATAGTAAAGTAGAGAGAACACCAGACTTTGAGTCCAAAAGATATAAATTTTAATCTGGCCTCAGACATTTACAAGCAATGTGACCCTGAACAAGTCACATTGCCTGCATTTGCCTCAGTTTTCTTAACTGTAAATACCTCCTAGGGTTATTGTGAGACTCAAATGAGATAATATTTATGAAAACAAAAACACAATGCATAAGACCTGACTTATAGTATATGCTATATAAATATTCATTCCCTCTACCTCAGTGAGTAGGATGGATGGGCTAGAATGGCGAGATACCAAAGACAGAGAGGCCAATTAGTAGTCTGTTACACCTTAGGTAAGAGTTAATGAGGTGCTGAGGTAAAGTGTAGCTGATTAAATGGTGAGAAGGGATCAAACAAGAGAGATATTAGGTTGAAAACAGGAAGATTGGGGAACTGGGTAGACAAGTAAGGTAAGCATAATGACTTCTGGATAATGATGATGTTACAAAACTGAGAGACTGAAAAGATGATGATATCATTGAAAGAAATAAGGAAATTTGGAAGAGAGAGATCTTGGGAGGGGAAGATAATTATTTCACTTTTAGCAGTTTAAGATAATTCTAGGACATTGGGTTTGAAATATCCAATAGGTAATTGAGGATTCATAACTAAAACTGAGGGAAGAGCATGAAATTGGATGTGTATATCCGGTAATGATTTGACTAGAGAGAATAGGATTGAGAAAAGAATCCTACATTGCTTTTGAGTACTTTTTTTTTCCCTTTGAGGCTCTTGGGGTTGAGAGACTTTCCCAGGGTCACACATCTAGTAATGTCAAATGTCTGAGACTGGATTTGAACTCAAGTCCTCCTGACTGCAGGGTAGGTGCTCTATACACTGTGCCACCTAGCTGCCCAAGACTCCTATTTTTGGAAATCATGAGATCATTGGTAACTGTAAAAAAGAGCTGTTTTGATGCAACAAATTCACAAGTCAGACAGCAAAAGGTTAAGTAGTGAATGAGAAGAGAGAACAGAAACAATTGTAGACATTATTTTAATTTTGCTATTTAGGGGAAGGGAAATTGGGTTAAGTGACTTACCCAAGGTCACATGGCTAGTTGTTTAAGTGTCTGAGTCTGGATTTGAACTCAGGTTGTCCTGACTCCAGGGCTGGTACTCTGTTCCCTGAGCCATCCAGGTGTCCTTAGACAATATTTTGAAAATGAAGTCATCTGATCAAGGGAAAAGCGATATGATGAAATATTGATGAAATGACAGGCTTCGGTGAAGGTCTTGCTTCTCTGTCTTTTTTGTACCTCCTCAGAACTGCCAGCTCTTAGAGATGCACGTGTTTGAAGGCACTAATGAAAGTATCAATAGATAGAGAATATCTGAAGATTCAAGATGATAGGGGAAGATGAGTGAGGATGCAATCTTTTAGAGAAGACAGAAGAAGGTGCAGTGGAAAATACATGGAGATGGGTTGACTTTGGCAAGGAGAATGATGACCTATCTGTCAGAGATTGGGAGAAAGGAGGAAAGAGTGAGATCATTTCAAGGAGTTTTGGAGATAGTGAATTGTAAGGTTGTATTTTTTCCAGTAAAATACAATGTAGTATACTTAACTAGGCGAAAGTAGGAAAGAGAAGGTGTGGGGATTTCAGGAGAGAGAGAGAAATATTAGAAATACTTGAGTAGAAACTGATATAGAAAATAAGTTTGGGGTGAATAAAACAATCTCCATTGCTGCTATGATTTTCTAGTTGAGTTTGGATAACATAAATTTGTAATGAACCCAGTCAGCATATTTACAACTTCCTTTACTTTGGTTAGCAGTTCGTGAGAAGGGGCAGAGGAGGCAGATGGTGAAGCAGTGCATATCCAAGATGTGCAAGGAGATTGAACAAGGTACAAGTATTCAAGAACGGAGTATAGTATGTAGTAAAAAATAGATAATTGTTTGGTTAAAGATGGAGATGGAGAAAAGTGAACTCAGAGCACAGGAAATGACCTGCAATTGTAGTGAGGGGTAGAAGAATTGGATGTCTCAACAAAGGAAAATAACAGCTATAGGATGAATGAAATAGTGGAAAAGGTAGACTAAAAGAAGGTGATGATCACAATAACAATTGTTAGAATGTAGAGATTAATTCAAATATCCTACATTCCTTTTGAACCTCCTTACAACCCTGTGAGGAATATGTGATTATTATACCCATATTCCATGTAAACAAACTGAAAGTAGGAGAGGGTCAGTCACTTTGCCAAGGTTACACAACTAGTAAGACCATGAGGAATAATTTGAATTTATGTCTTTCTGATTCAAAGTTGAGCACACTATCCATTGTGCCATGTGGAGGTTGATCAAATAGGAGTATATTAGAATTTCTCATTGGCGAAGTGGAAAATTTGTGGGTGATAATAAGTACTAACATTTGTCTACATCTACATGGGGCTGATTTGGAATGGAGTAGTAGGTTGTGAGACTTGAGAATATTACTAAAATGGGGGGGTAAGAACTTGGGGGAGCATCCAAGTGGATAATTTTTTTTTTTTGCTTTTTGGAGGGCAATTGGGGTTAAGGGACTTGCCGAAGGCCACATGGATAGGTTTTTTGTTTGCATGTGTGTGTGTGTGTGTTAAGTGTCTGAGGCTAGATTTGAACTCAGGTTCTCCTGACTCCAGGGCCGGTGGTGTATTCACTATGCCACCTAGCCACCCCAAGGTTGTGATTATTCTTTTTTTTTTTTTGGAAGGCAATTGAGTTTAAGTGACTTGCCTAAGTTCACATGGCTAGTTTTTGCATTAAGTGTCTGAAGCTGGATTTGAACTCAGGTCCTCCTGACTCCAGGGCCAGTGCTCTATTCACTGCACCACCTAGCCGCCCCACAATTCATGTGGATAATTGAAGTGCAATGGAAGTACTAGCTATTTTTAGAATCAAAGTATTGAGGCTTATATCTCAATTGTAATGTGTGTTTTAAGGTACTCACTTATCCATTATAAATCTCCATACCACCCATCTATAAAGTGAAGATTTTGAAAGGATTATGTATAAAATCCCTTCTTGCTCTAAGTCTATAATATTGTGAATTATGGTTCTGTGACTTCATTCTTCTTTTGTTTTTTTTTTTTCCCTTTTTGGAGAGGGGAAAGCAGGGCAATTGGAGTTAAGTAGCTTGCCCAAGGTCACATGGCTAATAAATGTTAAGTGTCTATTCAGGTTCTCCTGACTCAAAGGCCAGTGCTCTACTCACTGCACCACTTAGCCACCCCAGATCCTGTGACTTCAATTTCAATTCTGTTGACATCCAATTTCAGTAGCCTTTTAAATCTTAAAGATAGCAGGCCATGTAGTGAGTATGGCCTTATATATGTAAAAAAAAAAAGATGGAAGCCAAGGGTCACACTTCTATGTGTATAGCTTATATAGAAGGCCAACTGTTCCAGATGGAATATTTAGAGTTCTCTTATATGAAGCCCCAAAATGTTCTTGGGAAACAATTCTCCTTCCAAGGTAGCAAATTCCAAAATATGGTTGGAAACTGTTGGTGATGAAACTATCCAATTTAATTACATCTTATAGCTTAAAACAACCTTTTCATCTCATCTCTTCCAAATAGCTGTTCATCACTCCTCACCCTGCATGGTTGTATGTGGGGGTGAAGGGAGAATGCTTATGGAGTATACAAGGGATTCGCTGCAAATTACAATAGCAAAAAGATTTTGAAAAGATGTAGATCTATTCTTTCTGGAACAAGTGGTCTGTATCATTTCACTCTTATACATAAGATGAAAGCCAATATTGAAAGCAGCATTCCTATTTTTGTGACCTTGGCAAAACCCAGCTTTAGGGGCATTATCTGCTACAACTCTACATTTGTCTTAGCAGTATCTTGGCCTCCAATTATCTAGTCATCCTATGTACATAGAGTGTCAGGATCCAATTCCATGCTCAATTGCTCATGTTCATGGGCAAGTGCCCAATTGTGCAAGTAATAGGCACTAACAGGTGAAGAGAAAAAAATTACAAGATATCCAAAAAGATCATTTATAAGAATGCTAAAGTATGAGTGATAACAATGGTGCACGTTAGAATGAGAAGCAGGGTCAGCTTCCTTTGATATCAAATTGGTCACAAAAAAATTGAGTTCCCTTTCTCCATGACTAGCTATGTAATATAACAGAAATAAGAACAAGGACTCTGGTATGCTGGCTGTATCCACTGGGGCAGATTAATGGAAGGACATGGACAAGAGTCCCTTCCCATGGGTATAGATGGATGGTGGTCAGCATCATTGAATTTTGTGAATAATCATTTAGATAAAATGACACATTGCTGAAGGTTTTAAAAATGTTCCATAGACAAGTATTATTAATAGGAATGGAAAGATAAAATGTAATGAAAAATCTACATTTAATTTAAGTCAAATGCTTTGGTTTGTTCAACTATAAAATGAATTAAAAGTAATAGACATAGGCTTATAGCAAAATAAATGCCAAAAGAATGGGAAAACATAAATAGGCTGATAGATTTTTATGAGTAGAGGAGAGCAGAAGATATATAAGATATTGACACTTCTTTCTCCCAGAAATGGAAGGTCTTTTTGCAAATGTTAGAAATGGAGTAATTTTTGACAATGGCTAGATTGTGAGTCGGGTATTAAAGAGGAGAACATCGAATGATGAGAAAGAAAACAAAAAGATCACTAATACTTGCCATGCTTTAATAATTCCGTAAAGGTCACTATGGAAAACCATTTTCTTAGAATTGTTCCATAAACACTTTAATTAGCTACTAGATAATAAGTTGGCATGCCTATATTTATTTCCATATATAATATTAGGAAGTCATGAGTTTAAAATTTGCATTTAAAAGTAACATAAAATACAGCAAAATTGTTAGATCACTAACTGAAGTTTTAAACAAATATTCTCTCATAGTATCTTTATGATTATGAAAGAGAACTGCTAAGGTAGGGGCAGCTAAGTGGGTGCAGTGGATAGAACACCAAGACGGGAGTCAGGAAGACATGAATTCAAATCCTATTTCAGACACTTTCTATCTGTGTGACCCTGAGCAAATCTTTTAATCCTCTTTAAATCATTTTCCTCATCTATAAAATGAGTTGTAAAAGAAATGGCAAACCACTCTAGTATCATTTCTCAGAAGGCCCCAAATGAAGACATGAAGAGTTGGACATGACTGAATAACAATATAAAAGAGAACATGAAGTTTTTCCTTGTAATCCAGGAAGTATTAACTTCTAATCCTGGGTAACACCTATATTACTTGATTCTGGTCCTCAATGTGGGTTGTGAGATGATGTGTAGGCAGAAAATACTACATATATTTGCTTACTTTCCAAATTTATTTAGATTTGCATCACTATAAAATGAAGTTATTCCTAGAGATAACATAGAATAGATTGGAGGAAAGTTACAGAGAAAATCTTATCACATCAGCTTCCAAGAAATTTGTCTTCTGAGAAAAAGAATCTGTACCAAAGGATTCAGAAATTGGTGACCCCAAATTGTTCTCAAGAGATTCTTGGCTTTAGCATGAGGATCATCTCCATAAAAATGTTCATATGGGGGTGGCTAGGTGGCACAGTGAGTAAGAGCACCGGCACTGGATTCGGGAGGACCTGGGGATTGGTTCCAGCCTCAAATACTTAACACCCACACTAAAAAAAAATAAATAAATAAAAAAACTGGCTGTGTAAACTTGGGCCAGTTACTTAACCCCAATTTCTTAAAAAAAAAATGAATGTTCTTATGGGGGGGGTATTAACATCAAGATTTCAAATGTAATCAACATCCAGTAAGAATTTAATTTAGCATGGGCGCACCCATGTCCATATTAGGAAGAGTGCTATTAGGAATTATGTAAGAAGAATTATTATTAGGATATTAGGAATAAATATTAGGAAGAAGGTAAGAAGAATTTGGTCCTAGCTGTGCTCCTTAGAATCTGTGGAACCCTGAAGGTTTAGAATCAGTTGACTTTAAGAGTGCTTTCAGCTCTTAATTTATGGTCCTGTGATAGGATGAAATATACAGGAAAATAACCAAATATAAAATTCATAACATGGAACATTTGAAACCGGGAAGTTATCTCTCAATTCCCTGATGTATTTTATCCAGTTTGCTGCCTTGGTTAAGCTTTTTGTTGTTCAGTCATTTCAGTTGTCTGTATCTATATAAAACTACCCACAACCCATTTGGAATTTTCTTGGCAAAAATCCGGGAGTGGTTTGCTATTTCCTTCTACAGATTATTTTATGGATGTGGAAACTGAAGCAAACCTGGTTAAATGACTTGCCCAGAGTCACACAGCAAGAAAGTGTCTGAAATAGAATTGGAACTTGTAATGGTAATATAATTTGAATTTGAAGATCAGGAGCCCAGGTGACTGAAGCATGACTGGGAAGCTGAGACTTTGTTAGTTTATGGCTTGGTTGAGCCTTGAATTCCCAGGATGAGAAATGAGGAAGCAGCTGACATGGACCAGACCCCTTGGCTGCCAGTGTGGAGCAGGACCTGCCCAGAGAGCTGGTCAAAGAACTGGGATCTGTCTGCCATTGAACCCAGGTGACAGTCTAGTGAATCCGGGTAGAATCTGAGACCATAGAAGGGGATCTAGGGAATCTGAGAACAGGCCCCAAGTCAAGATGAAAAGATATCTCCACTGAGTAATTATGGAATTATAGTTTACTAGTGACCTAAAGGTTGGAGGGTTTTGTGTATGATACTTAGTAAGACGCTGATGAATAAGTGACTGATTTGTACTTTGAGTACTTTGACTATTGTACTTTGAAACTACTGATAAGTGACTGATTGAGTTAACTAAGTTGCCCCATGAGTGGAAGACTTTGACTACTGTACTTTGAGACTACTGATAAATGACTAATTGAGTTAACTTAAGAGTGACTATTTTACTTTGAGACTATGTTGTGAATAATATATTGTGATTTTCTGTGATAAGTTGTAATATTGAGAATGCTGTGCCTTGATTTTCCATGGATCTTTTGCTTTTGTTATGGAATAGAGTGATCACTATACTGAGTAATCAGAACCTTAAAAAGAAGCTGTTCACAGTAGCATTCTTCTGAAAGCTGCTGTGCATGTCATTACAGGACTTAGGAAGATGAATCTTCTTGTGTCTAGGGCTGGTACTTTATATATTGTGCCACCTAGCACCCACCTGGACACTAAGGTCTATCCAAAAAGCATAGAGCACTGGATCTGGAGTCAGAAAGACTTGAGTTCAAATATCATCTCAAATAGTTACCAGCTGTGTAACCTTGGACAAGTCACTTAACCTCTGCCTGCCTCACCATCTGAAAAATGGGGAGAATAGTCCCTACCTCCATGAGTTGCTGTGAGAATCAAAGCAGATACCATTTATAAAATGCTTGACACATGCTAGACACTTAATAAATGCTGTTCCCTTCCTTCTTCCTTGCTGAGCCATTTATTGTTTGATAGCACAATCATTGCCTGTAATATGTGGAAACCTAATGATGAATCTATCTACTGAGCTAACATTTATCTATTTAAAAATTCCTACTCAAATAAGACACAAGATTGGAGGGAGAAATGTTTAATTACATCCAGATCCAAACCAAATCACTCAAAACTTAACATTTAGGAGAGGGCAATTAATACATCATCTTATTCATGAACAAGTAACATCATCTTTGCAACCTTCAGTTTCCTCATCTATTAAATGAAGGAGTTGGACAAGATTGTCTCTATCCCTTTCTCCATTAAATATGCAAACCTATAATCATACAATTATATTGATTAGATTGAAAATCTGTGATGAAACCCAGGTGGATTTTTGTGGCTGTTAGAATTCTCTTTTTGATATGCTTACTTAGGGACAATTTGATATTTATGTATATAATCACAGTGTAGCTATTACTTTGAGTTTTGTTTTTATTTTTGTCTTTTGTACTGCATTTGTGATAAAATTAATGTAAGCAATTCTCATGATAGAAATTCATGTGAGTTTTGGTTTGGATATAGATGTGATTAAAATTACTCTCAGATGTATTTAAGCATTAAATATATGTCCTTTGCTAAGTGCTGGTATGCAAAAATAGGAAAAGAGAACATTCTCTTCCTTCAAGGAACTTACAAACTATTCATTAGATTTCATTCTTTATACTCTTAGAAAATAGCTTGTGAAATTCAAGTTAATTTAATTACTCAGAGACATATAACTAGTAAGCGTTAGAAGCTAGACTTAAACCCACTAGTGTCTGACTACAAAGCTAGCTCCATTCCCACTGCAGTGTGTTGTTGAAATATGTATTTCACCACTACCAACAACAGAAACAAAATGTTCATAACAAATGTGATGCAATTAGCACACCTTGCCAGAATAGTCTAAATTCTTCCCAAAGATAAAGCAAACAAATGAATAAAACCAATGATAACAAGTCACTCAGTTTATGTTTATACAAATGAAATCCAATGCTGGCTTCTCATTTCATAGGCTGACCTGCATGTTGGAAAGTATATTTAATAAATTGAATTAGCCTTGGAGAAGCCATTAAACATAATTAGTGTTTTGAATTAAAAAATAAGATTTAAAGGAAATATTTTGAGAAATAAGAGAGGAAAAAAAGATTTTATCATTTTAGGAAGGAGTCTTTTTCTCAATAGGGCCCCAAAGGTATATTATAATTAAATTTGATCCGTTATATTTACAACTTATCCCAAAAGTCTTAGTGAAGTTTTAACTTTCAATAACTTCAAAAGTATAAATGCTACAAATGTAGAAAAAAAAAAACTTCATTTAGAAGTTTTATTAGTTCAATTTCTTTTACCTTTATATGTTCTATTAATTTTCAAAAATAAACTTTTAAGTTGAATAATGCTAAGCACTCTATCTTTGTGCATTGCATGCATGATATTTTCTGAATGACTTTCTCAGACTGTTAGATTGGAAAAGAATTGTACATCTCCATTACCTGATCTTTCTCCATTTTTTCTAGACTTCTAAGATTTTATGCATGCATCAAAACATCTTTATTTGTGTGTTCTTAAGGGCAAGATCACAAATGCAAGTCTTTCAGTCACTGATGAGAAGCTAATGAAAAATTTTAGGAAATGAAAATAGATCGTGTGTTATGCTCAGTTTTTTATTTATGGACATCAATATTTTATTTTTTGAATATGTAGAATTTATAATTCTGAAGTTATTCAAGCTTAAAAGTGCACTAACACTTTGGGGACCTGTTGTGTATGCATACACACATGCATATCACACTTTAAGTAATTCATATTTCCCTAGATATTTAGGTAACCAAGCTTATTATCAGCTTCTTCTTTCCTGGCTCTATTTCCCCAATTCACTTTGTTTTTTGGAGGGTGGGGACTAACATTGATTGTTATCTAGAAATTGCTGCAGTGACTTTCCCAGAGGCAATCTACACCTTTCAGAGTGCTAAGTGAGATTTTTGATTTCTCAGAGATTTAGGTTCAAGTGTCATTTTTACTGGTTTTCATTGGAGGTTTTATTTTTTTCTTCCCTGTCTTTCTAGTGAGATATCATTCAAGTTATCTTTTAATTCTGAAGTGCCACAGGGGATGAAGTGAATGTGACTGTGTTCTCTATGCATGTTTCAGACAAAAAAAAAAAAAAAAACACATTTAAGGCTCAGGATGCATGGCCCAGAATGGGTTTTGTTTTGTTAAATGCCATTGAATAAAAGTGAATATAAGAGTTCAGCATTTTTATTTTGGAGAGGGGATATCATATGAATTGGAAAATTTAAATGATCCCATTCAGTACCTGAAACAATGAAAAAAAATATAAGATTCCAAGGATCTCGTTCTGTGATGCCTGGCTATGTGGAAATATGTAATGTGATAGGAATATCACCCTCAATGAGCACCAGGAGCTGGTGGAAATTGATTTGATGTGGAACAAAACTACTTTAAATGCACTACATAGAAATGGAGCCAGGAAATAGGTTTCTGTTAAGTCTGAAAGATCTATTGATTCACCTCTAAATCTTATGGAAAAAAATGGTTCTCCCACAATATCATTCTTGGAAATATCACCAGGAGCTTTTCAGAACAAAGGTGAATATATTTTCATTCCAAATCCATAGACTCATTTCAAATAAATCTTCTTAATGTCATTAAATTTAAATCCCAATAAATTTAGCTAAATTTGGATAAACCAGTATGATAAAACATAGACACTTGTAGGTCAGATTATTCATCACTATAGCATCCACACTGATGACAACTTTGACATGATGTTGGTGATTTCTGTCTATATGTTGAAAAATGCCTCTAAAAACTCATTAAAGTATCATTAACTACTTAAATACTACAAGCAGTAACTGTCCAATTACTGTTATATTAAATATTTCAAACATAATTCAATAGCATTTGCAGGTTAATTCTTAAGTACTTTTCCTATGTTGTTGTAATGGGAATGTAAATTTTAAAGATCTTCCCTGCCCCTAGGCTAAAGTGCACCTGGAGCCTGGGGTGGGAGGCTAGTTTTTCAGTAAATACTTTTAGATTGGCCAGTGGGTCAGTCAATAAGGTTGTTACATTCTCTGAGCCAGGAGAAGGCTATATAAGCCCTGATGTGTAGCTTTGTTTTGGGACTAACTTTGAGAAGTGTTCCGTGATTTGATCAGATGAAACTCTGGAAAGCCGTTGTCCAGAGCCCCCTGGCTTTGAAACCCAGATGTTGATTTGGTATGTATATAATGGCTGGACAGTTTGGAAATCTGTCTACTTGATCTGTTTCTGTCTTGATGATTCTGTCTGTATACTTTGAAGTTCGGGGTGCTGAACTTTTTCCCCCGAATTAGGCAAACGATATATGTCTGACTGATTGAAGTAAGCTTGTTAACCCATTTTGAGTTGCTTTCCTTTATCAAAGCAGATCCAAGAAACAGTGTTGGCAGCAAACCCTGGGGACGCTTGGGGTGCTTGCTGCTACAGTTGTTTAACAAAATTCTTGCGAGACATGTACAAAAACTACTATTATATCATTTTTAACAAAATTAAATGAGTTATCTAAAGTTATATAGAGAGTAAACCCTAGAGTTAAGATTTGAGCCCAGGTCCCTTGACTGTAAATTCTGGGATAATTTCATCTCTTGCTCATAATTAATATGAGTTTACAATTACACACACACACACATAAACATGCACACATATATACATATACACATAACTATACATAAATGTATATACATATGTATGTATATGTATGCCTATGTGTATATATACACACATATAGATATAGATATATCATATCTGTGTGTATTTTAGTATATATGTTTATACATATGTACATAGGCACAGATAATACATGCATGAATGCATACATATACCTGTACATGCACATGTACATGTACACCTATACCTACACCTACATCTACACCTCCATTTACATCTACATCTAGATCGAGGACTACTGTAGATTCTCAAAGGTAAAACAACACAATCCCCAATTTTCTTCGTTTTTTTAAAATTCTCAGTCCAACAATCTATTTTCAACTTCTGCTCAAGAGATATACACATATTTTGAAACATGATCTCTAGAAATGTTTTACTTATTGTGAACAACAAATATTCTTCATTCGTTTTGTTTCTCTAATATGGAGAGTTAGGGGTTTTGTTGTTGTTTTTTACTAGTTGTGGATATAATTTATAAGGATTAATGCAAGAAAACACAAGGTCAGTCATAAATGAGAGCATCTAGAAGACCTCACTTGGCATTAAAAATGTATTACAAAATGTAAAATAGATATTTTTGATTACATAAAATTTTTAAAAATGCATAAATGATACCAATGCAAATAAAATTAGAAGAAAAGGAGAAAACTGGGGGAACTTTTGGAGCAAATATCTCTGATAAAGGCCCCATTTTTTCAAATATATTAAGCACTGAGTCAAATCTAAAAATTCAAATACTTACCCAATTTATAAATGGTCAAAGCATATGAAAAGACAAATTTCACATGAAAAGATCAAAGCTATCTATAGTCATATGAAAAAATGTTCTAAATTACTATTGATTAAATATATTCAAAGTGAAGCAACTCTGAGGTACTATCTCAAACCTACCAAATTGACTATTATGACAAAGAAAAAAGAAAGATGATAAATTTTGGCAGGTATGTGGGAAAACTGAGAACTAATGCATTGTTGATAGAGTTGTGAACTAATCCCACCAATCAGGAGAACATTTTCAAACTATACACAAAGGGCTAGAAAAGTGTTCATCCCCTTTGAACCAGCAATTCCTCCCTTATGCCTATATTCCAAAGAGGTTTTTAAAAGGGTTTTTTTTTGGTAATTTTAATGGTTTTGGTGGTGCCCAAGAATTAGAAATTTAGGGGATGCCCATAAGTTGAAGAATGGCTGAAGCAGCTGTTTTCTATGATTGTGATGGAATATTATTATGCCAGGAGAAATGAAAAGTGAATGATTTCAGAAAAAAAAACTGAGAAAAATTTGCAATAACTGATGCAAAGTGAAGTGAGCAGAACCAGGAGAATGTTGTATGTAGTAATAGCAATATTGTATGATGAAGTACTATGAATGAATTGGGTATTCTCAGAAATACAATGATCCAAGATGATGTTAAAAGGATATATGATGAAACATGCTATCTGCCTTTAGAGAAAGAACTGATAGTGTTTCAATAAAGACTGAAACATATTCTCTCTGTCTCTGTCTCTCTCATTCTAGTCTTCTTGTACTAAATGACTAATATGGAAATGTTTTGCATGATTGCACATACATAACATAAATCAGATTACTTGTCATCTCACAGATAGAAGAAGGGAAGCTAGAATTTTTAACCCAAAAGTTTTCAAAAATGTTCAAAATTATTTCAACGTGTGTATGGAGAAAATTATTATTAAAAAAAGAGCTTTAAATTAATGTGAAACACACTTTTTCTTTGGTGGGGGAAAAAGAATAGACACTACCTTTGAATGATAACATAATCAGCAGCCCACTATTGTCCCATGTGGCTTCGGTATTCTAAGTGTAAATATATTTATTGATCAATCAAGAAATATTTATTAAGCATCTACTTTGGGTAATTTCTGTGCTAGTCACCAACTGTTTTCATAATGTGAAATTTTTTAGCATTCCAGTGACAAGTTATTATACTGTTGCATTCAACTACACATCATTATCCCTAAATTCTGGAAGTTCCTTCTCAATGTTTTGTACTCATTTGATGCCTTTCCCCCATCTCTGATTTTGGGAAACCATTGAACATCTTTTGCTTTAAATCTTTCTACAATAGTCACCTAAATGTTAGAGTTGGCAAAAACAGTCTGATGAGTCCTCTGTAATTAAATGTTCTGAGGTTGAGTGTTTGTTTGTCTTAATTTGAAAAGGTCTATAGAAACGATAATTATTTTTATAAGTATCAGTGTAAAGAAGTGTGTTAAAAGGAGAATATGAATAGGAAAATTCATTTAACTTTTAATGTTTTGACCATTTTTGCTACATAATTTACATTTACCTACAAATATTTTGTTTATATATGGTTATATTCATGTGTGTATATATATGCATATATATACACATATATATGTGTGTGTGTGTGTGTGTGTGTGTGCATGTGTGCAGGTGTGCAGTGAGGCCCCATGTGTTGCAAGGAACATGTCCTACATATAGCACAGGTGTGTTATTGTGTGGATTGAAGGAAGGGAGGGATAAGGGAGAATAGACATCACTCCTCTCCAAGGGAGACAATTTCCTGGTAGGAGGGGAAGCAGAAGTTTGGGGCCAGAGCCAGCTAACCAGAGAAAGAAGGTACCAGGTTAGAATTGCATCTCTCTTGTCCTTTAAATACTATTAGTCTAGGTGTTGTGATTTTCAGGTTCAAACTAACTTCTGGTCTCTGTTCCACTATTGAAGGGTTGCAGGGTTTATATAAAAAGTTTGACTCCCTTCTCAACAAATAACCAATTTCACTGAATGAAAATAGCCAATAACACACCACACACACACACACACACACACACACATACACACACACCCTCAATTATTGATGAAATTCAATAGCAGAACCAAAATTATCAGAGAAAGTTAACATAGGAAAAATATATGCTGGATAATAGAGAATGAAGCAGCTCTCCCATTGAGAGTAAAATTAATCAGTTTTTTTTTTATTATTTTTGGAGGGGGAGAAAGCAGGGCAATTGGGGTTGACTTACCAAAGATAACACAGCTATTAAGTGTTAAGGGCTGTTGAACTGATAGGAAAGAGTTTCAGGTCTCACTCAAGGTTTATTTCTCTCATGTAACAAGCTGGAGATATGGACATTATAGAGACTATTGTAATGCCAAGCAGAGGCAACTTCCAAGGTTCAGAACACCAGCATAGTAACTCTCTATTTTTTTCAGTGACAAATTAAGGCAAAACATTCATACACAGAGAAAATCAAAATATAGCATTCACCAAGTGTTATTTATTCAATAATTTTCAAGTACTACTCCACCCCTGGAATGTACATTCATTTAGTCAATTACAAACTCTCTTCTCAAGTCAATATTAATTTCCAATCATAAACAAAGTACATTCATTTGGTCAAAAAGAGTCAAAAGTTTCCGACTCCTGGATCACAACTGAGTTAATATTATCATCAGTTAACTCCAAGCACCTTCTCAAAAGGGGCAGTGGAGAGCACAAAGGCCATCGACCCTGAGCTCCAACAAAGTTAAGATATCGTCTCAGCATTTAATACCAAAGGAGAGGTCTTTTCTTCATCTTGACCCAAGGCAAGTTCTCAGCAATCTCTGTTCTTGGGGAGACAAAGTTAACAAAGCCACAATATACATTGCCAGTGTCCTCATCAATTCATGCTCTGCCTGCAGACCAGTCTCAGGACCCCACAAAACATCAGGAAGGCCCTCTTCCAGGATTTCTGTAAACATACAACAAGAAAATCCTTCTTCAGGGGTTCTGAACCAACAACAAGGTTCCAGGACCTCTGCAACAACAGCACTGTCCTTTAACAGCAGACAAATCTGACAAAAACAACATCAAAACAGACAGACAAAATACTGGCATCACAGCCATGCCTCCTCAGTCCTTGGAAGCTCCAGGTGGCAGCTCTCAAAAGTCCTGAGTAGCTCCAACTGGCCCTCATCAGTCCTCTTTCTCTCTGCCTCCACAATGCTGCTCCCAAAAGTTCTTCTGCCTCTCTCTGCTTGGGCCTCTCTGTAAATCCACATCACCAGCTCCTCCCAGTTCCACCCTCTCTCTTCACTTCAACAAGTCCACCCCACAAGTGGGGTTCACAAGCTCTGGGCTTCAACACTCAACCTTAAAACCAAGCCAATACTGGGGGATCTTTAAATTCCATTACTATTACAACTATCTACCCCTCCCCTGTTACCTTCTTCTCAGAGGCTTTTTTTTCAGCAATCAGAAGTGGGATTATCATTGTTCATCTTTCTTAAAACAAGATGCCTCAAGTTCTTAAAGCAAACTTAGAGACTGAAGTACCTGAAGAAACTCAAAGATGGTGCAATATACTCAAGAAGACTGAAGAACTCTTTCTCTCTAATTCTACCATAGTCTAATGTAGTCATGGAAATTGATCATCACCAATGAGGAGAGAGTCCCATACCACAGGACTTTGGAACTGGGGTTACACATATGTATACATATATTCACATACATTCTCGTATGCATATGCATATATACACATGTGCAGTGTTGGTTTATGTGTTATTCAGGGTGGGATGTGTGCATATTTAGTATATGTAGGTAGGGAGAGTCTTCTATAAGTACTTTTGATGCACAAATATACAACAAAGAAATATTATCTTTCTCATCACTTCCAAAACATTAATAGCTCTGACTCTGAGAAGTAATAAGCAATTATAGTACCTGGACAAAGAAACAAAAGTGCCTAGTTTTGACAATATTAAACATTCCTCCATTCCACAGTAGGTCTGCAAACATGGACAATGGCCCAATGCAGGTAGTGTTACAAAGGAGCTGTGATAAGTAAAGACCTATGATAACTACACCAAAAGCATAACTCTCTCTCTCTCTCTCTCTCTCTCTCTCTCTCTCTCTCTCTCTCTCTCTCTCATTCTCACCCTCTCTCTGTCTGTCTCTGTCTGTCTGTCTCTGTCTCTCTTCATGCACACACACAGATCTCATAATAAAAGTGATTCTGGTAGATTATTGGCAATTTTCAGGGTTGCTACAAAGATACTCTGGTAGATAGTGTGCTAAAATTGGAATTTAGTAGACCTGGGTTCAAATATAGAGGAGGGGATAAAGGAAGGAAGGAAGATAGGAAGGAAGGAAGGAAAGAAGAAAGGAAGGAAGGAAGGAAGGAAGGAAGGAAGGAAGGAAGGAAGGAAGGAAGGAAGGAAGGAAGGAAGGAAGGAAGGAAGGAAGGAGAGACATGAAATTTTATGGTAATTTCTTCTTAACAAGTTTTGTATTATACCATGACATTTAAATCCAGGAGGGAACTTAGAGATTATTTCATACAAATCCCTTATTTTACAAATCAATAAAGTGCCCCATCCATCCTACAGGAGTCATTTCTTGATGCTTTTAATTGCTAATGCCCTCCCAATTAATTGATATTTAATTATATGTGTATGTGTTGTTTATTCTTACAAGTGGCTATGTGTTACAGTGGAAGTAACACTAAAGCTGTTGTTAGAAGACAGGTTCAAACAACAGCACTAGTAATTGTGTGTCATTAGGGCCCAGATAATTCAAATGTAAGGGGAGGAGATTTGGATTAGATATGGAACTTTCTGACCATAAACCCCTGATCCTGTGGTTATTTTAGGATAGGGGCTCCTTGAGGGTAGGGACTCTTGGTCCTGACATGTAGTCAGCACTTGATAAATATTTACCACATAAATGAATGAATGAAGTGACTTCTCGAAATAAGTGGCAGAGCAGGAAATGTTACTTCCAAGAGCACAATTACAAATGAACTGTTCTTTTGCTGTCCCACACTGCCTTCAGTATTTGCATCTCCTCAGGGCCATGGAAGATGGGCAAACAGCCTTGGTAACTGAATGACAGATACTTATGTTACTTCCAAGTCACCTTTGACACATCTCAAGGGTACTTTGTTGATTTCTAAGAGTACTCCTGATGTTTATCATTGTACTCCATCCAGCATAAATCCTAAGATACCCCTTAGGGCTGCAGACCTAGATTTTCTCTTCTCTGCTCATAGCTTAAGATAAACATTTAGCTCTAAGTGCCATAGACAACAAGTACACAGTGGAGTGAGATTTACAGTTTTTATCTGCATACTACAGAAGTGAAGCTACTTAATCATCAACCTAATACATGTCTGCTCTGTGGTTTGTACTCTATCCCCAGGGTGCTGTCCAGGAACTGAAGGAAGGGAAGATCAGCCACTGGAAGAGAATGGAAGAACATGAATTGTTCT
This sequence comes from Petaurus breviceps papuanus, assembly GCF_028583685.1. Classification (NCBI taxonomy): domain Eukaryota; kingdom Metazoa; phylum Chordata; class Mammalia; order Diprotodontia; family Petauridae; genus Petaurus; species Petaurus breviceps. Next base: position 28,902,488 of record NW_027185804.1, read on the forward strand.
ATCAGTAAATATCCCCTTCTGTCCTGGGAAAGGTGTGAGGAAAGGGAAGGTGGGAACTGCAGAGTTGCAGCATGTTATGCCAATTCAATTGCTATTTGGATCACATTTTGCTGAGAAGCCTTTTTCAACACATTCAAAGCAGCAGGGCTATAACCTTCATTTCATAAGGTGGGAAAGTAAAGCTCTGAATTTCAAAGCATGTTAGCTTGTCTAGACAGACAAAAGCCTAGAGGAGGATCTGGAGTTTGTCACTAATTGAGGGACTGTCCTGATAACAGAATTGTTATGGATGTGTGGGTCTTAAAAGCATCTCCCTTCAATATTTGGCAAAATAACCTGCCCGACCTTGCATTGGAGGCAAAGTAAGTTAATGGGTATATGGATAGATAGACTTCTCCAATATCCACCAGAGGAATAAGGGTGGCAGAGATAATTAAAATCCCCATATAATCCGAAAGCCTCACTTAGTCATCCATATCCATCCCCTCCTTGATAATAAAAGCTTGCATTTATATTTAAAGTGGTTTATAATTACAAAACACTCTATACACATTCATCTGCTTAATCCTTAAAGCAATATTGTGAGAGAAGTGGAATACTTTGCCTTAAGCTCATTTTGCAGATGAGGAAAACTGAGACTCAGAGAGATTTAGTTGTGTTAAAGGTCAAAGAGTTAATAAGTGGTGAAATCAGTACTCAAACCCAGTTATTAGGATTATAGAATTTAGGAGAAAAAAATTATAGAAATCATCCAGTACAAATATTCACTCTGTACAGATATGAGGAAACTGACTCTTTTTTAAAATTTGTTGTTGTTTTTGCTTTTGGACGGGGAGGTGAGGGCAATTGGGGTAAAGTGACCTGCCCAAGGTCATACAGCTAGTAACTGTTAAGTGTCTGAGGCAGAAATTGAATCCAAGTTCTTCTACCTCCAGGGCAAGTGCTCTATTCACTGTAACACCTAGCCTTGCCCTATCCCCTCTCCCCCACCCCCCAGCCCAGGCAACTGACACTTGCAGAAGTGAAGTGATTATCCAAGGTCATGCAATAAGTGGCAGAACTGGTATTTGAACCCCTGTCAACTGACTCCAAGTTTGTGAATGCCAACTCCAGAGGTTTTCCATTACATTGGCCATTCTTTCTAACAAAGGCTTGGATAAGAATAATTAAAAAAATAAACAAAATAAAAACAGTAAGCAGGGACCCAAGCATTTCCTATATTTGCTAATCAGTAAATGAATAATTGAAAGTCAAGAATACTGTGCACCACTATGCATTAAGCTAAGATTAGGAAGCCTAGAACTGAAACCTACACTCATCCATTTCCTTAAGTTCTTCTGAGCACTTACTCTTCTAACCTCACCTACTTAACTTCAAACCTGAAAGTGCCATTGCTCAGAAAGGGACCCAGGCAATTAAAGAGGGCCAGTTAATACAAATGAATTATTTTTTTTTCCAAAGGAGTAAATGTGCCACTTTAAGAGTCTCCACAAGTTGTCTAAATGAATAGAGTCCCATTTCAAAGCAATCCATTAGAATTTGCAATTAATTAGCATGAAGAATAATGAGTTAGCTGAGACCAGAGTACCCCTGCCTTAATTGATTGCCTGAGTTTCTAGATTAATAAAATCCAATTATTTTCTTATGTAATTGGCACAAAGTTTATTTGTATCTCCTTTTTAATAAGTTTGCTAATGATATGAGAAAGTAAACAAAACAAACTAATTGTAAATGAATTCCAACTTCAATTAGATTTCTGGGATGAACCAAACATCTCTGTGTAGAGATTAGCTCAAAGTCTTTTTTTTTTCCTCTGTAAGAAGTAGTGAACTAATATTACCAACTTCCCTTACTTGATGAGGAAAGAGAAATAAACTTCGTAAATTCCTCTGTGTGAAGATCATAGCTCTTTAGAAGAAGAAAAGAATTATAGTATGTCCTTAAGTACACCTTGGTATCAAAATACACAGATATTCTAGGATTACAGAATTTCATGTGGAAGGGGCTTTAGAGGTTATTTTGGTCAGCCTATTCATTTTATAGATAAGGAAATTAATTCACATAGCATTTAAGTGACTTGCCCAGATATATATCATAAAAAGCATAGCTATGGCAGTTCTCATAGCAAAACAGCTATGAGCTGCTTTGCTCCACAAAACATCCATTGCAAAACAAACAAATAAATAAGTAAACATTCTAGGATGTATTCTGCGCATATTTATTTATCTATTTATCTAATTTATTTATTTATCTATTTACTCTATGTTTATTCATTCTATGTATATCTATGTTTCTGTCTGTCTATCTGTCCATATGTGTATATGTCTGTATATTAATATCTAGATAAAGAGATAGATAGACATAGATATATACACATATATAGAGATATGTGTGCATGTATATATATGCCTACACATATTTTGTTCCTATGTGCATTTATGTACACATATATACGCACACATATACACATGCATACACTATACATATATGCACATACAGAAATGAATGCATACATGTACGCATAAATGCATATATACATATACACTTACACAGATAGATAATAGTGAAATCTATGTTCTAGTTTCCTATATAAGAATGAGAAATATTTTTCAGTAGACTGTAAAATATTGATATTTATGTAGATGAAAATCAAGTCTAAGAGAAACTTTCTTTTATGTACTGAAGATAGAAAATTAAGGAGTGAAATATCTAAGGGGGGGAATCTGTCATCTTCTATGATTTCAAACCATTTGTAAGCAATGGCAGTGGGACAATTCTAAATCACCTTTCTCATATAGAAATTACATATTAAATTTTATCAATATATTTCATTTTCCCTAATTTAAGTTCTGAGTTTTGCAAAAGTACTATTTAAAAATAATAGAAAGTGAATCTTTTCCCCAATATTCTATTAGAATCTTATTCCATCGATCTATTTACTTTGTGTGGCTACACACATACACACATTCAGACAAACGTATATACACAAATATATGTGTCTATAATATTTGTCATAATACAAATGACAGAAATTCATATTTTGTTCACAGAATCAGCTTTTTCACATCACTTCAAAATGATTGATATAACATATGTCAAAGTGCAAATATATATTTTTTAAAGGAAAAAAATATGTATGCCAAAATGGGCAAAGCTTTAGACATGATTCAAAATAGAGATACATATATCAAAGTTCTTATATATTTTTATACATACATGCCTGAAGAGAGACAGACAGACAGACAGAGAGAGAGAGAGAGAGAGAGAGAGAGAGAGAGAGAGAGAGAGAGAGAGAGAGA
>NW_027185804.1:28905796-28959500 GCF_028583685.1 Petaurus breviceps papuanus
AGAGAGAGAGAGAGAGAGAGAGAGAGAGAGAGAGAGAGAGAGAGAGAATAAGTATAGTGAATAAATATGTGTAGTGAAACAGGACTTCTGTGTGGCTCTGGCTTCCACCTCCTCCAATTCATGTAAAAGGTGACTCTGAATAAAGTTTGGAGATACAGAACCCACAAAATACACACGACAACATGTGTGTATATGTGTACAGGTATATATAGATAGAGGGCACAGGACCAATGTAATAGGAAGGGATGATACTTAAAAGTTGATATTAAGAGGTGATAGAGGAATATAATGAGAGGAGATGGGGAGAGACAGAATGGGGTAAACTTTCTCATATACAAGAGGCAAGGGAAAATGGTTATAATGGAGGGGAAAAACAGGAAGGCAAAAAAATGAATGGGTCAACCTTATTCTTATTGAATTTGGCTAAGGAAAGGAATGACATACACACTAAATCAGGTATCTCCACCTACAGGAGAATATGGGGGAAGGGGATGAGAGGGGGGATGATGGAAGGGAGTGCAGGCTGGGGGGGAGAGAAATTGGAAGCACCCAGTTTTGAAAAGGGTCAGTATCAAAGTAGAGAATAGAACAAGTGGAAGGTGGGACAGGAGGGAGGGAAATATAGTTAGTCTTTTACAATCTATCCACTATGGAAATGTGTTGCATAGCTGCACATTCACAACTTATACTCAATTGCTTATCTTTCCTGTAAGCTCAGGTGACAAGTAAGGAAGGGATTGAATCTGGAATTCAAAGTTTGAAAATCAAATATTTAACATATATATATATATATATTATTGTTAGTATTATTTTACATGTAACTGAGAAATAAGACATATAGGCACTTGGGCATAGATTTCCACCATGCCCTACTGGAAAAGTCGAAGGGGGTATGGGAGAAGATATGGGAGAGAGCAGATTGTAGAAGGGGATATCCTGTGGGACCGCTATTTTGGGGTGGGAAAAATGGGGAGAAAATTTGTAACTCAAAAAATCTGGGAGAAATGAATAGTGTAAACTAGAAGTTAATAAAGCATTTGATTTAAAAAAAGAAGAAAATCGGTATAGTGATATAGAATGGTCTCAGCAAGACTTAGGTTCTAGTGCAATTTCTACAACACACTCTTTTGTTATTATGAACAAATCATACCTGTCCTCTCAGAGAAGAGTGGAAAACTAAAGTAGAGATTACTGTAAATCATGTATGTTTCATCTTTAGTGACCTTGCATCATTTTGATCTTTATTTAAGTCTAGATTGCATAAACTATGTATCTCCCAAACCCCTCCTCTTATACTCATGAATAAATTTATTCTCTATTCAACTTCACTTTATAAGATGTGGCATATTACATTATGAAAATATAATGTTCCCAGAGTGTCACATAGATATACAGCCCTAATGCTTTCTGATCACTCAAAGCATATGGTTTAAAAAAATAGAAAAAAACCTGCAAATAGAGATGGACTGATACTATACTAGAAGATATTGCTGCTGCTAAGTTTAATAAAATATGATTGACATGCTTGGATTTATCATGGTCCAGATCATATTTTTATAACAATCCAAAATGACACTGAGAAAAATTTGCTGCCAGTGGGTGGTATGAAAAATTCATTGCTGGGTGTTCTTTTGCCCAATCATTAATGATGTACCTCTGGAGAAGAAAATGGGTTTTGGTACTGAGATCACATACTTTCCTTTATGTATAGGTGCTCTGGTAGAGGTATCATTTATGGGCATGCCTGCATATGATGTCTCCTACCCTGCCCAATATAGTGCCTTCCTGTGATGTGTTCTAACATGGAACACTCCAGACTTACTTGTTCCAAAGTGTTGTTACCTCAAGAATCAGATTTTTAGAAAGATTGCAAATGCTTCAGATGCCCAGAGATTACACACACACACACACACACACACACACATATATATATATATACACATACATACATACATACACACACACATATATATGTAGTCTTGTTGTGAAAGGAAAGCTGAAGGAATTTTCCTTCTTACCATTTGTCAATGTCAGGACTAGGAAGAAGACTTAGAATAAGAACATAAAATATGACTGCTGGGAGGAATTTTAGAACTTAGAATATGAGACTAAAAAGGCTCAAGAACATGGAAGACAATTTCCTAAGTATAAGGAACTTTAGAGATGATCAGGACCCAACTCCATGTTTTAGAGATGAGCACACCAAAGCCAAATAGAGATTCATCCAACTCGTTCTGTTTCAGAGATGGCCCAAAGGTTCTTAGCTTCTGCCTCAATATTCTTTCTACAATATCACAACTACCCCTAATTTTAAATGATTTGTTTTACTTTCACACATTCAGCTTTGCTACCAAATTCCCTTTCTTGCTGTTTCCTTAGTATTCCATCTTTTATTTCTATGCCTAGAAAGTGGTCCATGGCTGTAAGTTACTCACTGTTCACATTGTCTTTTGGCCTCCATTCTGGATTTTTCAAGGCTCTGGTCAGATGCCACTTTCTGTCAGATAGTTTCTTTAATCTCTCCAGTTTTTGATACTGTCTCTCCCTCTCCATCTTATTAACTATTTGATAATCTAGTATTCTTTCCATACAACATTAGGAATTTTAGCACAAACAAAGCTTCAGTTTTATCCTTGGACTTTCAGTTCTGATGGAGTTGTTTTAATTTAGTAGGTGCTTAATAAATTATTTGGTATTTAATTGATTGTTTTATAATAATATACACCTGATATTTACCTAATATTGTAGATGATACCTCTTAATATTATGCATTACACAAAAAACTAAATTAAACTTTGGTCTCAATTCTGATTTATTTATTTTACTTTTTTTTGGCACCATTTATATGTTGGTTTGCTCTGTCCATTTATTTTTTTATTATAAAATCTTGTATTTCTTCCTGACACTAAATGACATGAAAACATGCTCCCCTTTTGGAAAGAAAATTTGAGAAACAGAAGGATTTGCTCAGTTCAGAGTGATGGGAAATCGGTTTTGATATGCACCATTCACTATTTCTTCCCCTTTCCAAATCTATTGATGCTATTAAAATAATTATGAAATTTAAGTGCAGAGATCATCTGTCACTCAGTCAATTAGTACTTATTAATCACTCAATAAGATATAAAGAAAGGCAAAAATGCTGTCCTTGCCCTCAAGGAGTTCATGTTCTAATGGGGGAATCAACCTGTGAAGAACTGTGCACAGAAGTTATATTATTATTATTGTTCAGTCATTTTTCAGTTGTGTCTGACTCTCCATGACCCCTTTTGAGGTTTTCTTGGCAAATATATGGAATGATTTTGCTATTTCCTTCTCCATCTCATTTTACAGGTGAGGAAACAGAGGTAGACTGGGTTAAGTCACTTGCCCAGGGTCACACAGGCAGTAAGTGTCTCAAGCCAGATTTCAACTCAGGGAGATGTGTTTTCCTGACTTAAGTCCTGGCACTCTACCTACTACCGGGCCACCTAGAAGTTGTATACAATTTAAATAGAAGGTAATCTGCAAGAGAAGTAATGGGGACAGAAGGAAGTATAGAGAAAAGCCTGCTGCAGAAGTATTTAAACATGGAGTCGATGGTGCACCAATGTGTGAGGAAAAGAAAGCAGGCCAATGTTGGTGTATCAAAGTGTGTGAGCAAAGTGTAAGAAAACTAGTAAGGGAAGAGAGGACAAGTCTGTGAATGACTGAATGGCAAAAGAAGGCGTTTATATTTCATCCCGGAGTTAACAGAAAGACACTGGCACTTATTGATTATGAAGGTGATGTGATCAGAGCTGTATTTTAGGAAAATCACCATAGCAGCTAATTGGAAGACACATTGGAATGGGAAGAAATTTGACGCAGGGAGACCAGAAGACCACTGCAATGATCCAGGGTTGAGATCACATTGGCAGTTAAAAGGTAGGCAGCTTTGTGAGTGAAGAGAAAGGGACATATAGAAAAAGTAGTAGTAAGGAAATCTCAAGACTTGATCGGAGCTTGAATACATGAGGTGAAGGTAAGTGAGTAATCCTGGATGACACAGAGTTCTGAGCCCAGGTGACTAGCAGAATGATTGTTTCCTTGACAGCAACAGGAAAATTGAGAAGGGAGCAGGATTTAAGCCTGGGAAAATTGATGAGTTTCAGGTCATACATGTTAAGTTTAAGACATGTCTTCAGGACATCCAATTTAAGATGCTCAAAAGGTAATTGGTGACATGAGAACAGAGGTCAGAAGAGACATTAGGGCTGGGTAAATGGGTGTGTAGAAAGATAATCATTAAGCTTATGGATTTCATCATTTCTAGCTTCTCATTTAACATTTCTGGAGACAGAATTTGGTCTGAATATTTCTCTCAGTCTTGTGCAATGAATGGGGAGATGGCATGAGCATCAGGAAGACCATGGTTTATCCTGGTTCTTCAATGTATAGATTGTGTTGCACTAAGCAAGAAGTCATGTGACCTCTCAATGTCCTAGGTAGCTCTGCGTGATTCTATGTTGAAGAAAATCATGAGTCTGCACTAAAAGAAGCACATTTTTTTTTTTACTGAGTTCTCTATACCAAGAAAATCACAAATTTACACATATCCCTCCACTGTTGTAAATAACTTAAATGTTTGGAAATCCTACACATCTCTCATATATTTTACATTCATTTAGCCATAAGTTCTGTCTGTGTTGATGTTTGTTTGTGATACTTTGTGTAGAAGCCATGGTACCTTACTGGAAGCCCCGAAAAAGGATTTTCTGGTTGTCTGTTTACAGAAATCCTGGAGGAGGATTGTGGAGTCCTGGGACTTTACTGATGATTTGCATTGACTTCTTGGGTCTTGTTTATTGGTCTTTGTTGATTTCTATGTTGATAATTTGTGTTGACCTCTTGGACATTGTTTTGGGTCTGTGTTGATTTCACAGGCATATAGTGAATTGATGATGGTGCTGGCAATGTTCATGAATATTGTTTTGGCTCTGTTAAGCTTTTGTCTTCTCAGAAACAGGAACTGCAAAGGACTTGAGGTGGGATGGACACTGTGAGCTTCAATATGGAACAAGAACTGGACAAGGAACTGAACAAGGAGCTGGATAAGGAGCTGGACAAGGAACTGAGAGCTGTCTGCCTTTAAATCCAAGAGATAGTTGGATAGATTCTGGCAGGAGCTGGGACCATGGAAGAACAACCATGGAATCTGAGAGCCAGCCTTGAGTCAAAAAAAAAAAAAAAAAAACCTCTCCTTGGACATCTAATACAAACTGATCATGTTTTACTGTGTCCTAGGGGTGTGAGGAATTTGCACTCTGTATCCTGTACCTCTTCAGGATGATTGAATTAAGGTTGATTGGAAGCTAATTCCAATTAAGAAGAAAGAATACTTTTTGACTGAGAGATTAAGACATTGTAACCTAGGGGTAGAGAACTTTGACCTTTTATTTTGTGCCCAATAAAGAGGCAAGCGTCTTTAAGGATAATTCAGTTAAGGACTTTCTGGATGATTGTACTTCCTGTCCCTTAAGGAAGAGGATAATTGAGTTAAGTTATTACTGAATGATATATTTTGTTTCAAACTATGTGACCACTTTGATGAAAACTGTGTGGGCATTTTTTTTAAGCAATCAGGGTTAAGTAACTTCCTCAAGGTTACACGGCCAGTTATTTCTGGGTGTGGTGCTGAGTGTCTGAGCCTGGGATTCGATCTCCAGGTCATCTCAACACTGGAGCTGGTGCTTTTACTCGCTGAGCCACCTGGCTGCCCCACTCTGTGGGCATTTTAGTGATAAGTTGTTATGTCATAACATTGTGAATGTTGCACTTCGGTTTCTATGAATGTTTTGTTTTAATTTACTGCTGAATAAATAGAGAGTTCACTATACTATGCAATCAGAATCTTGAAGCTGTTCACAGCAGCTGGAAAGCTGCTCGTGCTTGGCTTTACACTCCCATAGAACAAAATATACTCATAAACAAAATGAGGAAATTTAACTACAGGATTCCTACGGTCATTTCATTTCCAACTTAAGAGTGACTTTTTTTATTTTCTCTTGAGAAACCATGCTCTAGATTATTATGGTCCCTTTCAATTGTAGACATCCACTTGAAAAATCTACATTACCATGATATAGAATAGCCATCTGATAACTGCTATGATTCATCTTAGAACCTATCTGTGCCATTGTAGTACTGTGAACTCTCATCACCCTTTAGGTCAGACAGATTTATCCCCCTGGACAGTTTTATAGAGTTTTACCCTATCATTATTTTCACTCTCTAAATGTTTCTACCTTCATATTAACTTTTGTATCTCTACCCATTTCCCTATTCAAATTGCCACCACCTTGGATCAGTCACTTAGTTCTCATATGAACTATGGAAATTGGATTCAAATTCAGATCCCTGAAAACAAAGCAGAAGATGTCCCAGTTGGACCTGGAATAATAAAAGTCCTGTATGCAAATACTATACCAGCCATTTAGCTGTATGATACTGTAGAAGTCATTTAAACACTCTCAGCCTCAGTTTTCTCAACTGTAAAATGGGAATAATAATAATAGCTTAGGCATCAGGATCAAATTAACGACATATAAAACCTTTTGTTTTACATTTTTTTCTTATCTTTAACCAGTCCTTCATAGAACTGCTAAACCAAAGCGTCAAACAAGATGATTCCCCCTACTGTAAATTCCAGTCCAGTAGCTCCCCAATTCCTCCAAATACAAATATGAACTACTTTGTTTAGAATTTGAAAAATTTCTAAACTGGTCTCACCTTAACTTTCCAGTATTGCTACACATTACTCCCTGCTACATATAAAGCATTCTGGCACAACTGGGTTACTTGCTGTTTTTATGCACAACACTCCATTTCCTGTCTTCATGACTTTACCCAAACTTTTCTCCATATCTGAAATGTATTTCCTCCACACCTAGACTCTTAAAACACTCAAGATTTGCCTTTAAAATATGAGATTCCTCTCCCTACAACCCACTGCTAGTACTGTTTCCTCAAAGTTTTCTAGTGTTGTTTAGATAAATATAAATAAGACATAGAGATAGATAGACAGACACTTGAGGACAAGACCTATGTCCACATTTGTCTATATTCATAGCACCTAGCACAGTGTCTAGTATATAACAGACACCTAGCAAATGCTTATATTTTGATTGAATGACAAAATAATCTAAAGCTGTGGATGACTCACAACCTTGTTAATTAAATGTGATTGGGAAAGCTAGGAGGCATAGTGGATAGAGCACTGGCACCATAGTTAGGAGGACATGAGTTCAAATCCAGCTTCAGTCACTTGACACCTACTAGCTGTGTGACCTTGTGCAAGTCACTTAACCCCAATTGTCTTCCTTTCCTCCCTCACAAAAGAAACAGGGATTTGAGAAAATCTTGATTTTGCACTTATGAAGAGTGAGGGGTAAGGTCTTTTTTTTGTGCCAGTAATAAGACATGATTCTGCAGCTCTCTCTCTTTCTCTCTCTGTCTCTCTCTCTCTCCCTCTCCCTCTTTTCATTCTCCTTTGCTCTGGGCCTCAGTCTTCTCCTCTGTAAAATGAGGGCATTGAATAAGATGTTTCCTAGGTTTGCTAGAGGTAGGTTGACATTGTCTTATCTTTTCAGTCTAAGATTCTTTGAATCAATGCAAAGATTTTTGTCATCTTGCCAAAGAATTTATCCCATGAATAGGACAGAGATTTGTTCACATTGGACAGTGGAGAGATATCCATCCATTTACTCAGTGGGTATCGGAATGCCTCCCTTAAAAAATGGGAGAAACTAAAGTATCCTTTTAGGCTTTAATTTAATATATATTTGTTGTACATCTTCTTGTGAGGCAGAAAAGTGAGGTAAGAGATAATTCAGATAATGAAGAATATATTATATATTTGCCAGAGCATATACAAAGAATTTTGTTCAGTTCTGTGGATATTTTTTTCCACATTATTGATAAGATTAGAAAAATTCTCAGTGAGGGAGAGGAGAGACAAGAGCTCAAAATTGTGCTGCATATATATATAGGTTTCATTTATTTTGTTTTTGTTTTCTTTTTAAGCCTAGAGTAAGTTGCATGTAGAAGACTAGGTACATAATAGTTGGTTACAAGTATCTGGAGACCTGCCATGTAGAAGTGTTAGCCTTATCCTACTTGACCAATGAGATATAATGGATGGACGTTATGGAGAGGTAGATTTAGGTTTAATATAAAGGAAAACTTCCAAATGTTTAGAATGATTCAAAAGTGGAATGAGCTACCTCGTTATGTAGAGGATTCTCTCTGCTAGATGATAATGAAGCAGGGGTCCAATAATTACAGATAAAGATTTTTGTTAGTTTTACTTTGTTCCATTTTGTTTTACCAAATTTTTTTTTCTTCAATCACTAGCTGAACTGGATGGTTGCTAATAGTCCATTCATTCTGAGACTCTGGTAAGATGAATATTATAAGAAGTAATATTATGGCTTTATGAATTGTAACCATTTCCCTTCTGAGTTGAACATATATGATGTATACATAATGATTTATCCATTTATTTATTCATCTATCCATCCATCCAACTTTAATTAAGCACTACAATATCCAAAGCACTATATATTACTTTAAGGAGTTATTGGCCAAGGTGGTTTTCCTGAAAATCTCAGGACTCCTCTATTCATGAGGAGGAAATAGTTAGTGAAGAACACAGGATTTGAAGTGTAGGGAAACAGAGAGAAAAAAAAATGCATTGAATTTAAAAGGGTTGGCCCCTGACAGAACCATATGACTTTACCACTGGGGTTGAAAATGTCCAATAATTGCGTTAAGGACCCGCTCCTCTTGTCTCATTGCTCATACCCTTGAGCACATCCTGTTGCAAAAACCTCTTTGTATTGCAACCTAATATCCCATAAAGGTACCACTCTTTCCCTTCCCTGGAACTGTTTTCTTTCTAGGCCTAACTTAACCAAGCACTGTATAGCATGTGTTACAGAATTCTGTCTGAAAGTTATTTATAAAAATTCCTTCTTCCAGAAACCCAGGACAGATGCCTTCATATTGGTGTATCCCTGGCCAGACAAATAAAATTTCTCTGTTTAACTCTGACTTCTATCTATTGCTACTTATCAATCCCAACTGAAAACCTTGAGGAAATACTGGCTCTTATGTTCTGATTTCCTTCAGAGAAACATTTTTTTTCCACATGGAAGAAGAATTTATTGATACATATACCTTGGGAATATAGGCATTCTTTTGGACTAAAATTCAGCAAATGCCAAAACAAGTGTTCATTTGTTACATGTCAGGATGCTACGCTGCCCCTTAAAGACAGTTATATTGCTTAAAGATTTAACCTGCCTTTTTTTAAATTAAGTTTTGTGTTTAGTTTTAGTTTATATCATTCATTTCCATAAGATTTTGAGTTGTAAAGTTTCTCCCCAGCTTTCCCCTAACTACCACCCCAAAACAGCGATCTAACTGAATACCCCCTCCCCAATCTGCTCTCTCCTATGTCCTCCCTGATCCCACCTCTGACATTTCAGTAGGGCAAGATGGATCTCTATGCCCCAGTGCCAGTATATCTTATTTCCCATTTGCATGAAAAAAACAATAATATATATATATATTTTAAACATTTGATTAAAAAAACTTTTAATTCCAGATTCTTTCCCTTCATCCCTCCTCACCCACTTTTACTGGGAAGATAAGAAATTCAATATAGGTTGTATATGTGTAGCTATGCAAAACCTTTCCATAGTGGATATATTCTGAAAGACTGACTATATTTCCCTCCATCCTATCGCACCCCTACTTGTTCAGTTCTTTACTTTGATCCTGTCTCTTTTCAAAAGAGAGTGTTTCAAACTTACCTCCTCCCTAACCTGCTGTCCCCTCCATCATCCCCCTTCTCACCTCCTTCTCCTCTATTCTCCTATAGGGTGAGATATCAGATTTAGTGTCTATGTTATTCCATCCCTAAGCCAAATTCAATGAGAGTTAGGTTGACCCATTATCTTTTGCCTTCCTGTGCTTCCCCTCCACTGTAACAGTTTTCCCTTGCTTCTTCTATATGAGATAATTTACCCAATTCTTTCTTTCCTCATCTCCTCTCCTTATATTCATCTCTCACCTCTCAATTTCAACTATAAGTGTCATCCCTTCCTATTCAATTGGTCCTGTGCCCTCTGTCTATGTACACATATACACACATTCACATATGTCCATATACCCTATAGACAGATACATGTATATATACATACACACATATACATTTATATTTCCTTCAACTGTTCTCATACTGAGAAAAGTTTCATAATTTACAATGATCATTTTTCCATGTAGAAATGTAAATAGTTCAACTTTGATAAGTTTCTTATGATTGCTTTTCCCCATTTACCTTCTCATTCTTCTCTTGCTTCTTGGATCTGAATATCAAATTTTCTATTCAACTCTTTTTTTTTTCATCAAGAATGTTTCAAAGTACTCTTTCCATCGAATACATTCCATTGGAAGTACATTCCATTGAATGACCATATTTTCCCTGGAACATGATACTCATTTTTGCTGGGTAGGTGATTCTTGGTTTTATTCCCAGATCCTTTGACCTCCAGAATATCATATTACTAGCCCTTTGATCCCTCAGTGTAGAAGCTGCCAGATCCTGTGTTATCCTGTTATGTTTCCACAATATTAAAATTGTTCCTTCCTGGTTGCTTGTAATATTTTCTCCTTGTTCTGGGAACTCAAGAACCTGGCTATAATATTCCTAGGAGTTTTCTTTTTGGTATCTTTTTCAGGAGGCAATAGGTGCATTATTTCAACCTCTTTTTGGCCCTTTAGTTCTAAAACATCAGGGAAATTTTCCTTGAGAATTTCTTGAAGGATGATTTCTAGGTTCTTTCTTTGATCATGGCTTTCAGGTAGTCCAGTAATTTTTAAAATTATTTCTCCTGGATCTATTTTCTGGGTCAGTGGTTTTTCCAATGAGATATTTCACATTGCCTTTTATTTTTTCATTTGTTTGTATCTGTTTAATAGTATCTTGGTTTCTCATAAAGCCACTAGCTTCCATTTGTCCAATATAATTCTGAAGGAATCATTATCTTCAGTGAGCTTTTGAGATTCTTTTTCCATCTGGCAAATTAGGCTTTTTAAGGCATTCTTCTCCTCATTGCCTTTTTGAGCCTCTTTTTCCTTTTGTGTTAGGTTATTTTTTAAGGTGTTATTTTCTTCAGTCAGGTTGTTGACTCTCTTTTAATGATTTTCTTGCACCATTCTCATTTCTCTTCCCAATTTTTGATCCACTTCTCTTATTTAGTTTTCAAAATCCTTCTTAAGCTCCTCTATGGCCTGTAACCCACTCATATTTTTCTTGGAAGCTTTTGGTGGAGGAGTTCTGACTTCATTCTCTTCCTTCTGCTCCATGCCTTGATCCTTTTTGTCCCCAAAAAAGGAATCCAAAATTGCACCACTGTGCTTGCCCCTTGCTTGTTCATGTTACCACTCAACTACTGGACTCTTGAGCTCTTTGCCACAGTAGAACTCTGCTTTCAGAGAGGAGAACTTTGTTCCAGATCACTGGGGTTTTCTCAGCTGGTGGAGCTATTGTGTGCCTTCTCAGAATCCTCCACTGACTCTGGCACACTGATCATTCACCCCAGGACCTCCACCCAGGACAGGGATCCAGATCCAAGCAGGTTAATGAAAGAACAATTATCCCTCAGACTGGCCATTTGGTCCCCCTACAATCTGCACTCCAGGAGCTGTGAAGTAGCCACACGGCTGTGGCCTCTGTGCCTCAGCTGTTTCTGACCCCAGGAGCAGAGGCAGGACCACACTTCCAGACTCCCTATTCCCAAAGTCCATTGACCTCTCACTTTGTCTATGGCATTTATGTGTTGATAATTCTGAAAACCACCGCAGCTGCTGGTGGTCCACTCTCCCAATGTCCCTCTAGCCATGGCTGGTCAGGCCCCCCGATGCTAAAATCTAGGACTCACACTGGGCTGGTCTCAGCTCCCAGTGTGCTGCTCTCGACCCTTCCTGCCAGTCTTCCAGGATGTTTTCAGGGGGAGGTTAGGTTTTATTTGTCACTTTGTGGTTTTTGTAGCTCTAAAATTTGTTTAGAGTCATTTTTTACGTGAATTGGAGGATGTGGAAGCGAGAGCTGTTTGGAAGACCTACTTCTATGCCACCACCTTGGCTCTGCTCCCTCACCTGCCATTTCTTTAATCATTAACTTGTTCTGATAGGTATTCACATAATCCTATTTGGTAAAACCAAAGAAAAAAGAAGAAAGATTTGGATCCTGGGGAATTCCATGACACATTTTACAATTGGTTTATGTATCCCTAGGAAGAAATGTTGAGTGTTGTTCATTTTGTTTTGTTTTGTTTTTTCCAGGGATTCAAGGATTTTCTATCCCTTAGCTCTGTCTTTCTTTGATGAGAAGGGCTGGCTTACTGTATGAAACTGTGCCTTTACCCAATTAAAAAACAGCCCTTAAAAGTCTCTACAAACTGGTGAACCTTCCCTCCTCTCTAAATTCTTGTTTTAGGATATCCTAGTCACATTCCTTTGGAATAATACATTTGGCTCTCTACAGACAGAGACAAATATACTTAGGTACTACATGCTGTTGTTTTAACCCAGGATACAGTCAATAACACATAAACAGTAGTAACAAATATATCTTTATCTCTATCTACCTCTATCTATCTATCTATCTATCTATCTATCTATCTATCTATCTATCACCTATCTATCTATATCTATACCTATCTATCTCTCCATCTATCTATTAAAGTATTTACTAATAATTGGTAAGTATACCATTATCCTCCACATTGAAAATCCCTCAGCACTCAGGATCAATCTGAAATAAGAAATTATTGTAAATGCATACCCTCAATCATCTCTTTAAGGAGTGCAAACATTTGGACACATGCATTTGAATGTGTGCAAAGGAATTTAAACAAAGATTTGTGAACAGGTATGACTCATTTATCCAATTTAATCAGTTTTCAGTTGAGATTGTGGAAGACAGATGGCACACTGGATAGCTAATTGAGTCTGAAGTCAGAAAGACCTGAGTTAAAATCTGGCCTATTATATATATATATATATATATATATATATACACACACACACATATATATATATACACACACATATATATATACACACACATATATATATAAATTGCTAATTGAGTGAGCTTAGAGAAGTCATTTAATCTTTTTGACTCAGTTTTCTCATTTTTGAAATGGGGATATTATTAGCATTTAATTTGCAAGCTTATTTTGAAGCTCAAATGAAATGATAATTGTAAAATACTTGGCATAGTGATTAGCACTGTAGAAAAGTTACTTAGTAGAAGTGGTAGCAGCAATAGCAGCAGCAACAGCAGCAGCAGAAAAAGCAGAAGAGGAGGAAGAGGGAGAGAGAGAGAAGAAGAAGAAGAAGAAGAAGAAGAAGAAGAAGAAGAAGAAGAAGAAGAAGAAGAAGAAGAAGAAGAAGAAGGAGAAGAAGAAGAAAGGAGGAGGAGAAGGAAGAGAAGGAGAAAAAGGAGAAGGAGAAGAACAAGGAGAAGATGAAGAAAAAGAAGAAGAAGAGGAGGAGGAAGAAAAAAGTAGTAGTATTTTATAGTAGTAGTATAAAGTATCAAAATTCCTCAAATTGAAATCTAAATTCTTTCTAGGGTTTTGAAGGAATTTGGGCAGCTAGTAGAACAGTGGATAGAGTACCAGGACTGGACTCAGAAAGACTCATCTTTCTAAGTTCAAACCTGGTTTAAGACACTTAATAGCTGTGTAACCCTGGGTAAGTCACTTAACCCTGTTTGCCTCAGTTTCCTCATCTTTAAAATGAGCCGGAAAAGGAAATGGGAAACCACTCTAGTATCTCTGCCAAGAAAATCCCAATGAGGTCACAAAGAGTCAGACATGACTGAAAAATGACTGAAAAAATGTATTGTAATGTCTTAGATTTGCACTTACCCTGATATCAGCTGTCTTTACATTTGCTGTGATCTCACACAAATTCAACCCTTAGCTAGTCCATCATAGAACAGTGAGTAAGCTCAGTTTGCAAAAAGAGCAAGGAGAAGTCAGCTGCCACACTAATGTCATTACATCTTTATCTCTCTGCCTTTGAGCATGGCAACACCATGCTGCCATAGTGTCAACATTTTTTATGACTATCTTATCTTTAACTTCAAAGGCCCTACTGCTTGTCGTGGTATGGGTTAGGGGAAGGTTAGCTGTAGAATGAGAGATGGTACTTTCTAAAAACATATTTCAGTGTTCTAAAGACAAGGCATTCCAAACACTAAAAGGTCCCAGTGGGAGGCATCATTATATGGAAGACAGAACAATGACCTTATCTAGAGGAAACTTCTTATTATCTAGGAAACCTTGTGAAACCATTTTATGTCTCTAGGAATCAAATTCCTCACCCATAAAACTGTGATGATAAGAGTCAAAATGTCTCTCACAGAGATTTTGACACAAATTTATCCAAAACTCTACAAAATTTTGAGAGCTAAATCTATATCAGTTATTATTATAATTGTTATATCTGCAATTATTTAGTTTATTTACTATTTAGTTTTAATAATTATCATTTAAATTGTAAGCTTCAAGTAACCAATATTTTACATTTTTATTCATTGACATTTTTTCTCTTAGACATTAAAATTCCTAGAAATATTTTAGAAGAAAAGCCATATCAGTTTCTATAAGACCAGTCTTCCCCTCTGAGAAGAAATGAGAAACTTTTTTTTCTTTCATGGACATGTGGGAGATTACAAGCAATCTTTTCATTGTCAGATATGAAAGTTGTCGCCATTAGCCTGCACATGTATTTGCTACAAGGGAAGGGTGACTGGGTAGGAGGAAAGAGGGAGGTGATAAGGCACACCCCAAAATTATTGCACTGTCTAAACAAAACACATCAATGCTTCTTTTAACAATTCACAGAGGAAAACTAAAGTACAGATGCATTTCTGATATCAACTTGTATGAATAAGCTTAAATAAAATACACAACAACAAATCTAACCAATTTACCAATAACCCCACCAGCAAAAAAGCTCTTAAAGCTTATGTTTTCCCTGAATTGTTTTATAATCAAAACACCACATTAAATTTACTTGCAAGAATAGTAGTTAATGTACCTTTTACTGCTTTAGACTTATCCTTCCATTGCACCAAACACCCCACTGGGGTCTTAAAATTTCAGAATTTGACTTTGCATATTCAGATTATAGAAAACAAAATAC
Source organism: Petaurus breviceps papuanus (assembly GCF_028583685.1). Taxonomy (NCBI): domain Eukaryota; kingdom Metazoa; phylum Chordata; class Mammalia; order Diprotodontia; family Petauridae; genus Petaurus; species Petaurus breviceps. The sequence continues at coordinate 28,921,043 of NW_027185804.1, forward strand.
TATTTTTTTTCTTTCCAAAACTTGTAATTTTTTCAGATGTGCCAAAGTCAGAAGTCCCACAGTGGCCATAATTCTAACCTCAGTGACTTGTTAGTTACATTAATGATGATGTTTATTACTAACTTTAATGAACAACTTACAAGTAGAAAGTTAATATAACTGACTCCAGAAGGGCCTAAAAGCCATTTTTACCTACATACGAATTTTTATCTCTGTTGTAAATAAGTCTAATGGCATCTGCCTCAGAAATGAAAATAGTCATCACTATAGAAATTAGACAGATGATAAAATAAATTGAGATAGAATGAGAAAAATAGATAGATGATAGATACAAATGAATGCATGAAGCATTTATTAAGTGCTTACTATCAGCCAAAAAAAAAAAAAACTATGCTAACAATGGGGATAGATTTGCAAAGGTAAGACAGTCCCTACTTTTGAGGAGATCGTATTCTAATGAGAAAGACAACACATATTGAAATCATCAACTGCAAGTGAGATGAAAAACCCGGCAGATGCAACAGGAGAAAGAAATAAACAACAAAACAATTGTAATGTCTTTCTTTAATGCCTTTGCAACAGGAAAAACAAATAAATAAACAACAGCAAAACAATTGTAACGTCTTTATTTTTTCTTTATTATTATTATTTTTTTCTGTTAAGCAATTGAGGTTAAATAACTTGCTTAAGGTTACGTGGCCAGGTGTTTCTGGGTGGGTGCTAAGTGTTTGAGCCTGGATTCGATCCCCAGCTCATCCCGACAATGGGGCCAGTGCTCTTACTCACCGTGCTACCTGGCCACCCCTAATGTCTTTCTTTAATGCCTTTTCCACTAATAAAATCAAATCAGTGTCTGATGTAGAACCATTTTATTGTACAATGACATTGCTGTTAAGAACTTTTTTTTAACAGAAGAAAAATAATACTTAATTTTATTTTAGAAAAATAAATTGAACAAGCCATAAATGAGTTCCCCAAGGAAAAAAATTCCCCCAGATTTATGGATTTAGAATTAAATTCTATTTGAAACAATGGATAAATAATGAGTTGCAGCAAATTCCTTCTTTGAGACAAAGACAGTTTTTACAACTGAATCAAGGGAAGCAAAAATAGAGAAAGAAAACTATAGACCAAATCTCTGATGAATATTAAAAAAAATAGTGCTATGTGACAAACATCATACACTATGACCAGGTGAGATCTATACCAGGAATTCAGGGCTGGTTTGATATTAAGAACACTATATTCATAACTGACCATATAGATAATAAAAACAATAGAAATTATATGATTATATAAATAGGCGTAGGAACAAAAATGACAAAATGCAACACCCATTCCTATTAAAAAAACAAATAATAGAGATCACGGGAATAAATTAAAGTAATAAGCAATATATATATATATATATATATATATATATATATATATATATATATATATATATATATATAAAACCATCAACAAACATTATTTATAATGGAATAAACCAAACGTTTTGCCAATAAGTTAAAGGGTGGGGGTGGCTAGGTGGCACAGTGAATAGAGCACCAACCCAGGAGTCAGTAGAGCCTGGGTTCAAATCCGGCCTCAGAAACTTAACACCAAAAAGAAAAAAAAAACTAGCTTTGTTACCTTGGTCAAGTCACTTAACCCCAACTGCCCTCCAAAAAGCCAAAAAGAAATTAAAGGGTGAAGCAAAGATGCCCTTAGCACCACTACTATTCAATATTGTACTAGAAATGTTAGATATAACAAGAAGATAAGAAAAAAAATAATTAAGGAAAAAAAATAGGCAATGAGAACATATATCACTCTTTACATAAAATAAGATTATATACTTAGAGAACCCTATAGAATCAACTTCTAAATTTAAAAAAATTGAAGGATATAAAATAAACCTACATAAATCATTAGCATTTCTATATACTAGAAATGAGAGACAGCAGGAAGAAATAGAGAAATTCCTTTTAAAATTACTACAAACACTATAAAATACTTGAGAGCCTTTTTCCCAAGGAAAACTTAGGGATAGTATGAACACAATTAAAAACACTTTTAACACAAATAAAGATAGATCTAAACAATGGGAGAAATATTAATTGCCTTGGGTAAGCCAAGTCAATATAATTAAAATGACAGTTTTGCCTAAATCAATTATTCAGTGCCATACCAATCAAACTAACAAAGAATTATCTTTTAACACACAGAAAAGGAAAATCATCTTTAAGAAAAAAATGTCATGACTATTGAGGGAATTGATGATGAAAAACTGTGAAGGAAAGAGCCCTAAAAGTTCCCAATTTCAAGCTATATTACAAAGTGATAATCATGGAAACAATCTTATTGGCTAATAAATAAAGAAGTGGATTAAGTATGCAGTTCACAATAGTAAATTGACCAAAGTAATCTAGGATCTGACAAACCCAAAAATGTAAACTTTGGGGGTAGGGACTCATCATTTGACAAAAAATTGCTGTGAAAATAAGAAAGCAGTTTGGTAGAAACTAGTCATCAATCAATATCTCACATAAAGTTTGCCAAAATAAGGTCAAAATGGATAAATTATTTAGACAAAAAGGGTATTAAAAGTGGAAAATTTAATGGTAAGATCTGTGGACAAGGGAAAAGTGTATGCCCAGATAAGATACAGAGAAGATCACTGGAAATAAAATGGATAATTTTGATTACGTGAAATGAAAGTTTTTGTTTATTTTTAGAAACAAACCAATGAAATCAAAATTAGAAGGAAAGTAGAAAATTGAGGGGGGAGAGGGAATTACAGCAAATTTTTCTGATAAAGTCCTCATTTCTCAAACATAAGAACTGAGCTAAATTTGTAAAAATAAGAGCTATTTCCCAATTGATAAATTTTCAAGGGATATGAATAGGCAGTTTTTACATAAGAAACTAAAGCTATCAAAAAATGCTCTAAATCATTACTGATTATAGAAATGATAATCAAAACATCTCTGAGGTACAATCTCATACCTATCAAATTGACTAAGTGACAGAAATGGAAAATGACAAATGCTACAAGGGATGTTGAAAATTGAAACACTGATGGTATTGGTGGGATTGTGTAATGGTTCAAATATTTTGAATAATAATTTAGAACTGTGCTCAAAGGGCTATAAAAATGATCATACACTTTAACTCAGCAATATCACTACTAGGTGTATATCCCAATGAGATCAAAGAAAATGTTACAAGATTTATTTACATAAACTCTTTATAGCAGTTCTTTTTGTTATGGCAATGAATTGGAAATTGAAAGGATGCCCATCAATTGGGGAATGACTTAAAAATTGTAGTATATGATTATGGCATAGTATGAGAGACAGAGAGAGACAGACAGACAGACCGACAGAGAGACAGAGAGAGATACAGAGGAGAAAGAGAGAGATAACATTTGCCACCATAAAGATTATAATTCTGCTATCAAAATCTATTGTTTAAATGTTTGCTAGATCCAGAATTAATTTTGTTTTGTTTTGCTTTGCTTTTTGCAGGGGAAATTGGGGTTAAGTGACTTGCCCAAGGTCACACCTCTAATATGTGTTAAGTGTCTGAGGCCAGCTTTGAACTCAGGTCCTCCTGACTCCAGGACTGGTGCTATATTTACTGCACAACCTAGCCACTCATTCTTGAATTAAATTTAAAAGGGTTCCATCTTACTCCAAATTTCTATTATTCATCTTCCTAGTCCCTCTTTAACCCAAATTCCTTTCTATTACATTTTCATTAAACCATATTGACTATGTATCTACAGCATTCATAACACTAGGTTATGCAATATGTGTACTTGTGTGTAAGTAGGGAAGGGGAAATAATATGAAGCGTCAAAAGAACTAGGTACTATTTGTAATCATTGAGAAGTTTTATATTTAAATGATTTGCTGATGCAATTCAATCCAATTTAACAAGGTTTATTAAACATCCCTTATATTTTGTGCAATTGTCTGTGCCTTGAGGATTACAAATACAAAAACAAAACAAACACAGAACCTTCTTTCAAATGGCTTCCATTCTACTAGATCAAAACAATATATACACAGTGAAAAGAATGTCAACTTTTGAATTAACAAACCTCCCTTAAAAACTTTGATTCATCAATGTAAATTTATTAGCTGTGTAAACTTCAAGAATTCACCTGATCACTCTGGGCTCAGTTACTTCAGGTGTAATATAAAATAATAAAGGTAATAGCAATAGTAGTAGTAGTATTAGCAGTAGTCATCGCCATAGTCATAGTCGTATTAGTAGTAGAAGTAGTGGTTGGAATAGTCATTGTAGTGGCAATAATAGTGATAATAATAGTAGTCATAGTAGTAGAAGGAGAGTAATAGTTAGCATTGATATAGTGCTTTACTGTTTGCAAAGTGCTTTAAATTTGTTATTTCATTTGATCTTCACAACAACCCTGAGAGGTAGCTGTTATGGATGAGGATGAGAGTCACACAACTAGTGGGTGACTGAGGGTAGATTTGAATTCTTCCTGACTCTAAGCCAGTGCTCCATTCATTGTGTCACCTAGCTGCCTCTAAAATTAGTGGGATAGAATGCACTAGATGACCTCAAACATATTTACATGACTAAATCTATGATTCTTTAAGTAAGCTGCATACAAAGACATATATACATTATAGAAAATAATCTCTCAAGTTGTGAAGGGCTATTTGGGGAATTTTGAAGGCCTTTGGTTAAGAATTGGCACTTCAAATTAACCTTTAGTGGAGCTAAGTGATTGTAAAGCCAAGCAGGAGCAGTTTTCCAGAGGACTAATGCTGTGAACAGCTTTTCAAGACTCTGATTACACACTATAGTGAATACTCTATTTATTCTATGACAAATCAGAGCAAAACATGCACAGAAATACATGTATAGCATTCACAATGTTACAACTTATCATAGAAAATCAAAATACAGGATACACAAGAACTTTTCACTAAGATGGCCACATAGTTTTCAACACAGTGGTCACAAAGTTTTGTGATCATTTAGTCAATCAACCACTTAGGAACTCAGTCATTCAATCAACTCAATTATTCAATCATCCTTAAGAAGGCTTGCCTCCCTAAGGTTCACAAAATACAATAGTCAAAGTTCTCCACTCATGGGGCACATTAAGTTACAATATCAGATACTACTCAGCACTCTCTTAAGGGGTAGTGTAAAATACACAGGCCATCCACCCATCAGTCACAAATAAGTTACAATCTTCTCAGTCAGTACACAGTATGAAAGTAAAGTCTTCTTTCAACTTAACTTGGAGTAGTTCCTCAGATTCCCTGGATCCCCTTCCACGGTCCCATTCCCTACCTGGATTCACCAAACTGTCATGTGAATTCAAAAGCAGACAACTCCCAGGTCCCTGTCCAGCTCTCAGAGCACTTTCTTTTCCACACTGATGTTCACAGTGTCCAGTCCACTTTAAGTCCTTCACAGTCTCTGTTCCCAGGAAGTTAAGGCTTAACAAAGCCACAAACAGGTTCATGAAAAATACCAGCATCATCGTCATGTTTCCTCAGTCTGTAGCAGCTCCAGCTGGCCCTTGGACATCTTCAACAGCTTCCAGAAGCTCTTGCTGGTGCTCAGACTCAGCAGCCCCTCAGAAGAAGCTCCAGCTTGTTCCCAGAATCAAAATCAATTCACCCAGGTTACCAAAATAAAAATCATTCTCTCCAGCCTGGGGGGCCTTTCCTCTTCAGACTCCCTGGCAGCAGCAGCTTCTGCCTTCATGAAGCTTACTCCAAGAAGATCTGAGTGATCCAGCAGGGACTTCTCCTTATATACACACACAAATATAAGGCTTTAGCTCTTTCCTGTTTCAGCCAACCCCTTCCTGTTATATCAGTAACAAGGGTTCATACCTTCTGTTTTCTTTAACTGAGGCTTAATTAATTACTAACTGCTAAGTACCTCTCAGCTTAGCAATACAAAGGGAATTTCAAATTCAAATTACATTACCATTAGAGTGATCCATGAAGACACCAGAAAATTTCAAAATTCCATTGCTCATGAGAGTTGAAAAATACATTCGATAATTTTCAAAATAAAACAATAAGCATTCATTACTCTGCTAATATCATGTATCAGGTACTTTATTATTTACTGGATGGTGGTGGGGACAAAAACAAAAACAGAAAGGAAATAGTCCTTTCTCTCAAGTTACTTAAAATTCTATCCAGGTAAATGATATGTACATTAGGAACCTAGGTGTAACAATAGGTAGAGTAACTTGAAGTCAGGATGATCTGAGTTCAAATCTTTATTCAGACACTGTACTATGGATAAGTCACTTAAGCTGTATTTCAGTTTCCCCATCTGCAAAATGGGGGAAGATAACACTTAGGTCTTATAGTTGTTGTAAGAATCAAATGAGAGAGCACATGTAAAGTACTTTGGAAGTCTTAAAATGTTATACAAATGTTAGCTATTATGCACATATATCTGTATAAACAACATATATGAAAAGTGTATTCCAGGAAATTTTAGAGGGGAGGAGTCAGTAGTAGCAAAGCAAAACTAACATAATTTTAAATCCACAAGGAAAAAATATCTATTTTCATAGACTTATTTCCTAATTATCTATTTCTCTATCATCTACATCTACATATGTATTTTCCCCATCATCAGCAGAAAAAAAAATTATGCCCAGTTTCCACCAAAATGAATAGAAACAGAGCCCAGGAGAGGTTCTGTATTTAAATATGGTCTACAGAAAGTGGGGGACAATCAGTGTGAAGTGCTACATATAAGTTACTGATGTGTTGGTTAATTCTGCTGGCAATTTATATTTTTAAACTTTTAGAAAATGTTTTCTATAAAGGATGATGTGAGTGTAGAGGGATATATTAGAAAAATCAGGTGATTATGATACATATAATTGATAAATGATTACATATTAATTAAATGAAAAAATGGACTGCAAGATAAAATACAGTAGGGGGTGAAACTAGTCAGTCTGTTGGAAGGCACGTAATAAGCACTTAGTGTATATCAGGCATTGGGCTAAGATATAGAAATACAAAGAAAAGCAATAATGTGATTTCTGTCATGAAAGAATTCTCATTCTAATGGAGAGACAATATTTAAATAACTATGTCCATATATATTATATAGAAAGAAACAGAGAGAGGTGTATCTCAATGTATATCGTTTAAATGGAAAGAAATCAGAGGGTCAAGGAATACTAGTAGAATATTAGAAAAAGATTTCCTTGTGAATTTGCACTGGATCAGGAAAAAAGATAAGGAAGCTGAGAATTTTTTTCCTGGGGTACAGTAAGTACAAAAGTAATGAGGAGATGGAATGATTTGCATGAGGAACAGAACTTAGAGTAGTATAGGTGGATCATAGAGTACAAGTATGGAAGCAAATTGTAATTAAACTGAAAAAAATATGAATGAACCAGGTTTTTATGGATTTTAAGGGCCAAATTAAAGAGACTGATTCATGCATTAAGAGGCCACTGTACTAATTTAGGACTTGGAGAGAGTCAGATTCCAATGGAGACAGTGAGAATGGAGAGGTGAGTAGATATGAAAGAAACATTACCCAGAAAATCATTTGAAAATTTTTGAGGGGTCAGATACCTATCAGGAAAAGACAGGAGTCAGATGTTTTCCACCTTGGATGACTATGGCAACTCCTGAAAATTAGTTAAGAACAGTCTTTATCTATTCATTCTATGCATTGAAATTTCATTTTCTCTTTTAAGAAAAAAACTGAAATGTCTTGCTCAAGGATAAACCAATAAATAAGTGAATATGCATCTAACACCAATTTTGATCTTGCCTCCATTCTAATTATTCTTTGAGTATTCAATGAACACATTGTGAAAGTTTGTTTCTATTTTCTTCTATTGTAATTAACTAATTCATTTTTATAAAGCTCTAACCTAATTGTTGATGAAACATGTTTGACAAAATCAAATACTTCTCACCCACTGGAGAAAGTTATATATTCTGTGTTTAATTTATAGTGATATTTTCATTTGTTTTTGACTGAAAATTAAATGAAAACATTTCAAATGAGTACATTTGGAAAGTTTTTAAACAATAGAAAATAGATTATCCTGAAGTTTTGGCCTTATTATCAGTCATGTGGAAACATACAAATATAAGCATGCAAAGATGAAGGGAGAGGGACTGTACCTTTAATATAAGTAATTTGTACAGGGAACTTCCATGTGTTGAATCAACTACTACTTATGGATTTCAGCACTTTCTCTCCAATTTATCATTTTGGGGGTTTTGGTAGGGATTAGATCAGAAGTACTAAACTCAAACAGAAATAAGTCATATCCATAACCAAGGATTCATATAGGCCACATATTCATGTACTTGTAAAATGCAATGTTGTCTGATTTGTTGAATTTTCATTTATTTCATTAAATATTTCCTAACTACATTTTCCTCTTATTCAGGTCAGGATGAATGCTTGATACTTCTAGACCAGGGCACTAAGAGGTAAACTGATTTGCCCAGAGTCACAAAGCTAATGTTTGTTAGACAGGATTTAAAGACATTTCTTTCCAATTCTGAGCCTCATTTTCCATTTACTATGCCACAAGTTCTCTCTATATTAGCAAAAAGCCATATTTTTTTCAGTATTTGCTCAGTTCTACTTCTTCTATTACTCTATTCCCTTTTCTCCAAAATAACTTGAAAATAAATCATAGGGCTCAGAGTTAGTTACATCTTTCTGACATCTTTGTGCTTCACTGAATAAAGTCTGCGCAGTGTGATATCAAACATAATAGGAAACATCCCGCTCATCTTCCTTTCATATATTTGCTAAGATATTTGTAAATGATGCTGGTTGTGAATATTAAATGGGTAGGAAAGGATTGAGAAATTATTTAATTGCTTTGGAATTATTTTTTTTCCTAATAAAAATATAATGGGTTGGGGGTTATTAAAAATAACTGAAATTTAATTTCTTTGGAGAGGTTTAGAAAAACATATATACATATAGACACATAAATGTGTGTGTACACAAATGATTCCAATTACAAGAAGACAGGATAATTATTAATTATTTTATTTAGTCTCTATTCAAATTTACCTTAAAAGGACAAAACAGAAAATATTCTTCTTTTAGAGATCATCATGTGTCTATCACCTGCTGTATAAACAGGGAAAGTAAGAATGGCTTGACATTTGTCACTTTGAAAAAGGAATTACACTTATTTGATCCCACTCTGTTCATTTCTAAAATGAGAAGGGTTGGGTGTGGAGCAAACATAGCAGAATAAATATGAACTCCAATGGGCTCTGGCTCCAACCACCCCCAATACCTGTAAAATATGACTCTTAACAGATTTTAAAGCTACTGAACACACAAAAAAATATTACAGATATAAACAAATCTCCCACTTAAGGCAGCCTGGCAGGCCAACAAGAAGAGTCTGTTACACTAAGCAGGGAGCTGCGTGCAGCTGGGCATGAAACACCCATGACCAGACCCTGGGAGGCCACAACAAGCAGCACAGCCTAGTGGGAATAAGCTTCAGGAGATTAAATCACCAGCAGCTGTGGTGGTTTCCAGACTACTCAACCCACAAACACCAAAGGAAAAGTAAAAGGTCAGTGAGGAACTCTGTTGGAACCAGGTGACAGAAGAGGGTGGTCCAGCCCCTGCCTCCAGGGTAAGAGGTGGTGGAGGTTCAGTGGCTACAATCTCCTGAAGCTACTGGGCTTCATATCATAGTGGGACCAGGCAACCATTCAGAGGGTAATCACTCTTGCTTTGACCTACTTGCACCTGGATCACGGACCTGGGTTGTGGTCTTGGGGTGTGTGGCCAGTGTGCCAGAGTTTGGGGTATCTCTATAGAGGCACCATCCTCAGACCTCTGAAAATATTTGCAAAAACCCCAGTGATTTGTGACATAACTCTCCTTTATGGAAGAAGAGTTCTACCATAGCAAAGAACTCAAAAGGCAAGTAGTTGGCTGGCAAGATGAGAAAGAAGAAAAAGTGCAATCAGACCACAAAATCCTTTTTTGGAGACGAAAAGTATCAAAATATGGAACCAGAAGAAGTCAATGAAGTAAAAACTCCTGCATCAAAAGCCTCCAAAGAAAAATATGAACTGGTTACAGATCATAGAGAAGATTAAGAAGGATTTTGAAAACCAAATAAGAAAAGTGGAGGAAAAATTAGGAAAAGAAAATTATGCAATAAAATCATAAAAAGACAGTAAACAACATGACTGAAGAAAATAACACCTTAAAAAATAGTCTAACTCAAATGGCAAAAAGAAGCTCAAAAAGGCAATGAGGAGAAGAAAGTCTTAAAAAGCGAGATTTGCCAGATGTATAAAGAATCTCAAAAGATCACTTCAGAATTAGATTGGAGACCATGTTCTAGGGCATAAAAGCCTCACAATTCTATGCAGTAATGCAGAAATATTAAATGCATCCTTCTCAGATTGTGATGCAATAAAAATTATATGCAATAAAGGGCCAGGGAAAGTCTGACTAAAAACTAATTGGAAATTAAACAATTTAATCCTAAAGAATGAGTGGGTCAAACAAGAAATTATACAAACAATCAGTCATTTCATTCAAGAGAATGATAATAATGAGACAACATACGAAAATCTGTGGGATGCATTAAAGGCAATTCTTAGGGGAAGTTTTATATCCCTGAGTGCATACATGATTAAATTAGAGAAAAGGGAGCTCAACGAATTGGGCATGCAATTAAAAAAACCTAGAAAAAGAACAAATTCAATATCCCCAATTAAATACTAAATTAGAAATATTGAAGAAAAAAGGAGAGATTAATAAAATTGAAATTAAGAAAACTATTGAATTAATAAATAAAACCAAGAGCTGGTTTTATGAAAAAACAAACAAAGTTGATAGACCCTTAGTCAATATGATAAAAAAAGAAAGAAGGAAACCAAATTATGAATATCAAAAACAAAAAGGGAGAACCTACCTCCAATGAAGAAGAAATCAAAACAATAATTAGGAATTATTTTTCCCAATTGTATGCACATAAATTTGACAATCTTAGAGAAATGGATGAATATTTGCAAAAATACAAGTTGCCCAGATTAACTGAAGAGGAAGTAAATTACTTAAATAATCCCATCTCAGCAAAAGAAATTGAACAAGCCAACAGGAAACTCCCTAGGAAAAAATCTCCAGGGCCAGATGGATTCACTAGTGAATTCTATCAAACATTTAAAGAACAATTGAGTCCAATAGTCTACAAACTATTTGGGAAAATTAATGAAGCAGGACTCCTACCAAATTCTTTTCATGACACAAATATGGTACTGATACCTAAATCAGGAAGAGATAAAGCAGAGAAAGAAAATTATAGACCAATCTCCCTCATGAATATAGATGCAAAAAATTCTAAATAAAATAGTAGCAAAAAGACTACAGCAACTTATTTCAAGAATAATACACTTTGATCAGGTAGGATTTATTCCAGGAATGCTAGTATGGTTTAATATTAGGAAAACCATCAGTATAATTGATCATATCAACAGTAAAACTAGCAGAAAACACATGATCATCTCAATAGATGCAGAAGAGGCTTTTGAAAAAAATACATCCATTCCTATTAAAAACATTAGAAAGTATAGGAATAAATGGAGCCTTCCTTAAAATAATAGGTAACATCTATTTAAAGCCATCAACAAGTATTATATGTAATTGGGAGAAGCTAGAAGCATTTCCCAGAAGATCAGGGGTGAAACAAGGGTGTTCACTATCACCCCCTCTTATTCAATCTGGTACTAGAAATGTTAGCAGTAGCAATTAGAGAAGAAAAAGAAATCAAAGGAATCAAATTAGGCAAAGAAGAGACCAAGCTATCACTCTTTGTGGATGATATGATGATATACTTAGAGAATCCTAGAGAATCAAGTAAAAAAAAAAACTACTTGAGACAATAAATCAATTTGGCAAAGTTGTGGGATATAAAAGAAACCCACATAAATTCTCAGCATTCCTATATATTTCAAATGAAATTCAACAGCAAGTGATAGAAAGAGAAATCCCATTTAAAGTTACTGTAGACATTATAAAATATTTGGGAATCTACCTGCCAAAACAAACCCAGGACCTGTATGACCATAACTACAAAACACTTTTCACACAAATAAAGTTAGATCTAACTAATTGGAAAAATATCAATTGCTCATGTCTGGGTTGAGCTAATATAATAAAAATGACAATTTTGCCTAAATTAAATTACATTTAGTACCATACCAATTAATTTACCAAAAAACTACTTTATAGAGCTAGAAAAAAAATAGTAACAAAATTCATTTGGAAGAATAAATGGTCCAGAATATCAAGGGAATTAATGAAAAGAAATGCTAGGGAAGATGGACTAGCTATACTAGAATTCAATCTGTATAATAAAGCAGCAGTCATCAAAACTACTTGGTACTGGCTGAGGAATAGAAGAGTGGATCAATGGAAAAGATTAGGCACATGAGATTCAGAAGTCAAGGAAAATAGTAATCTATTGTTTGATAAAACCCCATGTCCTGGTTTTGGGGATAAGAACTCAATATTTGACAAATATTGCTGGGAAAACTGGAATATAGTATGGCAGAAACTGGGCATAGACCATTATCTAACACCATATACCAAAATCAAGTCTAAATGGCTGCATGATCTAGGTATAAAGGTTGTTAATGTAAGCAGTCTCCTAAAACAAGGAATAGTTTACCTATCAGACGTGTGGAGGGGGAAAGACTTTATGACGAAACAGGAATTAGAGAACATTGTAAATGGATAATTTTGACTACATGAAATTGAAAAGTTTCTGTACAAACAAAGCCAATGTAACCAAGATTAAGAGGGAGGTGGGAAATTGAGAAAGAATCTTTACAACCTATGTCTCTGACAAAGGACTCATTTCTAAAATATACAGAGAATTGAGTCAAATTTATAAGAATTCAAGTCATTCCCCAATTGATAAATGGTCAAAGGATATGAACAGGCAGTTTTCAGAGAAAGAAATTAAAGATATGTATAATCACATGAAGCAATGCTCTAATTCACTATTGTTTAGGGAAATGCAAATCAAAACAACTCTGAGGTACCACATCTCACTAATCAGATTGGCTAAGATGACAAAACAGGAAAATGAAAAATGCTGGAGAGGATGTGGGCAAATTGGAACACTTATGCATTGCTGGTGGAGTTGTGAACTGATCCAGCCTTTCTGGAGAGCAATCTGGAATTATGCCCAAAGACTATAAATACTTTCATACCCTTTGATCCAGCAACACCACTCCTAGAGTTATATCCCAAAGAGATCATAGAAATGAGAGAAAGACCCATATGTACAAAAATGTTTATAGCAGCTCTTTTTGTGGTAGCAAAGAATTGGAAATTAAGGGGGTGCCCATCAATTGGGGAATGGCTGAACAAGTTGTGGTATATGCATGTTATGGAATATTATTTTGCTATAAGAAACAAGGAGCAGACGTTCTTCATATTTACCTGGAGAGGCTTAAAAGAACTGATGCTGAATGAGAAGAGTAGAACCAGGAGAAATTTGTACGCAATTACAGACACAACGTATGGGTGATGACCAACTTTGATAGAGTGAACTCTTCTCAGCAATGCAGTGGTATAAGTCAATCTCAAAAGACTCATGATGGAGAGAAATATGTGCATCCAGAGAAAGAACTAGAAAGAACTAAGTTTATATCCAGGTGGAAGCAAAATACCCAATCTTTTTCGTTGTCTTATTTGGTTTTATGTCCTCTTTACCATTTTTCATTCCAGCTGGTACAATCCGTCCTTATAACCTGACTAATATATAATGTGAAAGTATTTATAGATGCTATACTTGACTATAAGCCGCCATGGGGGGGGAGAGAGAAAGGAGGGGGACAAAATGTGAAACTCAAGGAATTGTGGAATTGAATCCTGTAAACTAAAAGGAAAGAAACAAATTAATATAAAAAGATAAAAATTTAAGTAAAAAAAATTAGATTGGAGGAAATAGAAGCTAGTAACTTTATGAGAAATCAAGATTCTATTGGACAGATCCAAATAAATTAAAAATAGAAGATATTCACATTATCTGGAAAAACTTCCAACCTCGTAAATAGATCCAAGGGAGATATTTTAAAAATTATTGGACTGCCTGAAATCCATGATGAAAAAAAGAACCTAGAAATCATCCTTCCAGAAATTTTCAAGGAAAATTACCCTAATGTATTAGGACTAGAGGGCAAAAGACAGGTTCAAAGAATCCACCATTCACCTCCTGAAAAAAGATCACAAAAAGAAAACTTCTAGGAATATTATATCCAGGGTCTAGAGTTTCCAGATTAAGTTGAAAATATTACAAGCAGCCAGGAAGAAACAGTTTGAATATTGTGGAATCACAATCAGGAAAACACTGGATCTGGCAGCTTCTACATTGGGTGATCAAAGGGCTTGCAATATGATATTCTGTGAATCAAAGGCACTGGGATTAAAATCAAGAATCACCTACGCAGCAAAAACAAGCATCATGTTTCAGGGGAAAATATGGTCATTCAATGAAATAGAGGATTTTCTAACATTCTTAATGAAAAAACCAGAGTTGAATACACTAATTGGCATTCAGATACAACAAGCAAGAGAGGCATGAGAAGGTAAAGGGGGAAAAGAAATCATAAGGAACTTATCAAAGTTTAATTATTTACATTCCCACATGGAAAAATGATAATTGTGATTTATGAAACTGTTCTCCGTATGATAATAGTTGAAGGGAATATAAATATGTACTTATATATGTATGTATACATACATATATATGTCTATATAGGAAGGTATGCGGACATTTGAATACATATGTGAGTGTGTGTATAGATATACATAGACAGAGGGCACAGGACCAGTTGAATAGGAAGGGATGATACTTAAAAGGTGAAATTAAGAGGTGAGAGTGTAATATAATGAGAGGAGATGGGGAGAGACAGAAAGGGATAAATGATCCCCTATAGAAGAGGCAAGCGAAAACTGTTACAGTGGAGGAGGTGAAGTACAGGAAGGAAAAAAGAGAATGGGTCAACCTTACTCTTATTGAATTTGTCTTGGGAAGGGAATGATATATACACTAAATAGGGCATCTTGCCCAAAGGACAGTAGGAGGGAAGAGAAAGAGAGGGGGGATGATGGAAGGGAGGGCAGGTTGGGAGAGAGGCTAGCTTGAACAATATACATTTGAAAAGTGACAGGGTCAAGGTAGAGAAAGTAATGGGTTTTGGGGCAGGATAGGATGGAGTGAAATGTACTTAGTCTTTCACAATATAACTACTATGGAAATGTTTTGCATAATTACATATGTACAACCTATATTGAATTGCTTATCTTTCTTGCAGGGGTGGGTGAGGAGGGAGGAAGGGAAATAATTATAAATCAAAGTTTTAAAAGCCAACATTTAAACAAAACTGTTGTTGCATGCAACTTGGAAATAAGAAATTGTAGCAGCAAGCGCCTCAGTGGCCCCAGGGTGGTTGCCGACACAGGTTCTTGGATCTGCTTTGATAAAGGAAAGAAACTCAAAATGGGTTAACAAGCTTACTTTAATCAGTCAAGTATGTATTGTTTACCTAGTTCAGGGGAAAAAGGTCAGCACCCCAAACTTCAGAGTACAGACAGAATTATCAAGACAGAGAAACAGATCAAGTAGACAGTTTTCAAACTGTCCAACCATTACATCCATACCAAATCAATATCTGGGTTTCAAAGCCAGGGGCCCTGGACAACGGCTTCCCAGAGTTTCATCTGATCAAATCACAGAACACTTCTCAAAGTGAGCCCCCAAAACAAAGTCTCACATAAGGGCTTATATAGCCTTCTCCTGGCTCAGAGAATGTAACAACTTTCTTGACCCACTGGCCAATCACAAAGTATCTACTGAAAAAACAAGCCTCCCACCCCAGGCTCCAGGTGCACTTTAGCCTAGGGGCAGGGAAGATCTTAAAAATTTACATTCCCATTACAGATATGCAGGTACTTGGGTATATAAATCCATTTTTCCCTACTATATAGTTAGAGGGGGTATGGGTGAGGCAATATGAGAGAGCAGATCGGGGGAAGGTGTACTCATTAGGTTTTCTATCTTGGAGTGGTGGTTAGGGGAGAGATGGGGAGAAAATTTATATCTCAGTATTTTGTGGAAATGAATTTTGAACACTAAAAATAAGTTTATTTTAAAACAAAAATAAAATAAATTAAATTAAAAGGAAAATAAATAAAAAGAAAAAAGGAAAAGAGGTATAAGAAAATGCTGGGTGACCAACCACTTACCAGGTATGTTTGTCGGGAAAAATTCTTGTTGAGCTAACATGTGGTAGAGCAGAGGATTGTGAGATGCTTCCCATATCTAATATTCTGTGATTCTTATTCTTCAATGTGCACAAGTAACAGTGATACTAGATAGAATTTGATAAGGGCAAAGGAGAGGTCCAAACTCCTGTGGGGAAATGTGAAGAACAATAGAATTTAGCTTCAATGATCAGAGAAAATTTGACTGAAAATATGGCACCTTAAAGGAAGAGAAAGATTTAAAAAATCCCAAATGGAGAGGGAGTCCATTTTTGAAATGGTATGTGGCTGACATGAATGTTCAAAGGATAAAAGGGCTCTCTCTGTCTTACACTTCTTCCCATCTCTTTTCTTCTTTTTATTTTTTTTAATTTTTTGTATTTATTAATTTGTTTACTTTTAATTTAAAAGATTCATTTCTACAATTCCTTAAGTTTCAAATATTTTCCCCCTTCATCTCCTTCCCTGCAACCCCATGGAGGCATGCAATGAAGTATAGAATCTACAAATTCTTTCACATTAGACATTAGTCAGATTGTAAGAAAGGATTGTAACCAATGGAATTAACAATGAGAAAGAAGAAACAAAACCAAAAAAAAAAAAAGAAAGAAAGAGATCAGGTAGTTTGCTTCATTCTGGATTCAAACTCTGTTCTTTCTAGTTCTTTCTCTGAATGTAGACATTTCTTTCCATCATGAGTCTTTTGGAGTTGTCTTATAACCTTTACTGGCTGATGAGAGTCCAATCTATCAAAGTTGTTTGTCACACATACATTGTGTCTGTAATTATGTATGAATTTTTTCTTGTTCTGCTCATTGAACTCAGAATCAGTACATATAAGTCTCTCCATGTAAATATGAAGTCTGTCTGTTTCTCATTTCTTATATTACAATAGTATTCCATTACATTCATATGCCACAACTTGTTTAACCATTCCCCAATGGATGGCAATCACCTTAATTTCCAGTTCTTTGTAATCACAGAAAGGTCAGGTATAAATATTTTTATACATACAGATCTTCTTCCCACTTCTATGATCTCTTCGGTTTAGAGGTCTGGAAGTAGTATTATTGGGTCAAAGGGTATGCAATTATTTATAGTCTTTTGGGTATAGTTCCAGATTGCTTTCCAGAATGGTTGAATCAGTTCACAACTCCATCAATAAAGCTTTAGTGTTCCAAATTTTCCACATCCACTCCAGGATTTGTCATTTTCCTGTTTTGTCATCTTAGCCAATCTGACTGGTGAGATTTGCATCTCAGAATTGTTTTGATTTCCATTTCTCTAATCAATATTGGTTTAGAGCACTTTTTTTCATATGCTTATAGATATCTTTAATTTTTTCTGAAAACTTCTTGTTCACATCTTTAACCATTTATCAGTTGGGGAATGACTTGTATTCTTATAGATTTGACTTAATTCTCTAAATATTTTAGAAATGAGGCCATTATCAGAGATACTGGTTGTAAAAATTCTTTCCCAGTTTCCCACTTCCTTCTTAATCTTGTTTACATTGCTTTTGATTGTACAAAAATTTTAATTTGATGTAATCAAAATTATCTCTTTTATATTTTATAATGGTATCTAATTATCATTTGGCCATAAAGTCTTCCCTTCTCCATAAATATGACAGGCAAACTATCCTTTGCCTTCCCAGATTGCTTATAGTATCAGCCTTTATAATTGTACACCCATTTAGATTTGATTTTTGTATACGGTGTTAGGTAGTGTTCTATGCCCAGTTTCTGCCATACTATATTTCAGTTTTCCCAGGAGCTTTTGTCAAATTGTCAGTTATTCCAAAAACTGGGGTCTTTGGATTTATCAAGCAGTAGATTTTTATACTCATTGACTGCTGATTCTTGTGTTCCCAATCTATTCCATTGATCTGCTACTCTATTCCTCAGGAAGTACTAAGTAGTTTTGATGACTTTTATAATACAGATTAAAATCTGGCATGGTTAGTCCACATTCCCCAGCATTTCTTTTGATTAATTCCCTTGATATTCTGGACATTTCCAAATGAATTTTATTACTATTTTTTCTAGCTCTATAATGTAATTTTTGTGGTAGATCAGTTGGTATGGCACAAATTTTATAATTTATTTTAGGTAAAATTATCATTTTTATTATATTATCTCAACCCAGCCATGAGCAACTGATGTTTTTTCCAATTAGTTACGTCTCACTTTAATTGTGTGAAAAGTGTTTTGTAGTAGTGTTCATATACGCCCTGGGTTTGTTTTAGGAGGTTGATTTCCAAACATTTTATAATGTCTACAATAACTTTAAAAGGAATTTCTCTTCCTACCCTTGTTGGTGGATTTTGTTAGAAATATACAGGAATGCTGAGGATTTATGAAGATTTATTTTATATCCTGCACCTTTGCCAAATTTATTTATTTTTTCAAGTAGTTTTTTACTTGATTCTCTAAGCATATCATCATATCATCTTCAAAGAATGATAGCTTAGTATCTTCTTTGTCTAATTTGATTACTTCAATTTATTTTTCTTCTCCCATTGCTGCTGCTAACATTTCTAGTACCAGATTGAACAAGAGAGGGTTATAGTAGATGGATGGCCGTGTTTTACCCCTGATCATATTGGAAATGCTTCTAGCTTATCCCCATTACATATAATACTTGCAGATGGCTTTAAATAGATGCTACCTATTATTTTAAGGAAGTCTCTATTTATTACTATACTTTCTAGCATGTTTAATAGAAATGGATGTTGTATTTTGTCAAAAGCCTTTTCTGCATATACTGAGAAAATCATATGGTTTCTGCTAGTTTTATTGTTAATATGATCAATTATACTGATGGTTTTCCTAGTATTGAAAAATCTTTGCATTCCTGGAATAAATCCTACCTGATCAAAGTGTACTATTATTGTGATAAGTTGCTATAGTCTTTTTCTAATATTTTATTTATAATTTTTGCATCTATATTCATGAGGGGTATTGGCCTATAATTTTCTTTCTCCATTTTGTCTCTTTCTGATTTAGGTATCTGTACCATATTTGTGCCATGAAAAGAATTTGGTAGGGCTCCCTTCAACAATTTTCTCAAATAGTTTGTAGAGACCTGGAACTAATTGTTCTTTAAATGTAAGATAGAATTCGCTAGGAAATCCTTCTGGTCCTGGCAATTTTTTCCTAGGGAGTTCGCTGATGACTTGCTCAATTTCTTTTTCTGAGATGGGGTTATTTAAGTAATTTACTTCCTCTTAAGTTATTGTGGACAGCTTATATATATTTTTTTCTAAATATTCATCCATTTCACTAAGATTCTCAAATGTATGTGCATACAATTGGGCAAATTAATTCCTAATTATTGTTTTAATTTCCTCTTCATTGGATATAATTCACCCTTTAATTTTTGATACTCATAATTGGTTTATCTTCTTTCCTTTTTTTCATTTCATTGGCTAAGGTCTATCAATTTTATTGTTTTCCCTTTGACCAATGCCTCCCTCAGTATTCCCTCCCTGTTCAACTCCTTTTCCTACCCTTTCCCCTTACTACTATTTTCCTCCCTTCTAACAACCTATCCCTTTTTATCCTGCCCTTATTCTTCCTACTGCCTATAGGGCACAAAGGATTTTTATAGTTAACAGAGTATGTTATTCCCTCCTTGAACCCAAAACAATGAAAGTAAATTTCATACAGTATTCCTTTCCTTCCCTCCTTTCCCTCTATTACAATGATATTTTTTCTTATCTTTTCACCTTAGAATCCTAAAATTAACTGCTTATGTTGATCCCTCTTCGTACCAGAACCAATTTGAATAAAGTTCATATGATGTTCATCTCCCTCCCTTCTTCTTCTCTACTGTAGAATAGTTTTATGCCTCTTTTTGTGGCATAATTTACCTTTTCCTGCCTCAGCCTTTCCTTTTATCCCATTATAGTGCCTTTGTACCCCTTAATATTTTTTTTAATCATCACATTTGTTGAATTAAACCCACACTCTCTATCTATGTATATCCTTTTAAAATATCACAATATTTATATAAATTTCAATATTGGCAGGTATCAGCTTCTCATATAGGGATGTAAACAGGATGTTCTTGTTGAATCCCAACTTATGTGCATAAGAGTGTGTTTGTGTGCATGTGTGTGTGTCTGTATGTGTGTGTGTGTGTCTTTTCCTTGTTTATCTTTTTATGTCTTTCTTGAGTCTTGTATTTAGAGATCAAATTATCCATTGAGTTCTGGCTTTTTCATAAGGAAAGACTGGAAGTCCCTTATTTCATTAAATGACCATCTCCTTGCCTGAAAGATTATGCTCAGTTTTGACAAGTAGTTGATCCTTGGTTGTGGTCCTAGCTCTTTTGCCTTACAAAATGTCAAATTTCAATCCCTCCAATCTTTTAATGTAGAAGCTACTAGTTCTTGTGTAATCCTGACTGTAGTGCCACAATATTTGAATTGTTTCTTTTGGGATGCTAGCAGTACTTTTTCCTTGACCTTGTAATTGTGGACTTTGGCTACTATATTTCTTAGAATTTTCAATTTGGGATGTCTTTCAGGAGGAGTACAGTGAATTCTTTCAATAACTATTTTATCCTCTGATTGTAGGATTCAGGACATTCTTTTTTTGTTGTTTTGTTTTGTTTTTTACAATCTCTTGGAGGATGCTGTCCTGGCTGCTTTTTTCATCATGGTTTTCTGGTAGACCGATAATTCTTATGTTATCTCTCCTGGGTCTCTTCTCCAGGTCAGTTGTTATTATAGTGAGATATTTTACACTTCCTTCTAATTTTTCAATCTTTATTTTTGTTTGACTGACTCTTGATGCATCATAGAGTCCTTAGCTTCAATTTGACTGATTATAATTTTTAGTGAATTATTTTTTTCAGTTTAGTTTTTGAAGCTCCTTTTCCATATGTTCATTTTTCATTTTTATGGAGGTATTTTCTTCAGCTAGATTTTGAACCACCATTCCCAGTTCAAAAATTTTATTTTTTAAGGATTTGTTTTCTTCAGTGAGATTTTTTTTTCAATTTGGTCGCTGAAGATTAATATTTATATCCTACCTCTCTAATTTGGCTTTTAAAATCTTTCTTGGTCTCCTCCAAGAATACTTTTTGGACTTGAGACCAGTTTGTATTTTCTTCTGTGGTCTCACATGTGACTATATAGTCCATGTTGTCACCTGTATTTGGTTGTTCTTGCTTATTATAATAAAATCAGATGTTTTTTTTATTCTTTTCTCAGCTTCCTTCTTGCCAATTGTGATTGCCTATTTCCTTACTTCACTTCTCAGGCTGGGAGCTAAGGGCCTCATTGTTGACTTTGTGTGCTGTAGCCTCTGGGTGTCTAGACTGAGGCCAAGGCTAGGACCCTCAATGTTTTCCCTTAGTTACCCTGAGGCTCCCAGAGTAACCTGTGGGAAAGGGGTAGTGTGGCTACTTCAGATTTCCAACTCTGTTACTCTGGGCTAGAGCTCAGGCAGGCTCAGCAGCTGGTGACCACAAGTTCTGTTGTCTGCAGATTCTCCTGGTGCTGCTAAAGCATACCTGGGCTTGTGTTGTTGGTGCTTGCTGGCTCCACCCCCCTGGGCTTAGGAATCTCCTGCTGGTCAGCTGAGGTGGGGCTTTTTTGGATGCCTCTTGTGCTTCACTTGAGACTTGACTCTTCCTCAGTGACTCCCAAGCCTGACACTGTTTCCACTATTTCAGGATTTTATTCAGGGAGGGAAATTAGAGCATCTAGGGTTTACTCCACCATATTGGCCCTGGAAGTTCAGGTAGGTGATTTTTAAACATCCACACTGTGTGCTGATAGACCCAGGAGAAGCTGCTGTTGCTGCTTCGGTTCCTGCACTTTCTCTTACCCATCTCCAACCAATCCTCTGTCCTTTGGTGAGATGGCTACAAATTGCCCTTGCAATGTGTGAGTCTGCTGGCTGAGGCTCCTTCTGACTCTGATGTAGTCTGCACTCAGGTCCACAGTGGTGCAGACTCTGAATGCTCTGTTCCCCACCCCACCCCACCCAGACCTTTGTGAGCACTTCCCTGGACTAGGAGTCTGCCATGCTCTGGCTCCCAGCGGATTATGTGACTCTAAAATTCATTAAGATTCACTATTTAAAGGTTAGTGACAGAATTCATGGAGGATCTTAGAAAAGTTCCTGCTTCCTTTCTGACATCTTGGCTTCACCTCCCATCTTTTTTCTTCCCTTGTGTGCATCATTCATCCATTGTTCAATAAGCATTTATTAAACAATGGTATCAAAGACATCATGTTGAAAATGTATTTTTGTCATTATCACTGTACAATTAAGTTATTCCATGGCTATGAGAAAAAATAAAATAAAATGAGAAGGGTTGGACAATTGTAGGGATTAAAAACCCAAGCAAGGATGTAAGCCAGCACAGTCATCAGGCTATAGTAATTGGCCACATATGAGGAAATGGGGCCCTGTATCATTATAGTGGTAGTCAAAGAGAAGAGATATGTTGACTACAGATGTTTCAAATATAAAGCAAGGAAGCAACTTAGATTGCATAGATTTCACTAAAACCTATAGGAATGGAATTTGTGATTTTTATGTTATAATAATAACATTTTAGAAGTAAAAAGTCTTACATTTTCTGTCTTCTAATATGAGTACTCCTAGTTGATTTCCATTTTTAGAGTAAATTAAGAAACTTCCATTCACTTCTTTACAACTGAATTCAATGCCAGTAAATCAGGTTTTGAGGTTAAAAATATTGTTATAAAATTATGACTTAAAGAAAATATATATTAAATACTTTCAGAAATCAAAATCACTGAGTTGCCCTTTATAATATGCTCTTCTCATAACCAGTGCCTTTATTCTCATGGTGGCAAAGTAGCCTGTGAAATACTATAAAAGTAATTTTCTTGGAATTTACTTAATTTTCATTTATAGAGCATGAATTTCAATTGTTTTATGTAGGATTAAAGAGGGGATGATTTGGTTTACAAAGAAATTTTCTGAGAGTAAGTTGATGTTTCATACTACCATAGTTTTAATGGCAATAAAGATTTTCTTACCTAATGTACCATAAATTTTGAATCACAAGATTTTTTGTTTGTTTGTTTTTATCTTGGATACTGTGTAAGGAAATCATTTAACTAAAATAAAACTTATAGATTAAAGTCCAGGTGAAGTAGCATTAAATAGTAAAACAATATAGTAAATTTAATAAATCTAATAAACTAAACTTTAAAAAAGCATGGTGGCAAGCACTAGATACAGATTAATAGATGTACAAATGGATGTGATATCATCATAGACAATCCATAGATATAAATTTATAACATAGCTATGGTAGTAATTGCTATTTTTTACATAGCACCTGAAGAGTTGCAAAATATTTTACATTTCTCATTGAACCCTCACAAAAATTCTTATCAGATAAGTGATATTATTGTCATCATTTTATAAATTAACTGGGGCTGAGAGAGATTAAATGACATTTTTTTTTTTGGATTCAAACAGCTGGTAAGACTCTGTAGTATGATTTGAACTAAGATATAACACTCAGTTCACCCCGCCACCTGCTGATGAGTTTGGGGAATACATCAGAGTACCACATAATGGAGAGAGAACTCCATTATC
Source organism: Petaurus breviceps papuanus (assembly GCF_028583685.1). Lineage (NCBI taxonomy): Eukaryota > Metazoa > Chordata > Mammalia > Diprotodontia > Petauridae > Petaurus > Petaurus breviceps. The sequence continues at coordinate 28,944,952 of NW_027185804.1, forward strand.
AGGACATTTGTACTAACTCTCTTAGCCAAACTTATAGTAGCTTATAAATTCTGGATTTCCTTTGATGATAAAAAGTTATTGATCTTTCAAATAAATTAAACAATAACAAGAAAAACAAAAGTAGGAAAAGGAATTATATTATCATGAGGATATTTCCACAGATAAACAAGAAGAAAGGAAAATGTATAAATCATTAAGGAAACAAATAAATAAAAGTCCTTAATAAAATTTATGAATACTATGAGGTGAAAACTATACAAGAATGAAATACTACCATGAAGAAGAGAATACTACTGTGAGAACTATATCAAGAATCCTGTAGATGAAGATAAATTCTTGAAATGTTTGAAAAGGCTAATGGAATTGCTAAAGGAAAAATAAGGAGTTGAATGAGCATTATAGAAAAAACTTAAAATAATAAAGGAAAAATAGTAAAAGGATAAACTTTTAAATAAAACAGTGTACTCCCTAAAGCTAATAGAGAACAAATTAAACAAAACAAAATAAAACAAATTGTGATGTAATAGAAGAAACAAACTTTAGAGGTGCACAATAATAAAAATGTAACACTATGGGGAGTCTCTTAAAGTTGGGCAATTGATGTTGATTCCAGAACATGATGAGACAATATAAAAAGTCTTCCTCTCCTAAGAGGAAAAAAATATATAAAATTAACAAGTGTTATATGCCTATTCGAATTTGAAGTAAATATGTCCATTAAAAAAGCCTATGGTGGGCAGAAGAAAGCACCCTCTGAATCAAATCAACAGTAACTATACTTGACAAGCTCTCACCTTTCCAGGATAAAAAGGTACCCTTGAAAATGGCTCTGGAGAATCTCCCAAAACTAAGAAATTAAATCTGAGTTAATGAATCTCCAGAGATTCTCATCAACAAGAAGAAATGTGAGAATAGGCTGGGAAAGGATGTGCATATAAATACGTACACATATATACATACATATGCATATTGTATGTGTGTAGACCTACAGAGACAGAGACAGACAGGCAGAGAGAGAGAGAGAGAGAGAGAGAGAGAGAGAGAGAGAGAGAGAGAATGGAATGATGCCATCCTTCAAACTTTAGCACAGTCTGACAGAGGAAATTATTTTCAGTATGTTTATTTTCTCCCATGTATCATTTTCTAAGATCAGACTAGGATAGAATCTTAAAATATAATGTTTAGAGAACTGAAGAAATTTAAGAAAGGTAAATAAGTCCAACTGTTTTAAAAAGTCCAGATATTTTGAAATATCTAAAAATCCATTGCTTTCACACTTTGAGGAAGGGAGAGGGAATGAGACTAAGAGTATATGACTTTCTATAAAGGCTTTCTCTACACTCAGTCATTAAAAATAAAAATTTCAGAGCTGAAGAAGTAGAGGAAGGCTAGAAGTAGAGGGATAACATAAATAAAAAAAAAAATACAAGCCAAAAACTCACATAGGGAATTACAAGCCTCAGTTTGTTAGCCTCCCCTCTCACTACATGACTGACGTCTCATTTTCTAATCTTGCCATTTCTGTATATTTTTTTTGCACTTTCTTGTCTTGTAATATTCTGAAATTTTCTTATAACCTACCATGACACTATTCATCATCCATTGGGTCCTGTAAGATCTTTTTCTTCATACATGGCAGTTTTTCTTTTGTTTTGCTTTGTTTTTTTGTCTTTAAGTCAATATAGCAACAATAATGTAGTTGTGTAAAGATAATTTTTGAGGGGGTAATACATAGTTTGTTCTTTAGTATTCGGTGACAATGAAATCATTGCAATGTTATCTGTAAACTAGAACATATAAAGGATGTATAATGATTTCCAGAACCCCTCTGCTACTTTATCTTTTATTTGGACACTACTGAGGACATCTTCCATGGCAGTATCCCACAGTGTCACAAAGTGAGAAAAGCTTGGATCTGGAGCTGGATTTGTGGCCCTGGCTTCAAATTCCAACTCTTCTCCTTTTTATCTATGTCAACGTGGGTAATTCACTGAATGTTTATACTTATTTCCCCATCTGTACAAATAGAATTTGGATTATATTATCCTTAAAGTTTCTCACAGTTCTCAACCTATAAAACTTAGAGAAAATGCCTTTTTTTGTTTTACTCTTGCCATAAAGAGTGTATTATTATAACACGCATGGAAGAAAATGTTGGAACATACACTCAAGGTTGTATTTAGTTCTAATAAATCATAATTTTTTTTACAATTGTCAGATAACAAATATAATTTTTTTTATCTTTTCTATACCATTTACTCTATCAATTTTGTGACCTTGAAGTTAAAATCCTAAAATTTCATATTTATGGAAACTATTTTTCTTTTTATTTTTAAGTGAAAGATACCCTTGATATTTTAAATCATTCTCATAAATGTTTCATATGAGTGAAAAAAGTTAGTTTTGATTACTTCATTTTCTATCACTTAAAAAGAAACTTCTTTATTTTTTCAATCATTCAGTATCTCCCTCTTTCCAAAATCTTCTAAATCAAGCATAGTGCTTTCAAAAAATGTTGCCTCCACGTGAATTTATTCTGTTGTATGCACATTACCTCTAGTCAAGCAACTTGAATGAAATACTGTATCTAAAGCACTTTGAAAAAGTTAAGCCTATATAAATGTCAGGTCTTTTGTGTTGTCACTTTTTGTTGTTCCTGAGTTCATCCCCTACAACCCAAGAATCCCATTGTTGGGAATATTGCCTGGCAGGTTTATCAACATAAAAAAGAAATTAAAAAAAAAAACACTCTCTGTACAAAGATCTCCAAGGGAGCAAAGGATAAAGTACTGTGATTTTATTACACAAGGAACTTTTGGGTGAGGAAACATCCTTTTAGGAATACAGATTGACAACTTCTCTGCAACCTGTAGTCTTAGAATTTACCTAGAGCACTAAAGGTGAAGAGACCAATTCAGTGTCACACATATAGCGTGTCTGAGGCAGGATTGTAACCCAAATTTTCCTGACGCTAAAGACAAATCTTCAGGTACTACATAAACTTGCCCCTTATATTTTCCTAGAAGCTTCAGAAGTAATTTCAAAACCAAAAAAAAAAAATCAAACACATTTCAACACAATCATGGTTGTGTAAATTATTGCATATCAGTGCAAAGGCATAAAAAATACAATTAAGACTGACATGTATGACATAGACAAGAGAATCTGGAAAGATCTAAATGAAATAACAAAAAAAAATATAAACATATACATAACCCAGAAAAAATAGAGCACACATTGTCAATGAGCACATAAGAGGAAAAATAAGTAAGATTGAATGGAAAAAGAATTATAATGAGGACTTAGAGGAAAAGAATGAAAAATGGTTATGACATGCTCTGCATTGAAATGAGTTAATTTAAATATAAATAGTTACTAAACAAGTTTAATTTGTTGTGTTGATTTTCAATGCTATCTTTTAATGAAACATTTTTTTAAGAGTGAGAAACATTGGATAAAATATTCCTTTGGGTGACACATAAAAACAAAAGCACTAACAGCAGCAAGAGTAACAACAAATTTTCACCAAGTTGTGGAATTGTATAATCTGTGTTGATAGAGCCTCAGTATTTAGCATTTAAGACTTTCCATGGGTGCAGCCAAGATGGTGGATAAAGTGAGTGACTTGCCTGATTTCTCCCCCAAACCCTTCCTAACACCTTTAAATAATGCTATAAAACAACCCTTGAAGCCACAAAACCCACAAAAGCATGGAGTGAAAGCATTTTGCAAATTAGAGGGTCACTAGGAAAGGTGGGTTGCACCTGGATGAAAGTGGAGCACAATCCAAACACATAGACCCAGATCCAGCAAACCAAGAGCAGGCCTTGGGAGCCACAGAATCAGCAGCTGCAGGGGCTGCTTCCAGAGCTGTCAGTCCATATGCAATAAAGTGGATGAAACTGATCAGAAAGAATAAAGCAAACTAAATGTTTGAAAAAAATAGAAAACAGGGGTGGCCAGGTCTCACAGAGAGTAAGAGCACCAGCTTCAGTGTCGGGATGACCTGGGGATTGAATCCAGGCTCAGCCACTTAGCACCCACCCAGAAACACCTGGCCGTGTAACGTTGAGCAAGTTACTTAACCCCAATTGCTTTAAAAAAAAAATAGAAAACAAAGTTAAATAGCTCACTGGGAAAACCACTAAACTGTGAAGTGGACCAAGGAGGGAGTTAAAAACTATCAGGCTGCCTTGTAAGCCACGATTAAAAAAAAAAAAGATCCTAGACATCATCTTTCAAGAAATTATCTATGAAAACTGACATGATGTCCTAGAACCAGAGTGTTAAGTAGAAATTAAATGAATCCAACAACCACCTCCTGAAAGAGGTCCCAAAATGAAAACTCTCAGATAATATTAGAGTCAAACTTCAGACCTCCCTGGTCAAGGAGAAAATATTGAAAGCAATGAGAAAGAAACAATTCAAGTACTGTGGTGCCACAGTCAGGATATCAGCAGATTTAACAGCTTCTACATGAAAGAATTAGAGAGTGTAGGATATGATATTCTGGAGGGAAAAGGAGGTAGGATGACAACCAAAAATCACCTACCCAGCAAAACTGAGTATAATCCTCCAGGGGGTAAAACTGGGCAATCAATGAAATAGAAGATATTCAGTCATCCTTTATGGAAAGACCAGAGCTAAATAACATTTTTTTTCTTTCATCTACAAAACTCAAGAGAAAAATAAAAAGGTAAACAGGAAAGGGAAATCATAAGGCACTTAATAGGTTTAAACTATTTACATTCCTGCATGGGAAGATGATACATGTAACTCAAGAAATTTCTCATTATTAGGGAAATTAGAAGGAATATAAAAGAAATGTACTGGGAGAAAGGGAAAGGGTGAGGAATAATGAGGAAAACTATCACACCTAAAAGAGTCAAGAAAAAGTTTTATAGTTGAAGGGAGGAGTGGGGAGATGAATGGGAGTAAGTGAACCTTACTCTCATCAGAATTGGTTCAAAGAGGGAATAACATACACACTTGTTTGGGTGTAGAAATTTACTTTATCCTACAGAAGAGTAGGAGGAAAAGGGGATAAGAGAAGGGAGGAGTGATAGAAGGGACAGCACATTAGGAGTTGAGGTAGTGATAAAACAATTTTGAGGAGGGACAAGGTGAAAGGAGAGAGAGAGAATAGAATAAAGTGAGGACAAAAATCGAGGGAAATACTGTTAGCAATAGTAACTGTGAAAAAGTAAGTTTGAAGCAAGTTTCTCTGAAAAAGGCCTTATTTCTCAAACGTATAGAGAAATGACTCACATTTGTAAATGTAAGCCATTTCACAACTGATAAATGATAAAAACATTCAATCAGTTTTCAAATGAAATAATGTTATCTATTGTCATATTTTTAAAAAATGCTCTAACTCACTATTGACTGAAGAAATGAAAATTGAAACAACTCTGAGGGACTACATCATACCTATTAGATCAGCTAATAGGACAAAAAATGAAAATGTTAAATATTGCAGGAGATGTGAGAAAAATGATAAATTAATACACTGTTGGTGGAGGTATGAACTTATTCAACCATTCTATAGAGGCATCTGAAACTGTGCTCAAAGGACTATGAAACAATGCATACCCTTTGACCTAGCAATACCACTATTGTATCTGTATCCCCAGAATGATTTTTTTGAAAAAAGGATCTAAATGCACAAAAATTGTGCATAGCTGCTCTTTTATGGTGATAAAGAATTGCAAATTAATGCCTATCAATTGGGGCATAACTGAACAAATTGTGGTGTATGATTATGAAGGACTACTAAGAAATGATGAAAAGAATGCTCTCAGAAAATCTTGGAAAGACTTATATGAACTGATACAACATGAAATGTATGGTGTACTAAGTAATAGCAGTACTTTAAGATGATGACCATTGAATGACAGCAATTTTCAACAATACAATGATCCAAGACACCCCTGAATGATTTAAAGTGAAACATGCCACACATCCCCAAAGAAAGAACTGATGGTTTCTGAATACAGATGAAAGCACTCTTTATTTTACTTCATTAATTTTTCTTGAGGGTTTTTTTTTTGGTCAGTGTTTTCTTTCACAACAAGAATATTATGGATATGTTTTGTATGACTACACCTGTATAAGCTATATTGAATTGCTTGCCTTCTGAACTTGGGGACAGGGAGGGAATTTGGAATTCAAAGTTTTAAAAACTAATGTTAAAAAGTTTTACATGTAGGGGAGGCCAGGTAGCACAGCGAGTAAGACCACCAGCTCCAGTGTCGGGATGACCTGGAGATCGAATCCCAGGCTCAGACACTTAGCACCCACCCAGAAACACCTGGCCATGTAACCTTGAGCAAGTTACTTAACCTCAATTGTTTAAAAAAATACATGTAACTGGGGAAAATAAAATACTAAATACATTTTAAAAATATTTAACATTTCAAACACTTTACAGAGGATCTCTGTTAGTCTGGAAGAACAGTAAGCTTTTATTAAATATCTACTAATATTTGAGACTCGATCCTAGCCAATGGGAGCAACATTTCTTTCAAAGAAGTTTTATATTCTATAAAGTTCTCAGTTTGAATTAATTCTAGGTGTACATACAGAATCTCCAGTGTGCCATATGCCTACACTAAGCAGGGCAACAAATTTTTGAGAAGAGTCACAGGGCAATATATTTAATGTAAACATATTTGTTGGAGGAAGAATGTTTTATATTTTGTATCTAGTGTGTTCATAAGCAGGATCATTGATGTAGAGTTGAAATGAATATCAAAAGTCATCAAATTCAATGGTTTCGTTTGCAGATGCAGATACTGAAGCTAAGGTAAAAGAAAGGGTTAGGTCAAGATTACACAGGAATTACAGTGCCAAGATCAAAATTGTACCCAGGTCTTCTAACTGTAGAGATAGTGTGCTCTCTCCCCTGTACCACTCTTTCATATTTATCAATTGATCCAACAAATTGTTTCTACAATATTCATATGGTTTCAGACATTCTGTAATCTCATCTTTGAATTTCAAGCAAATTAGGAATACATAATAAGAGAATAATACAAGTATTTTAATGTCAGTGAGATATTTTCTGATTGAGATTCTTTTAAACAATGTAACTTTTAATCACCATGACCAGAATCAAAGTTGAGAAGACTGTTAGGCACTTTAGAATAACTGGATTACCTGTGCTAATTGTCTAACATTTTCAAAGGCAGTGAACATATAAATTATTCATTTCTTTACCACCTCTTGCTTTTCAGCAAAACAGTGACTAGTTGGCTTTGGGGAATGATAAGATAATTTGAAGGAAGAAAAGATCTTCTGGGGGTAATCCTACATCTCTCATTTTATCTATGAAGAAATTGAGAACCATAGAAGGGAAATAACCAACCCAAACTCTTAGACGTGATAAATAATTAAATGAAACCTCAAAATGAATTCAAATACAATGCTTTTTTTTTCCAGAATACAACTTGATTTTTGTTGGTATAATTGAAAAAGTATAATGATAGAAGATGCGAAATGGTTGTGCCATTAATTCACTGGTAAATAATTTTCTGTAATTTTGGATTAGTCACTTCCCATATCTAGGTATTTTCTCTCATCTGTGAAATAAAGAGCTTGGATGGCCTACCATTGACACATCTTATTCTCCATCATACTCTGGATAATTCAAGCCAAGCTAGACAACATGTTCTATTAGGTATTCAATATTCCATGTCCTACCACCATCTATCACCCATGTCTAACTTGAAGTTTCTCCTCACCTGCACCCCTTAGAGTTTTTTCAAGAGTCAACTCACAAATAAATTTGTACATGAAGCTGTCCCCAAACTAATGCCAAATGTGAAACTGCACCCCCTATAAAATTACTTCATATCTATTTATCTGTATATATGTTGTATATGCCCAATAGAAGCTAAAGTTCTTAAAAGTAGGAATCATTCTGAGTTTTTGTTTTTTGCTTCTTCACTGAGTTCATTGAGCAGTATTTATGTGATTTTGTATATCTATATGAATATGTATCTATATCTATATATGTATCTGTATTTATATGTATGTATATATCTATCATCTATCTATCTATCTATCTATCTATCTATCTATCTATCTATCTATCTATATGATGTAAGCATCTGTAACATCTCCAAAGGACTGTGTTTTCCAAATTACACTCAAACCCAAGAATTGAGTCTCCAGAGTTTGGCTGTTAGTATAATGAACTGATAGTACCTTGTGCATGCCTCCTTCTAAAATTTTAGTAGATTAGCCTTCACTAAAGTGATGCTCATCAAATAATATCAGTAGATATAAATAACTTAGAAAAAAAGAAAAAAAATTATCTAACATTACATAGAAAAAAGTAGGTATTAATTATTTCCCCCTTAAACTTGGACTCACATCTTCCCAAAATGCACAGCATTTAAAGGAAGAATAGATTTAGACTTGGAATATAATTGTAATGAGACACAAACAGATAACACATCACAAGACAACTTAAAATTCCAAAATTTCAGGGCCTCAAGGTCCTTTCTCTTTTGATGTAGTATCCTCAAGCCTTCTCCTATTTTCAGTATCTGTGTAGAATCTAGGTGGATCAACTGATCTCCCAGTAACTTATTAGCTGGTTTCCCAAAACTCCTCTTCTCAGTGCAACCTTTTAGCACCAACATTAGATCTCTGCTGATTCACTAACTTGCTCTCCATTTCTTTGCCAGATATCCCCCTCCTTGAATGTACTTATTCCCTTAAATCATGTCTTTCTCTATGTATTCAGGTACATGGTATGTTTCCATTTCCCCAGCTGTACATCAACAATTTTCAAACTTACTCTCCAAAAGAGAAATACTATAAAAGATACAGTACTATAAAGACACTAAATAATTAGACATGGTTGATGGAGGTCAGAATGGAAAGCAAACACCTTCACCATCAATAAAGGAAGACGTGGCTTCTGACTAAGGAGCATAAAATAATATTTGTTAAGTTACTTGTAGCTACATAAGGGCTAACTATTATCACAACCACTGTCATTATCATCACTTCCAGTTCAGTTGCATATTATTTCACCAAATATTCAGTAGACCAAAACCAATTGTAGAATATATTCACATATTTCCAAACTGGCCATCATTATGGCTTTCTGGATATCAGCTCACCAGCCTCTTCCATATGGGTTTTATATTAGCTAAACACATCATACATGCCCTCCAACCACTCTTTTTATTATACTTTTATGTTATTGTTACTGGGGTATATTTAAAAAAAATAATGATTTCTTTTCTTTGAGCAGACAAAAGTTCACATCGCTATTTAACGACATATAGTGTGCACTCAGAATGTCATTTTCCAGGTCAAGTTTTGTAATGTTTTTTGGAACTCATAATCCATTTCCTTCTTCTAGATCAATGACCTATAGCACTCCCACAGAAATATTATTTGTTTCTCTCACCACTGATAATTGTCAAATGTTTTCTATCATACTTTCACTGGTCTGGTACATGGAATTTAACAAATAGTTTTTAATACAAATTGCCATTCCACTATCCACCTTATCTGATGACTTTATTTTGAATAAGATATAATCTTCTATCAACACATTTCACTTGAATCACATCTCTTTAAATATCAGTGATACCTATAACTTTAATAGGACTTCTATATATTGATTTGTATATTTCACTTTGTTAATTACCAGTCTTATTTGTGTATGTAAATGTATATCTGAATCCATTATGTACACACACACACACAAAGACACAGAATCATTTGCTCTTTTCTTACATATTATTTCCAGTGAGATATTTGATCTCCCTTCTGATGAACTTCAGTCTATGTCATACCTATAATTCTATATGATTTCTGCCATGGTAGGTATACGCAGACAGTTTTCTTACTCCCATTTTTTTGTTAATTTCAAACTCTCTTTATCATAGGTCCACTCTCCAGGCAAATATATTTGTTTGTTTGTGTTGCTGTTGTTTTTTTAAACAAAGCCTCATTAGATACACTCTATCCCTAGGCAACAACAAAAACAATTCCTAGTTTAAACCCTAATCTAGACATTTCAATCTCATTTACTCATACCTTTGTAACCAGATGTTAGTTTTCCATTTATATGATTGCTTTACTCACTGTAGGGGGTCATCTGGGCAAAATGAAGAAATCTAGCAAGAAGATGAGTAGGTTAGCCAGCATGGGAACTTGCCTATTAAGAAATAGCACCTTTCACATACAAAATTCATTGCTTATAAATCACTTCAAATTTCTATTTTATTTGGACATACACTTTTAAAAATAATTAGATCACTGGATACGGCCTTCACACAAATCTTTTAAAAGTGTACCAGTCTGGATGGCTAGGTGGTACAGTGAATAGAGCTCCAATCATGGAGTCAGGAGGACCTGAGTTCAAATCTGACCTCAGACACTTAACACAAAACTAGTCTTGTGACCTTGGGCAAGTCACTTAACTCCAATTGCCCTAGCTTCCTCCTCCCCCCCCCAAAAAAGCAAAATAAATAAACAAACAAATAAATAAATACATATGCAGTAGTCTTGCGTAATGTGATCAACAAGTTTTAGATTCAAATGATTCAAACGTTAGATACACCATATTATATATTTATTTAGACATGGAGGGGACCTCAGCCATCATCTAGATTAACCACTTCACTATACAGATAAGGAACATTAGCCCTCAAAACTTTAAATGACTTGCCCAAGGTCACATAAATAGTAATGCACATCCCATTCACACCCAATTCCTTAGATTGAAATACAGATTCCTTTTCACTACTCTATGAACTCTTTCACTTCTTTCCTGTGTTACATTGGATGAGACACAGGAACATAGGATGATAAATTTAGATGTATAAAGATCTCATAGATAACTGGGTCCAACTCCCTTATTTAACAGAAGAGGAGACTGTGTTAAATTTGATGAGACACAGGAACATAGGATGATAAATTTAGGTATATAAAGATATAGCTACAGAAAACGAACAAACAAACAAAAAAAGAATATATAAAGATCTCATAGATAACTGGGTCCAACTCCCTTACTTAACAGAAGAGGAAACTAAGGTATGGACAAGATTTTAAGTCAGGTCTATTCTAATATCAATTCCATTGTTAGGGGTCATAGTAAGAGAATCAGAACCATTTGTCCCTCTAGATATCAATTTCTCCATCTGTACAAGAAGGTATCTGGGCTAGATGACCTCAAAGTCTTTCCAACTTTCAAGTACGCCAGGATTTTATAACCATACTTTCTAGTTGTTGACTGACTGACATATTTGCAAGACCAGTGGCTATTTGACAAGCATTCATAGAATCATTGGGCAATAGATGTATAAACAGGATGCAAAAACAGTAATACTTTGAGACCGTCCCAGACAGGCGAAAGGAAATATCATTATTTCTCCTACCTCTCTTTTTCAGAAAAGTGAAAACCCTTATTTTTTTTCTAAACAAGGGTAGTATTAAGAAGCAGAGAATGACAGGTGTTTTTTTTTTTTTTTATCAGAATGTGCTTTCAGGAAGAGGAGAATTGAAATGGATTCATTTGTAAGATGTGTTTCAAGTACAGAGGCCAAGCTATTGAAAAAATCATCTAAATGAATGGACAAATTCATTGTACAAAAAGCGGTGTGTGATTTAGTGGTTGGCCAGTTATTTTCCCCTCTGCAGTACATTCCTATTTGCTATAGGCAGAAGGTGAATATCCCATTTGAAAAGAAAATTAGATGAACCTATACTAGCATGGAGATTAGTCAAAAAGATTTTCAGTTTTTCCCTTTCTTCCCAGTACTTTGAACAGTGTCTGGGACTAAGTAGGCACTTAATAAATTATTACAGACTATTTGTGATGAAAGGAAAAAAATATTGATAACAAATAAGTGCCACATTTACATAATACTCTAAGTTATTCAAAGTACTTTTTATACATTACCTAATTTATTCTCCCAATAACCTCTGAATTAAGTACCCTAAGTCGGATTTAAAGACACCAGGGCATAGTAGATAACATTCTGAACTTGGAGAAAAAAATTCTGCGTTAAAATCCTAGCTTGGTACCTCTGCAGCTATGGGGCCATGCCCACATCTCTCATCTTCAGCTCGGCAATTCTATATGTAAGTTGGAATTATAACATTTTCACTGGCTATGTCACAGGGTTGATTGTGAGATTCACAAAAGCTACCCTAACATGATATATAAAATAACTATATCACTCTATGACCATGCCAGAACACTTATCAATGAACTCCTTTGGGACCCTATTACCTCTGGGATGGATTAACGAATTTTCTTTAGCTTTGAAATTCTTTCCCAATCTAGCTCCAACCTATTTTATGGCCTTCTTAAACTTTATTCAACTTTATGTACACAGTATGCTCCAGCCAATCTCTCCTTCTTTTTGTCCTTCACACATAAAAAAATCCCCAACCATCTGCATACCATTGCCCCAGGTTGCCCCTACCTGTGCCCCTAGAAATCATTAGTTTCCTTCCAACTAAAGTTTCTTCACCACCTTCTTCATAAAGCCTTTGCCAACCCCCCACCTTCCCAATTTTAAAGCCTTCTTTTGACAAATTATCTTGTTAATATTGTTGTTCATATTTCATTTTCTAAGAGGACCAATGACATCATGCATTAATTGGACTTACATGAGGCAGAGTTCACAGAATTGCACAAAGTCTTCAGCCTCATTCTTTCTTCCAAAGTCATCAAAGTGCAGCAGCAAGACAAGTCAGGAAGACTAATGATGCAGTGGGTGGCCTTGGCGTCTTCAATGTCTGAACAAGTTCTAAGCTCTTTGTAGCACCTACTTCAGCCACCTTCATGGCTATTGGAAAAAAAAATGTTCTCGTCTACCTTTTCCATCAAGGGAAATCTTCACATGTGCATGATAGAAATCCCCCTAACTTACTGACTTACTCTTCTGTGACCACTGTGCATGCTATAGCTTCTTGGAGACATAGGTGAAAATAACAATGATAAATGACATGAATGCAAAGAAATATGGAAAGATTTACATGAATTGATGAAGAGTGAATTCAGAAGAGCCAAGAAAAATATTTACATAATGGGAGCAATATAAACAAGAAGAACCACAAAAAAGTGAATGTTGCACAATTTTAAATAAATTTATCTTGAAAAAAGAGATGTAGGAAGACACTCTGAGCTTTTCTTTTTGCTGAGATGGGGGAGACACAAGTGTAGCACATAGAAAATATTCTCAGACATTTCAAGTGAGTTATGCTGATTTTTTTCTTTTATTCTCATTGTCTTTAAAAAATACTATTTGTTATATGGTATGTCTATCTGAGAGGGGAGGAAGGACACTGAGAAAAACTGTAGTGGTATAAAAGAAAACATGTCGATAAAACTTAGAGAAAGGGGGGAATAAATAAGTAAAAGCAGGTCTAAGCAATTACAGAAAAACAGGTACACAATAGGCATTGTTATGCGGTTTGATGGTTAAATGTTAGTCTACTTAAGATGAGTTTAAATCTATTTTAATTATGAAGACATTTCCAGAATTTTAAGTGTATGTGTCAATCCTTCTTAGAATTTGATTTTTAGGGGCAGCCAGGTAGCACAGCGAGTAAGAGCACTGGCTCCAGTGTTGGGATGACCTGGGGATAGAATCCCAGGCTCAGACACTTAGCACCCACCCAGAAACCCCTGGCCATGTAACTTTGAGCAAGTTACTTACCCCCAATTGCTTAGGGGCGGCCAGATGGCTCAGCAAGTAAGAGCACCAGCTCCAGTGTTGGGATGAGCTGGGAATCAAATCTGGGCTCAAATACTTAGCACCACACCCAGAAACACCTGGCCATATAACCTTGAGCAAGTTACTTAACCCCGATTGCTTAAAAAAAAATAATTTGATTTTTAGTTATATGTTTATTTGCATACAACTTGTGTGATATAGTGGAAGAAAACACTTCATAAGGTTTCAGAGGTTCATGATTCTACTACTACCTTCACAATTTAGCAGTTGAATTATTTGGGGCAAGTAACCTAAATTTTCCGAGCCCCAATTTCCCCACCACATAGTGCTATGCAAATATATACAAAAACAAGAAAATATTTTTGCTCCAAAAAAGTAGTGTCTAAAAAGTATCATATACAATTTGCTTGTAGAGGGGAATAAACATAGTACTTGCCCCAAACAGACAAGACTATTTTAACTTCTCTCATTTACTATAGGGTTTTTTTTTCTTTTTTGTCTTTTTTTCTTAAGTAGGTGGCACAATAGATAGGGCACTAGAGTAAGGAAGGCTTGAGCACAAATCCTACTTCACAGCCTTATTATTGTGTGACCTTGAGTATTTCACTTAACTTCTTTCTGCTTCCTGTTCCTCACCAGTAAAATGAGGACACAAGTAGTACTTACTTCCAAAATTGTTGTGGGTATAAAATAAGATAGTTTCACAACATTTAAAGTATTATATAAATGCTAACTCCTTTTATCATCATCTAATAAATAACTCTATAGCTTTTAATTATATATGCATGTATTTATGTCTACACATGCATACATATGTAAACATATACATAGATA
>NW_027185804.1:28959510-28966735 GCF_028583685.1 Petaurus breviceps papuanus
AGAGAGAGAGAGAGAGAGAGAGAGAGAGAGAGAGAGAAACATATAAATACATTGGGAAAAAAAATGACAAACCACACTATTATCTCTGACAAGAAAACCAGAAAATGGGTCATGAAAATCTGAACAGGATTAAATGACTGAATGACAAATGAAAATTTTATGTACATACACTGACTCACACATATATCTATGTGTATATGTGTGCATGTATATATTTCCCCAATGTAATATAAGGTTTTTTGATGGCAGAGACTATTTAATATTATTTTTATCCCTCAGTGACTAGCACAATTCTTGATACCAAAAATGTCAAATATAATTACATCCATTTTACAGATGGGAAAACAGACTCAGAAAAATTAAGTGAGGTAAATATATAAAAAGTGCTTTGAGTTCCCCTAGGTCTCAACCATTGACTACCTGATGCAGGATTCAAATTTAATACTTTCTGACTCCAGGAATTGCAATATTACAAGTAGCCCATACTACTTATTGAACTAAATCCAAATGTATAGCCTGTTTATGACATTAAAAGAAAAGGCAAATATAAAAAATGCCTCAAAATAACTAACTCTCTAGTCTATTGTGGCAACTACATCCATGGAAAGCATCCAATACCTAATTCGTCTTTTTCAGTAATATTTAAAGTGTTGACTTTAATTAGGGTGCTATTTGATTTCTAGGGTGATTTATCTTCAATTTTTATATTTGCTCATCAATACTAAATTTATTTAATTATTTTTTTGGAACTTGGCAAATGCAGACTAGACACAAAGGACAATGCAAAACTCAGTCCCTCATTTTTTATTAGCAAATGGAATTGGAACAGTGTAACTTGTTGGATCCTCCATTTTAATAATGTAAATTAGTTTGTCTTTAATCCTACTTAATGGAAGGGAAGATCATGTTCTTGACATATCTGATCACACAGACGCAATTTTCTGGAACACTTGCCAATGCCCCTTGATGATGAAACTGTCAAAGCTGTGCTAATGAGTGAGTGGAGCACCACTCAGAAGCTTTGTGGAATGTTAATTATGAATTTCGGCAAATAGAGGGACTGTATTCTCTGACATGGAATTCACATTAGAGAGAGATGTATTATCAATGGTTGGTGAAGCCAAAATAGAAAGAGAGAGGCTGTTTATCTGATTATCAGCACATGGATAAGTGTAACTTTGAAAACTAATGAGTTTTTTGGCCAGAAGTAACTGAATTGAATTATTGAGATAAAATGCCAATCTACATCATAATAGATAATAAAAATCTCCTGTACATTAGGTGATGGCCCTACATTTTTCATAGAATAAAAGCATCTCAAATTTTGAGTGTACCTCAGAGACTACCTAGGCCAACTTCCACCTAAACAAGCAGCCCCTCTCCAATATAGGACACTCCTCCACTCTGTTATGCAGATGTTACTTAAAGACCTCTAGTAAGATACAGTCCTCTACCTCCTGAGGTAATCCATTCCACTTTAGACTAGATCCAATTATTAAGAAGATTTTTTAAGTTTAAATTTATTTCCACACATTGCCTATATCATATTTCTAGTTCTTCCCTCAGCAACAAATAAGAACAAGTCTAATCTAACTTTGATGAAAATCAAAGATGATGGTTTTACCCAGAACCCAATCTTCTCTTCTCAGCTTTCACATAAAAATGCTATTTTTTTCATATGTGTGTATGCATATAAACAGACACAAAGGTATAACTATCTCTCTCTACATATATGGCCAACTTTGAAAATATTAATTGAATGTATTTAAATTGATAAAGAAATATAACAAAAAAATGGAAGAGAAAAGATCATCCTGGAAGTCAGTTAGCATTTTCATTAAATTCAACTGTTTATATATTACTGAGACAAATGAATTAAGTGTTAGATGTTTTCCATGATGGCTATTGCTACAATGGGCTAAAGTTTTGGTCAATGGTGAATGACTACACATATACTAATATACATCTATCCCACATACATACATATATACATACATGCATGCATACACAAATACAGTAAAGTTAGAAGATAACTTATAAGTAATTATTTCCCTCCCTCTCATATTACAAGTGAGAAAGCTGGCAGGCAGAGTCAAGATTGCAGAGTAGAAGCAGGATCTCTGCGCAGCTCTGGCTTCCACCTTCCCCAATCCATGTAAAAGGGGACTCAAATCAAATTTTGGAGATACAAAACCCACAAAATGACACAAAGAAGCTAACCTCCTACTGAGGACAGCCCAGCAGGCTGGCAGGAATAGGCTAGCACAGCACTCTGGGAGCTGAGCCCAGCCCCACCTGAGGCTTTAGCCCCAGGGTGGTGCCTGACCAGCCACCAGCTGGAGGGGCTCCAGATCATGAACAGCTGTGGTTGTTTCCAGATTTATCAACAAAGAGATGTGAAGGACAAAGTGAGAGCTCAGAGCAGTCTGGACTTTTGGTCCCAGGAGTTGGGAATGCATTGACTTTTGCCCCTGGGGTGAAAACCCATTGAGGGCTCCTGTGCAACCCCTGCTGCCACATGGCAGCTTCAGCTCCTGGCCTGCAGAGTGTAGGGGGAACAAATGACCAGTCTGAGGGGAGTTCGTTCTTGCTTTAACCTGCCTGGATCTGTATCGCAGTCTAGGGTGGAGGTCCTGGGGTATGTGTACAGCTTGCAAGAGCATGTGGAGGCTTCAGCATGGGCTCCCAACTAATACCTCCTACCTCTGAAAAACTCCAGCGTTTGGGAAGGAAGTTCCCCATTCTGATAGCAGAGTCCTATTGTGGCAAAAACCCCAAAAGTCAATTAACTGAATGGCAAGATGCCCAGGCAAAGGAAAAAAGCAAACAGAAAAACCCAGCATTAGACTCCTATTTTGGGACAAAAAGGGATGGAAGCATGGCAAAGGAGGAAAACAGCAAAGTCAGAACTCTTGCACCAAAAACATCAAAGGAAAATACAAGCTAGTTACAGGCCATAGAGGACCTTAAGAAGCAAATAAGAGAAGTGGAGGAAAAATTGGGAAGAGAAATGAGAACAATGAAAGAAAATTGCAAAATGAGATTCAGCAGCCTGACTGAGGAAAACAAAACCTTAAAAAACAGACTAACTCAAATGGCAAAAGAGGCTCAAAAAGGAAATGAGAAGAATGCCTTAAAAAGCCAAATTTTCCAGATGGAAAAAAGAATCTCAAAAGCTCACTGAGGAGAATCATTCCTTCAGAATTAGATTGGAGCAAATGGAAGCTAGTGACTTTATGAGAAATCAAGATACCATTAAACAGATCAAAACAAATAAAAAAGATAGAAGTCAATGTGAAATATCTCATGGGAAAAAGCACTGAACTGGAAAAGAGATCCAGGAGAGATAATTTAAAATTATTGGACTACCTAAAAGCCATGATCAAAGAAAGAACCTAGAAATCATTCTCCAAGGAATTCTCAAGGAAAAATGCCCTGATGTTTTAGAACCAGAGGGCAAAATATAGCTTGAAAGAATACACCGATCACCTCTTGAAAAAAGATCCCAAAAAGAAAACTCCTAGGAATATTATAGCCAGCTTCTGATATTCCAGCATCAAGGAGAAAATATTACAAGCAGCCATGAAGAAACAATTTGAATATTGTAGAAACACAATCAGTATAACCTAGGATCTGGCAGCTTCTACACTGAGGGATTGAAGGGCTTGGAATATGATATTATGGAGCTCAAATGAGCTGGGATTAAAACCAAGAATAATCTACCCAGCAAAACTGAGTATCATGTTTCAGGGGAAAATATAGTCATTCAGTGGAATGGAGGACTTTCAATCATTCTTGATGAAAAAAAAAAAACAGACTTGAATAGAAAATTTGTCATTCAGATACAAGAAGGAAGAGAAGCATGAGAAGGTAAACAGGGAAAAGAAACCATAAGGAACTTATCAGTGTAACTAATTACATTCCTACATGGAAAAATGATAATTGTAACTGACGAATCTTTTCTCAGTATAAAAATAGTTGAAGGGAATATATATATATATATATATACACACACACACACACACACACACACACACACACATACATATGTGTATATCGGAGGGTATATGGGCATATGCATAAATATGTGAATGTGTGTATGGTAGACATAGGTAGAGGGCACAGGACCAATTTAGTAGGAAGGGATGATACTTAAAAAGTGAAATTAAGAGGTGAGAGAGGAATATAATGAGAGGAGATGGGGAGAGACAGATTGGGGTAAACTATCTCATATAGAAGGGGCAAGTGAAAATGGTTACAATGGAGGGGAAGAATAGGAAGACAAAGGGGAAGGGGTCAATCTTATTCCCATTGAATTAGGCTTGAGGAGGGAATGAAATACACACTAAATAGGGTATCTCACCCTACGGGAGAGTAGGGAGGGAAATGGTGAGAGGGGGGAAGATGGAATGGAGAGCAATCTGGGAGGGAGGGAAGTTAGAAGCACCCACTTTTGAAAAGGGATGGGATCAAAGTAGAGAATAAAACTAATGTTAGGTGGGATAGGAGGGAAGGAAATATAGTCAGTCTTTTACAATATATCAACTATGTTAATGTTTTGCATAAACTATACTTGTACACCCTGCTTACCTTCCCAGTAAGGGTGGGTGACAAGGGAGGAAGGGAATGAATCTGGAATTCAAAGTTTAAAAATCAATAGTTTATATATATATATATATATATATATATATATATATACCATTAATAATACTTTACATGTAATTGGGAAATAAGATATACAGGCACTGGGACATAGAGATACACTATTCCTTAATGGAAAAGTCAAAGGGGGTATGAGAGAATATATGGGGGAGAGCAAATTGGAGCAAGGGATATACTCTTGGACTGCTATTTTGGGGCAGTGGGTAGGGGAACAATGGGGAGAAAATGTGAAACTCAAAATCTGGAGGAAAGGAATGATGTAAATCAGAAGTTAATGAAGCATTTGAAAAATAAAAAAATTAAAAGGCATAGCAAATTGTAAAAAAATAAATAAGTAATAAAAAATATTAAAAATTAAAAAAGAATTGAGAATGCTGACAACCAGAGAATTAAGTGACTTGTTCAATGTCATGGACATAGTAAAAAGAGATGAGGTTTTCATACATATGCATTCATAGACATGATTTATACACATATATTCATACACATGCATCTTATTAACCAATTATTGATATTGAAAATAAAGTACTTAAAAACAATTAATTAAAAAAACTTAATAAGATTTTCACATTATTTCAAGTCAAAGATCTTTTTCACTCACTTTCAGTTCATTGAGTACCTGTTAGTGAGGATGGTAATGTAGAAATGACAAAGTTTGAGAGCCACATCACCCGCTGAAAATGGCACAGAAATGGCATCAAGAAACTCAGGTCACATGGATATAAGTCTTTGAAATCAGCTGACCTCAGATTTTTGAGTAATATACACTTTTCAAAGAAATATTACAAGAAGAGGCCAAAGAAGACACAAGCAATATCACCAAATTGATTAAGGTCCAAGTAGAGGTACTTAAGACAATGAGTAGTAAGGCCTCCAGGATCAAATCCCTGAATTCCAAGATTTATAAGACTAATTCCCAGTGCACTGAACCCAAGATGGCTACCAAGTGTCCAAAAACTGGGATCATGAACCCTGACTCTAACATTTCCAAAACTACTCACCCAAAGGTTGCCAAGTGCAGTGAACACTAAGACTGCCAAGTCCACTGAACTTTATGTCACCAGGTCTGATATCAAGATCACCATCAGATGCCAAGGTATACAAGTCTGATCCCAAGTGCACCAAGTTTATTTCTAAGGTAATAAAACCCCGTTATTCCAAGGATGCATGAACATAATGAAATGTGTAGAACCAAGAGAACATTGTATACAGCAATATTCTTTTAAGAACAACTTTGAGCAAGTAAATCATTTTGACTATAATGAATATCCAAGTTAACTGCAAAGGTCATATGAAGGAAGATACTATCAGCATCCAGAGAATGAACTGATAAATAGTTGTGTGTATATGTATATGTATATGTATATGTATATGTATATGTATATGTATATGTATATGTATATGTATGTGTATATGTATGTGTATATGTATATATATGTGTGTATGTATATGTATGTATGTATATATAATTTATACACATATGCATGTATATGTATACCTTTATGTATACACCTGTGTAATGTTATTCATATCTAGGGTGTGGAAAAGGGGAGGGGAAATAAATTTACATTATAATTTTATTATATATTTAAAAGGAATAGCAAGTTATACATATTTGATTTGCAGGTTTATGTACAATTATCGTTATTATAATATATGTTATGGAAATATCTGTATTATTCCATAAATTAAAAATAAATAATTTTTTTTTCAAAAACAAGAATATAGGCACATATAAGGCTATGGGGATAAGGTTCAAATGAAGTGATTCCATCAGCCTTGATGAAGTATTTTATTTTTAGAGCATTTTTTAAATAAACAAAAATATTAAATGTGGTAAAAATATTTAACACTTTAATTTTCAAAGTGTTATTATATGCAACAAAGTAAAATAAATACTTTGTTTTTTGTTTATTTTTGAAGTTCTTTCCATTTTTGTTTTTATCAATCACCCTTCTTCTATGCTTATCTTTGATTGTCCATTGCTTCTCCCTATTTAAGGAATGGAAACTACTCATAATCATTTTCATTCCAAGGATGCTAAGTCTATTTACCCTAAGATTTCTGAATCTATTTCCCCTTAAGGCAATCAACACTTCAACATTGTTTGATTCAGGACAGAAGGGCACATTTAAACCCTAAATCCCCATTTTTGGTTTTTGTTTTGGTTACTTCTGTTGTTTGTTTTAACCAAGTGGGCTATGATTATTCTTATTTGTACAAATCATGGAAATAGTGAGGGGAAAAAAAAAAACTTGCCAAATTAAATTATCATATACTCTGACAAATGGTGACTTCAATGTACATATTAGAAAATGTGAGGATGAGGGGAAATATTTTCAATGTTGGCTCAGGTAAGAGGAATGCAAAAAGCTCAACATTTATAGATGATTCAGAAGTTTCATGATTCACTATCAGGTATTTATAATCTTATGTTCATAGACAGGTTTCAGTTATTCTGTGTACTTGGGTAGGAAATGTATGTAGATAGATAGATAGATGATAGAGAGATAGAGAGATAGATAGATAGATAGATAGATAGATAGATAGATAGATAGATAGA
>NW_027185804.1:28966745-28975918 GCF_028583685.1 Petaurus breviceps papuanus
AGATAGATAGATAGATAGATAGATAGATAGATAGATAGATAGATAGATAGATAGATGGATGGATGGATGGATGGATGGATGGATGGATGGATGGATGGATGGATGGAGAGATAGATAGATAGATAGATAGACAGATAGAGAGATAGACAGATAGAAATAAGTTCATATGTGTATCTTTATCTCAACTAAGTTTTCAATGAAATATTACCTCAATCATTTATATAATTCAGAGAAGTCCATATCCTTCACTAGATTGCCAAAAGATTCCCTTAAAACCACCCACCTCTCTCTCATAAACACACACACAAATATAAACACACGACATATAGTAAAAACAGAAACAAACCTCTTCATGAATACTTCCATAAACAAAAGAACTGGGAGGTATAGATCATGCTGAGCACCAAATAACAACATAAAAACAATATGTATGAGAAATTAGAGATTATAGAGATTGTAGATTAATTCAGGAAATGTCCTAGACTCAGTAGACACTATCAGGCATACCATTCCAATGATAGTTTTGTTGCTGTTTAGGAAAAAAAAATATTTAGGGAATGATAATGATAATCAAAATAATGGAACTCAAAATATAATTGAAAGTACATTAAACAAGCCATGGAAATTTAAATTAAGAGTGAAAAGGACAAGAGAATTATATTGTCATTAACTACAAGAATCTGTCCTGACATCTAACCAATATAAATAACTTGCCATAGCAAGTAGACTAAAGAAGACAAGAAAGTATTTAGTAAGCAAAATCTTGCTTCCCTGATAAAGAGAAAATGGCTGCCAAAGGCAAACATCCAACTGATGTCTAAAGCAACTGGTAAAATGCTATTAAAAAAAAAGATTTTAAATGATTATGAGTAGTTTCCATTTCTTAATTTGTGAGAAGCAATGTACATTCAAAGATGAGCATGGAAGAAGGGCGACTCATAAAAACAAAATGGAAAGGATTTGGAAAACAAACACAAAAAAATTTATTTTACTTTGTTGCATATAACACTTTGAAAATTAATTTTATTAAATATTTCTCAGCTGCATTTTTATTTTTGTTTATTTAAAAATGTTTTTAAAAATAATATGCTTCATCCAGGATAATGGAATAACTTCACTTGAACGCCATCACTGTAGCCTTAGATGTGCTTTTTCCCCCTATTTTTGAAAATTTTTAGAGGTGGAGTCAAGATGTTGGAGTAGAAACAGGACTTTTGTGCAGCTCTGGCTTCCACCTCCAATTCACATAAAAAATGACTCTAGACAAACTTTGGAGCTACAGAACTGACAAAATGACAGAGAGAAGCTAACCTCCTGCTGAGCACAACCAAGCAGGCTGACAAGAAGGGGCCAGCACAGCCCTCTGGGAGCCAAGCAAAGCCACACAAAAGCCAGAGGTTTTAGCCTCATGGTGGCCTTAGCCAGCTCTGACTGGAGGGACTTCATATCACCAGCAGTTGTGGCAGTTTCCAGAATTATCAACCCATAGATGCCAAAGACAAAGTGGGAGGTCAGTATAGACTTTGCTGGAACAGGGACTTTGGGAGTGAAATCTGGCCTTTGACCCTGGGGTGAGAAGTAGCTGAGGCTCCCCGACCATAATGCCTCAAAGCTCCTGGCTTACAGATTGTAGGGGGACCAAGCAATCAATCTGAGGGGCAATTGAGCTTGTTCTAACCTGCTTGGATGTGGATTGCTGTCTAGGGTGGAGGTCCTGGGGTGGAGGCTTCAGAGAGGGCACCCACCTAATAGCACCAGCAGCTGCAAAAACCACAGCAATTGGGATAAAGCTCTCCTTTTTAGTAGCAGATTTCTGCTGTAGCAAAAGGCTCAAAAGTCAAATAATTGAGTGGAAACATAAGCAAGCAATGGAAGAAAAGCAAACAGAGCAATCCAACATTAGACTCCTATTTTGGGTACAAAAAGCATCAAAGCACGGGACAGGAGGAAGACAGCAAAGTCAAAATTCCCGCACCAAAAGCTTCCAAGTGAAACGTGAGCTAGTTACAGGCCACAGAGTGGCTTAAAAAGAATTTTGAAAACAAAATTAGAGAAGTGGAGGAAAAATTGGGAAGAGAAAAGAGAATGATGCCAGAAAATTATGATATGAGAGTCAACAACCTGACTGAGGAAATTAACACCTTAAAAAATAGACTAACTCAGATGGCAAAAAAAGGCTCAAAAAGGTAATGAGGAGAACAATGCCTTAAAAAAAAACAAATTTCCCAGATGGAAAAAAAAGAATCTCAAAAGTTCACTGAAGAGAGTCATTCCTTCAGAATTAGATTGGAGCAAATGTAAGCTAGTGACTATATGAGAAATAAAGAGAGTATTAAACAGATCTAAACAAATTTAAAAAAAAATAGAAGGGAATGTGAAATATCTCATTGGAAAAACCACTGACCTGGAAAATAGATCCAGGAGGGATAATTTAAAAATTATTTGACTATCTGAAAGTTATGATCAAAAATAGAAATTAGATATCGTCCTTCAAGAAATTCTCAAAGAAAATTGCCCTGATGTTTTAGAATCAGAGGGCCAAGTAGAGGTTGAAAGAATCCATGAATCACCTCCTGAAAAAGATTCCTCCCCCCCCCCAAAAGAAAACAAATTTCATTTATTTTTAATTTGTTAGACAAAACAGATATTTTCATACCATGTATTTTAATAAAGGTAATTGCACATGAAGCTGCAAATCTATTGTGTATAACTTGATATTCCTTTTTAAATATATAATAAAATTATAATGTAAATTTACTTTTTCCCCTCCTCTTTTCCCCACCATACAGATGATTAACATTACACACACACACACACACGCACACACACACACACATACACAATATGTACAATATACATATGCATATACATACATGTGTGTGTAAAAATTCTATATATACTTCTATTCATCAGTTCTTTCTCTGGATGCTAATAGTGTCTTCCTTCATATATCTTCTGTGGTTAACTTGGGTATTTATTATAGTCAAAATAACTTATTTTCTCAAAGTTGTTCTTAAAACAATATTGCTGTTACTCTATACAATGTTCTCTTGGTTCTATTCATTTCATTTTTCATTATTTCATGCAAGTATATCTATGATTTTTCTCAGCTCATCAAGTTTATCATTTGTTATAGCATAGAAGTATTCCATCACAATAGTATATCACAACTTGTTCAGTCATTTGGATGTGCATTTAGAGGAAATAATAGAAATAGCAATAAAACTGAAAAGTAGGTCAGACTGTGTATGAGGAAGACCATGCTAGAGTCAACATAGAATTGTGAGGACACAGAGGGACTGATAGGTAAAAGATCTGAAAGGATAATATGCTAATGATGGGGGCAGGGGATGTGTAACTCATTTATACCATAAGCAAGAGATCAAGGGCACATCAAAAATTATCAAATTAAATATCTACTTTCTCACCTAGGCATATATACCTATGTATATGTATAAATGTATACTTTTGTATAAATGATGACCTGTGCACTAATTAGGGTCATCCTTGATTTCCATTCATAGCAGAGGAACAAAGCATCTTTTTGCAACTGCTGTTCAACAAATTCCATTATGACAATTGTTTTTTTTATCATTTTGCAATTAGCAGAGCTGTATAAGAAATTGAAATACCATTGTGCTTATCATTTGTTGATTATGAAAAGCCATTTTATTGGATAAAAACACCCACTTCCTTACAACCTCTTTTAAAAGGAGGTATTTCTCTTCTACGCATCAAAACAACTCAAGATTCTTTTGAAAATTCATAGAGAAATAAGCCTTTTCAGTCATCCTATTGCTTCCCTATTACCTCTGGAATCAAATATAAAGTCCTTTGTTTCTTTTTTAAAGCTCTTTGTAATCTGCCCTATTCTTCATTTCCATTCTTCTTACACAACATTCCTCTCCACATACAAAATAATTTATCCACATTGAACTATTTGCTGTGCCTTCAACAAAGTTCTGTCTCCATGCCTTTGTACTGAATTTCAAACTTACTGTGAATGTTCCCTCTCCTTAGGTCTGCTTCTTTACTTCCCTGGTTTCCTTCCAGATTCAGCTAAAATGTATTTAGGAGTCCAGGATGACTCTTATGTTGCTAACTCGAGAAACGAGGAGGATTCCAGGTGTCCTCTATAGTAATCAAGAAGGTAGAGGGAAAAGGTTTAGGGAAGAAAGATACTAAATATGTTCAGTTTTGAATGTGTTAAATTTAATATGTCTACTGGACATCCAGCCAGAGATACCTGAAAAGAAATTAGAGATTCAGGATTAAAGTTCACACAGAATTTGTGACAGGATAGGGAGATATGAGAATCATTCACACAGAAATGATAATGCATGGAGCTGATGAGGTCATCAATTAAAGTAGGATGGAGGGAGAAGAGAGGAGATCCCAGAATAGAAACATGTGGAATCTTACAATTAGAAGGTGTGATTCTGAAAGAGGATCTATTAAAGGATACAAAGGAAGAATAGTCAGATAGACCGGAAAAGAAACATGAGAAATTCAAGTCTCAAAGACCTTAGGGAAAGAGACTATCAGAATGGAGAGAGTGATCAAAAGTGTCAAAGGCAGCAGAGAGATCAAGAAAAATAAGGATTTGAAATAGAAATGGCATTTGGACTTTATGGATCCATCTCAATTCTTCCATAGCAGAATTACTTGACTTTTGGCAAGTTACTAAACTTTTGTGGGTCTCTGGTTCTTTACTTATCAGATCAGAGGGTTGAACTAGGATAGAACAACACTCATGGTCACTTCCCACTACACCAATATCTTACTCATTATTATTCTTATAGTCATCCTTTGAAGGTTGAATATGGTTAATAAGCCAAGTGGTCTACTTTTATAGTGATTAAAGAAAGTTCATGGTCCACATGATGATATAGAAAACTTTTATCTTCCCCTAACTCAGAGGAGCCAGTAAATATGTGTCTAATCCAGGGGTGGGAAACCTGTGGCCTCGAGGCCACATGTGGTCTTCTAGTTTCTGTGTGCAGCCTTTTGACTGAGTTCAAGTTTTATAGAACAAATACTTTTATTAAAGGGATCTGTTCTGTGAAGTTTGGATTCAGTCAGAGCATCAACTTGAGGACATTGAGGGGGGTGGCAAATGTGGCCTTAAGGCCAAAGTACCCTACTCCTGGAATCACTGGAATACAGAGGCAATTATTGCTAATTGAAGCCCTATTCACTTTTGCTTGAAGCAGTTAATCTGGAATCCTCAAATAATTGAGAGTATGGTGTTTATTTGTAAAAAAAATATTTTACATGCATTGTCATCAACTAATTTATAAATATTGCATACCATGTTTTTAATTGGATTACCAATAGACTTGGAGAGTTTCATTACTGGAGTATTTCTACAGGGATATTTTTATTGCATATGTATTTTTTCTATGTCAGTACACTTAACACTAGCCTAAATCTGATGGTTTTGCATCCAGAATTTATGCACGATAATTCCAATATCCTACAGGCTTTCACACCTATTATAGCAATGCCTCTTACCTGTTTCTACAATGTGAATTCATTTCATAGAATGAACTTCATTAACTCTACCCCACTGTAGAAGACTCTATTAGAAGAGAAGAAGAAAGGTGCATGTAATTTTAATGCTGATGAAACTCTGTTAATTATAATCTGGAACAGTGTGTGCCTTAAACAGGTGCAGCCTCCTTCCTGAATCTATTTTGCTACTATGTTTATGAATAAACATAAATTTTGGGAGATCATGTTTAGTCTTGTTCTATCTTGTTCCACACACAGATGATAATTTATGGGTATTTTCATAGAAGCCTTTGGTTATTGGTGTCAGGTTATTATTAGCAGAAACAAAAATTAAATCAGCTTATTTAACCTGCAAGGGATATTTCTAGGTGTTTTAATTTAAGCAATTTCCCCTTCAGTGTCGACGCCTTTAGATTAGAATGAAAAATAATCAAATCCATCTAGTCTAACCTCATGGCTGGGAAATTTGTTTATTGCTTAATTTAAGGTTCTCCTGCAGTTTAGAACAAAAAGAGAATTTCTTCCATAAAAAAGAATAAATAAATAAATAGATATTGGATGGATTAAAAATGCAGAGAAATTTGAAGGTGTCCTTTTATTGAGAGTTTTCAAGTAGAGACTGGGGGGCATTTCTCAGGCAGACCAATGGCAGTCAAGATAACGAAAACAAAGAGAAGACTGCATTTGTAACTATTTAATTCAATTCAATCCAACAAGTATTTATTAATCTCTTACTATGGGTCAATTACTGCACAAGATCCTGGGGGGAGGGGGATGTAAAGAAAAGTTTGAATAGCAGTCCCTGACCTCAAAGAGCTTACTTTCTACTGAGAAGATACAACATATGCTCAGGCAAGTAAATACAAAATGCACGTAGAGTACCCCCTATTGCTACCCCTCTTAGTGCAGGCTCAATCTGCCTTCCTGTCAAGTACAAGTCTGCATTCAAAAGAGAGACCAAGCAATTTCAACAAGAGCATCAAGACCAGCTGTGGTGATAAGGGATGTTCTCTTTTAGAGGATAGCTCTAAAGCAGAATCCTGAATGGATCTAGGTATTCAAAGAGTTAGAGATGATTGGGAAGAGCACCACAAATATATAGGGGGAAGACAGCATATGTAGGAGAATGAGACTTTTTAAGATAATGATAAGAACTAACATGGAAAGAGTACTTATTATGTGCCAGCAAATGTGCTAAGTCCTTTACACCTATTATCTCATTAGATCTTCAGAACAACTCTGAGAGGAAAGTGCTATTATTACCCCCATTTTATAGATATGGAAACTGAGGCAAACAGATTTGCCTGAAAGCAACTGGCTCAGGGTCACAAAATTAGGAAGTGTCTGAGGCTGGAATTGGACTTAGCTTGTCCTGAATCTAGGCCTGGCATTCTACCCTCTATTGACAACTAGCTACTTGTGACTGCCGGCAATACATATTTGTATAGGATTACAAAATTTGCAAAGCAGTTTCTATAATTTATTCCATTTACTTATCTTTGCACTGGGAAAGAGAATTTCAAGAAATAAAAAGGGGGTAGTTTCTCTATCCCCTGACTGTGTCATACTCCATCCAGATGACTGTACCCAGCTTGGGTACCTCAAATGTGGAAAGCTATTGATAAACTAGAAAGTGTACAGAAAAAAGCAGATAGAAGAATAAAGAGCATTAAATCATGAAATGTATTAATTATAAGGCTTAGGGATTTGAGCTTGCATTAAGAAAAAGATCTTGGGTGGAGGAGAGGTAGTGTTTCTGGGAGGACAGTTAATAGAATAGCAGAGTGATTTTATTTAAGTATTGAAAAGACTGTCACCCAGAAAAGGGATTCAGCTTGAAAAAGCTGAAATTTATGCAAGAAAAAAAGTATTAAAAATCAAAGTATCAAAGGCTCTGGAAATATTACTATTTACTGGGAGAAATAACCAATTAAATCAACGTCAAATATAATAAGGTCAGCAGTTCTTCCCTCCTTGTTTCCTTGCCATATACAAGACAAGTTTACTTGTGAATTAGATTTAAGTGATGCAGGTTAGGATTTAACATTGGCTATTACTGTTCAAGGTGTTAGCATTAGACTTGGATTCTGGAAGAATTGAATATGAAGCTTGTGTCAGATACTTATTAGCTATGTGACTGAGAAAGAAAATGAACCCCATTTAGACTCATGATCCTCATACAAAAATTAGGATGTGAAATGTACCTTCTTCACAAGGTTATTGTGAGGATTAAGTGATATATTTAAAACACTCTGCAAATGTTAGCAATTCCTTTGTCTTCATTTCTACTTGTTTGTCTGTCTCCCTGTCTCTGTCTTCCTCTGTTTCTACCTCTCTCTGTCTCTGTTTCATTCTCTCTTTCACTGTCTCTTTCCTTCTCTGTCTCTGTCTCTCTCTGTCTCTGTGTCTCTCTCTCTGTCTCTTTCTCTGTATACATACATACATATATATGTATACATATGTATATATACATATACATACACACACACACACACACACACACACACATATATATGTAGTTACCTCTTTAGACCTCAGGACCTGGTGTCTCATCTGCAAAATGCAGAAAAGTAAGCACCTATCTCAGGTTTTTGTAGTTTATTTTTGCTTGTTCATTTTTTCATTTTGTTTTTTTGCTTGTTTTTTTTCCCCAAATGAGGCTTGAATGGAATTGAAATATTTAAAACAATAATGTGAACATATTAGTTGTTATCATTAAGTGACTTGGCTCCAGACATGTGGTCAGATGCAGCAGAGCTGAGATTCAGACAAAACTTCCTCTGACTCTAAGTACAATTCTCTATCCACGACTTCACTTTCTCTGAGCCCAAGGCAGAAGGAGGTAAGAGAAGAAACATCTCCAAAGGTCGGACAACACTGAATTCTATCCCCTCCTGAAGGACTACAGAACAGGACAGAAACCCAGTCATGTGATTCACTTCTTGTGTTCTTCCTTAGAGTAAGAGAATTGGTCTGTGTAACCTGCAGGCATCCTTTCTCTTTTATAGGAGGGAAAAAATGACTTAGTATGTACTAATTATCCCACAATAAAACACTGCAACAATGCCTTGAAAAAGTACACTTAACAAGATAATCATCTGAAATGAATTGTATCATTTTTCAATTTTTTAAAGCAATTGGGGTTAAGTAACGTGCTCAAGGTTACATGGAAAGCCATTTTGGGTGGTTGCCAAGTATCTGAGGCCAGAACCAATCCCGCATCTCCCGACTCTGGGGCCAGTGCTCTTACTCACTGCGCCACCTGGCCGCCCCCATTTTTCATTTTTTAATGAATTTCTACATAGAGAGATGCAAATCCCCTTAATACACATGTTTAAACATAAAACAACCAAATTAACCATACCATTCAGCACTGAATTCTCTAATCTGTGTTTGATCCCTATTCATTTCCCCAAGTCACAGGAGAAGATGTAGGACTGGCAGGGGATTTCAGTCATTTAGAGGGTAAAGCCCAATGAATTTTCTCTTGATTGGGAAGTGGGAATGGTAGCAAGTTGTCCTTCTTAAACAAAGGTTAACACCCATCCCCAGCACCTTGCACTCTAGCATGACAGAGATCTGTGCATGTTGTTGTTATACATATATCTATATCTATCTATCTATCTATCTATCTATCTATCTATCTATCTATCTATCTA
>NW_027185804.1:28975928-28986507 GCF_028583685.1 Petaurus breviceps papuanus
TATCTATCTATCTATCTATCTATCTACCTACCTACCTATCTATCTATCTATCTATCTATCTATCTATCTATCTATCTATCTATCTATCTAAAAATCAGATACAAATCATAATCTCAGAGATGTTTGTTATCAAAGTATCTCTATCTCTGGAAAAATAAGGTACTGTACACTCTTGCTTTTTTTTTTTCATTTTCACTCAAAAAGTCCCTTACTGTTTTCTATATTCAAAATGTTAGGCTCTCAAAAAAAATGTAACATTTTAAATTCTCTCCTGGGGAATTACATGGAGAAGGAGTTGCAGAACAGTAATGCTAAAGAAAAAGAAATGCACATGTCAAAATATAAAGGGCCAAATACAATTAAGTGAGACAGTCTGTATTTTTTTAAATGAGAAATGGATTACTTGAGGAAAAAAATAAAACACTCTTAAGACAGCATTCCAAAGGAGGATATATTAGCTACCATTTTCCTTTACCTGGGGCTCTTTATGCTGCCTTAGTACAAGGAAAAGTAAACAAACATGACTATACTAATTTCAGTTTTAGGAACTTGACTATTTTATACAGTGAGCTATTAGCATAATTTTTTTCTCTAATTAAAACTAAAAGAACCTCAAACACCACTGATTTATTGTTTCTAACACACATCCATTCTGAAACTCAGTGGAATTTCACACTTCATTTGTAACCATCCAAAAGAGAATACACACACACAACACACACACACACACACACATACACATGCTCACACTCACATACGCACACACACAGAGAATCCACTTTGAAGTTGAGATTTCCCTTCTACTTTTTTATAGTGTCTAGAATACTCTTGAAGTTCAATAAATATTTAATCAGGCTAATAGGACATTTTGAGGCTGAAAACAATGTGGTAAGCAGTTCACCATAGTTCACTGTTAATTAGCATTCCTGTGCATTAACAATGCTTCAGGAGCTACATATACCACTCAGAAAATAATGACATTTTTTAAAGCAATTATGAAACCATCAACTTTTCTTCCCCTTCCCTTACACCTTAAATCAGAAAATTTCAGAATTGTAAGAGTCTTTGAGTGAGGGACATTTGGCCCAACCCCTCCAACTCTGTAAGACTGCAGGGTATTAGTGTGTAGAGGGTGGGACTTGGCATCAAGAAGATATAGGTTATAGTCCTCCCTCTGGTACCCCATGGCTATGTGACTCTGAGACAATCACCCCATTTTTCAGTGCCTCTCTGAGAAAGGGGGTCTCAACCTGGTGTTCAAGGACCACAGAAGAGAGATTTAGGGGGCCTGTGAAACTATAAAGAAAAAAATAAATCATCTTTGCTTCAATATAATTGACCTCCTTTCAGACAGTTCAATGATAGGGCAAAGAGTGATGGACTTGAGATGAGGAATACCTAAGTTCAAATTGTGCCTCATAAGTTTAACAATTGTGTAAACCTAGGAAAATCAGATAACCCCTGTATGCCTCAGTGGCATAATCTATAAAATGGGAATGATAACAGAACCTACTTCCCAGGTTTTGGGCATTGTTTTGAGCATCAAATGAGATACTATTTGAAAAATGGCTTGCAAATTTAAAGTAACATTTGTGTATCTACATACATGTTAAATATTATTATTAATCCAATATTTTTATATATTTATTTTATTTTTAAGGCAATTGGGGCCAAAGGACTCACCCAGGGTAACACAGCTGGTAAGTTTCTAAGGCTGGATTACAAACTCAGATCCTTTTGATACCAGGATTCGATCCCTATTCACTGTGCCACCTAGATACCCCTATCTTATACATTAAAAAAGTATTATACTCAGAAGTGCAGGAACTTCAACTACTGACAAAGAGTCCCTGAAACAAACAAACAAAAAACAAAAATATTAAAAATCCCTATGCTAAGACAATAAGTTCTAGAATTGTTTCTGTGTTGGAAAAACAAAGGAAAACATCTTCACAATTATCTCCCTTTACCAGGAAGCAAGTAAGAAAAACATATCTATGAGATTCAAGGGAATATGTATTAGTGAAATTTCAAGTACTATAGAATATATATGGAAGATGGCAGAGTAAAGGCAGGGACTGGCCTGATCACTACCCCAAAAGTCTCCAAATTCTAAACAAATTCTAGAGCATCAGAACACACAAAAAAAGGAAGGAATAAGATAATTTTCCAGACCAAGATAAATTGGAAGGTCAGAAGAAAAGGTCTGTTGCACCAGAGTGAGAGAAAAGCATAGTCCAATGTAGTTCACAGTCAAGAGGGGACAATGTGTCACAGTTCCAGGGAAGAAAGGAATGCTTGCGGTGACTCAAACGCCAGAACATTGGCAAGGAGAGTAGTGAATACTTCTCCTCAGGTCATACCACTTTGGTAGAACTAAAAACTTACAGGTCCAAAGAAAATAGCTGCACAAACCTCTGAAGCTTAGGAGAGTACACTTTGTACCCTGCAAGTAGAGTCCTGCTTTAACAAAGAGTTAAAAGACAAGTTATAGGCTAGGAAATGAGCAAAAAATGGGAAAAGGAAAAAAAAAACTTCTAAAGAATGTTAAGTATAGAGACAAGAAATTTCAAAACACACACTGAGACAAAGAGAACAAAATCAAATGTACTACATCCAAAGTCTCCAAGAAAAATATGAATTGGTCTCAGGTCATAGAAGAGTTCTAAAATGATTTTGAATATAAAAGAAGAGACGTAGAGAAAAAATGGGAAGAGAAATGATAGTGATGTAAGAAAATCATGAAAAATGAATTAACAGGTTGCTAAAGACACCCCCCCCCACAGTAATACAGAAGAAAATAAGACCTTAAACAACAAACTAGGTCTAATGGAAAAAGAGGTACAAAAAATCCAGTGAAGAGAAGAATGCTTTAAAAAGCATGATTGTCCAAATGGAAAACGAGGTCCAAAAACTCACTAAAGAAAATAAATCCTGGCCAAGATGGTGGAGTAGAAACATAACTTCCACTGGGCTCTGGTTCCCACCACCTCCAATTCATGTAAAAGGTGACTCTGAACAAACTTTGGAGCTACAGAACCTCCAAAATAACACAGAGAACCTAACCTACTGCTGAGGACAATCCAGCAGGCTAGAAGGGAGCAGCAAGCACAGCACTCTGGGAATAGAACCCAGACCAGCATGAACCAGAGGTTTTAGACCCAGGGCAGGCATGACCAATCGCCAGGTGGAGGGACTTCAGATCACCAGCAACTATGGCGGTTACTAGAATTATCAAGCCATAGAAACTAAGGACAAAGTGAGAGGTCAGATCAGTGTGGACTTTGGGATCCAGTTGTAGGGAGTGTGTCAGCCTTTATCCCCTGGAGGGAGAAGATGCTGAGGCCCTGCGGCACAGCCAGATGGCAGCTTCAGCTCCAGGCCTGCAGATTGTAGGGGAACCAAGCGGCCGGTCTGAGGGGTAATCACTCTTACTTCAACCTTCTAGGATCTGGATTGTTGCCTAGGGTGGAGGTTCTAGGGTGTGTGCCCAGTTTGCCAGAGCTTGTGGAGGTTTCAGAGAGGGAACCTAACTAATACCTTCAGCAACTGAGAAAACCCCAGCATTAGGTACGAAGCTCCCATCTGGTAGCAGAGTTCTATTGTGGCAAAAAGCCCCAAAGTCAAGTAATTGAGAGGCAACATGAGTAAACAAGGAAAGTAAAGCAAACAGAGGGATGCAAAATTAGAATGCTATTGGGGGGCAAAAAAGATCAAAGTATGGAAGAGGAGAAAGACAGTGAAGTCAAAACTCCAGCACCAAAAGCTTCCAATAAAAATACAAGCTGGTTACAGACCATACAGTGGCTTAAAAAGGATTTTGAAAACCAAATAAGAGAAGTGGAGGAAAAATTGGGAAGAGAAATGAGAACGATGCAAGAAAATTATGAAATGAGAGTCAACAACATGACTGAAGAAAATAACATTTTAAAAATTAGACTAACTCAAATGGCAAAAGAGGCTCAAGAAAGCAATGAGGAGAAGAATGAATCAAAGAGAAGAATTAAAAAGCCTAATTTGCCAGATGGGAAAAAAATCTCAAAAGCTCACTGAAGAGAATCATTCCTTTAGAATTAGACTGGAGCAAATGCAATCTTGTGACTTCATGAGAAATCAAGATACTATTAAACAGATCCAAACAAGTGAAAAAAATTGAAAACAATGTGAAATATTTAATTAGGAAAACCACAGACCTGGAAGATATATTGAAGGGGAATAATTAAAATTTATTGGATTACCTGGAAGCCATGATCAAAAAATGAACCTAGAAGTCATCCTTCAAGAAATTCCCAAGGAAAATTGCTCTGATATTTAAGAACCAGAGGGCAAAATAGAGGTTGAAAGAATCCACCTTTCACCTCCTTAAAAAGATCACAAAAAGAAAACTCTTAGGAATATTATAGCCAGGTTCCAGAATTCCTAGATCAAGTAGAAAATATTAAAAGAAAACAGGAAGAAACAATTTGAATACTGTGGAACACCATCAGGATAACCCAGGATCTGGCAGCTTCTCCACTGAGGGATGGGAGGGCTTAAATATGATATACTGGAGGTCAAAGAAGCTGGGATTAAAAGCAAGGATCACCTACCCAGCAAAACTGAGTATCATGTTTCAGGGGAAAATATGGTCATCCAGTGGAATAGAGGACTTTCAAGCATTCTTGATGAAAAAACCAGAATTGAATAGAAAATTTGACATTCAGATACAAGAAACAAGAGAAGAATGAGAAGGTAAACATGGAAAAGAAACCATAAGGAACTTATTAAAGTTGAACTATTTACATTACTACATGGAAAATTGATAATTGCAATTTATGATTTTTTTCTAAGTATGAGAATAATTGGAGCGAATATACACACACATATATAAAGAAGGATATATAGACATGAATACATATATGAAGGTGTGTATGTATGTGTACAGATATATATAGATAGAGGGCACAGGACCAGTTTAATAGGAAGGGATGGTACTTAAAAGGTGAAATTAAGAGTTGAGAGAGGAATATAATGAGAGGAGATGGGGAGAGACAGAATGGGGTAAACTATCTCATATGGAAAAGGTAAGGAAAAATGGTTGCAAAGGAGGGGAAGAATAGGGAGTCAAAGGGGAATGGGTCAACCTTATTCTCATTGAGTTTGGCTTAGGGAGGGAATGTCATACACACTAAATATGGTATCTCACACTACTGGAGAGTAGGGAGGAAGGAGATAAGAGGGAGAATGATGGAAGGGAGGGCAGGCTGGGGGACAGGTAAGTTAGAAGCACACATTTTTGAAGATAGGATCAAAGTAGAGAATGGAACAAGTGGGAGGTTGGATAAGAGGGAGGGAAATATTGTCAGTCTTTTACAATATATCAACTATGGAAATGTTTACATAGCTCCACATGTACAACCTATAGTGAATTGCTTATCTTCCCAGTAAGGGTGGGTGACAAGGGAGGAAGGGAATAAATCTGGAACTCAAAGTTTTAAAATCAAATGTTTAATATATATATGTATATATATATAATTATGATTATTATTATTATCCATATTGTTTTACATGTAAATGGGAAATAAGATATACAGGCACTGGGGCATAGAGATCTCCTGTGCCCTACTGTAAAGTTGGAAGGGATATGGGAGAAGGTATGGGAGAGAGCCAATTGAAGGAGGGGATATCCAGTAGGATCGCTATTTTGGGGTGGTGGGTGGGAGAAAACCTGGGAGAAAATTTGTAACTCAAAATCTTGCAGAAATGAATGATGTAAACTAGAAGTTAATAAAGCATTTGATTAAAAAAATAAAGAAAATAATTCCTTAAATATTGTGATGGAGCAAATGAAAGATAATGGCTTTATGAGAAATCAAAAAAAATAAAATAAAACCAAAAGATTTAAAAAATAGAAGACAAAATACAATATATCATTGGAAACTACTGACCTGGAAAAATAGATCCAGGCCAAAAATTTAAAAATTATTTGACTACCTGAAAACCATGGTCAAAAAAGAGCCTAGCCATCATCTTTCCAGAAATTATGAAGGAAAACTGTCCTGATATTCTAGAACTAGACAGTAAATAGAAATTGAAAGAAGCCACCAATAACCTCCTAAAAGAGATTCCAAAATGAAAAATGCCAGGAATATTATAATCTAAGTCCATTTTTCCCAGATTAAGCAGAAAATATTGCAAGCAGACAGAAAGAAAGAAATAAAGTATCATGGCACTATAATCAGGATAATAAAAACTTACCAGTTTCTATGTTATAGAATGGGAGGGCTTGGAATATTATATTCTGGAATACAAAGGAGCTAGGATTAAAACCAAGAATCATCTACCTAGAAAAACTGTGTATGATCCTTCAAGGTGAAAAATGCATGTTCAATGAGAAAGAGGACTTTCAAGTATACTTGATGAAAATACCAGAACTAAATAGAAAATCTGACTTTCAAATACAAGACTCAAAAGAAGCACAAAAAGGTAAACAAGATATGAAAATCATCCAAGATGGCATTGTAAAAGCAGGAAAACTCTGTATGCCCCTTCCATAACCACCTCAAATACCTATTTAAAATGACTCTAAATAAACTTTAGCGCGACAGAACACATAAAATGACAGAGAGAAACAAACCTCCTGCTGAAGACAGCCTGGCAGGCCAACAGATAGGCTCCATCCTTTTGTGCTGGGAGCCAAGCCCAGCCCCACTTGAGACCATTGTTTTAGCCTCAGGGTCGTCATGACCAGCCCTAGCTAGAGACTTAAGGAGAGTGATTTACCAGCAACTGTGACAGTTTCCAGAATTATCAACCCATAAATGGCAAAGACAAAGTGACAGTTCAGTGTGGACTTTGTGGGAACAGGGCTTCCAGGACTATGGTCCAGGATCTTCCCCAGGAAGGAGAAGCAACTGAGTCACAGTGGCCACTGCCAACTGGCTGCTTCAGAGCTACTGGACTACAGAGTGTAGGGGGACCAAGCAACTGGTTTGAGGGACAATAGCTCTTGCTTTAACCTGCCTGGATCTGGATTGCTGTCTAGAGTGGAGGTCCAGGGGTGTGTGACCAGTATGCCAGAGCTATTGGAGGCTTCTGAGCAGGCACCCAACTAATAGCTCTGGCAGCTGTTAAAACCGCAGTGATTTGGGACAAAGCTCCCCTCTCTGGAAGGAGAATTCTACTGTGTCAAAAAGCTCAAAAATCAAATAATTGAGTGACAACAAGAGCAAGCAAAGTAAGGAAAGGAAGCACAGAAATGTGACTTAGATTCCTTTTGGGAGACAAAAAGGATCAAAGCACGGAACAGTAGAAAGACAATGATGTCAGAATTCCTGTACCAAAAGCTTCCAAGAAAAATTGAACTGGTAACAGGCCATAGAGGAGCTTAAGAAGGATTTTGAAAGCCAAATAAGAGGAGTGGAGGAAAAATTGGGAAGAGAAATGAGAATGATGCAAGAAAATCAGGAAAAGAGAGTTAACAACCTGACTGAAGAAAATAACACCTTAAAAAATAGCCTAACTCAAATGGCAAAAGAGGTTCAAAAAGGCGATGAGGAGAAGAATGCCTTAAAAAGTCAAATTTGCCAAATGGAAAAAGAATCTCAAAATCTCACTGAAGAGAATGATTCCTTCAGAATTAGATTGGACAAATGGAAGCTAGTGGCTTTATGAGAAACCAAGATACTATTAAACAGATACAAACAAATGAAAAAATAGAAGGCAATGTGAAATATCTCATTGGAAAAACCACTGACCCAGAAAATAGATCCAGTAGAAATAATTTTAAAAATTACTGGATTACCTGGAAGCCATGATAAAAGAAAGAACCTAGAAATCATCCTAAAAGAAATTCTCAAGGAAAATTGCCCTGATGTTCTAGAACCACAGGGCCAAAGAGAGGCTGAAAGAATCCACTTGTCACCTTTTGAAAAAGATCCCAAAAAGAAAACTCCTAGGCATACTAAAGACAGTTTCAAGAATTCCAAGATCAAGGAGAAAATATTACAAGTAGCCAAGAAAAAAGAATTTGAATATTGTGGGAACACCATCAGGATAACATAGGATGTGGCAGCTTCTAAAATGAGGGATCAAAGGGCTTGGGATATGATATTCTGGAGGTCAAAGGAGCTGGTATTAAAACCAAGAATCACCTACCCAGCAAAACTGAGTATCATGTTTCAGGGGGAAATGTGGATATTCAATGAAATAGAGAATTTTCAAGCATTCTTTTTGAAAAAAATCAGTGTTGAATACAAAATTTGACATTCAGATACAAGAACTAAAAGGATTGAGAAGGTAAACAGGGAAAATAAATCATAAGGAATTTGTCAAATTTTAACTATTTATATTCCTACATGGAAAAATGATAATTTTAACATATAAAAATTTTTCCAGTATGAGAAGAGTTGAAGGGAACAGAAATGTGTATGTCTATATAGGAGGGTATATGGGAATGTGAATACATATGTGAGTGAGTGTGTATATGTGTGTATGTGTGTGTGTGCAGGTATACATTGACAGAGGGCACAAGACCAAATGAATATAAGAAACGATACTTAAAATGTGAAACTCAGATGTGAGAGAGGAATATAATGAGAGGAGATGGTGAGAGACAGAATGCGGTAAATTATCTAATGTAAAAGAGGCAAGGGAAAACTGTTACAATGGAGAGGAAGAACAGGAAGGCAAAAGGTAATGAATCATCCTTACCCTCTTTGAATTTACCTTAAGGAGGGAATGACATACATATTAAATAGGGTATTAACCCTACAGGAGAGTATAAGGGAAGAGGATGAGAGGGGGGATGATGGAAGGGAGGGAAGGATGGGGGGAGGGAAATTAAAAGCACCCACTTTTAAGGAACTGGGTCAAAGTAGGGAATAGAACAAGTGGGGATCAGGATAGGATTGAGGGAAAATAGTTGGTCTTTCACAATATATCCACTATGGAAATGTTTCACATAGCTACACATGTACAATCTATATTGAATTGCTTATCTTCCCAGTAAGGGTGGGTGATGAGGGAGGAAGGGAAAGAATCTGGAATTCAAAGTTTTAAAACCAAATGTTTAAAAAATATTATTACTATTATTTTTACATGCAACAGGAAAATCAGATATACAGGCACTGGTATATAGATATCCATCTTGCTCTACTGGAAAGTCGGGGGGGCATGGGGAAGGATATAGGAGATAGCAGATTGGACGAGGGGCATACAGTGGGATCACTGTTTTGTGGTGGTGGGTAGGGGAAAGACAGGGAGAAAACTTGTGACTCAAAATCTTGTGTAAATGAATGCTATAAACTAAAAATAAGCATTAAATTTAATTAAAATTTAAAAAGAAAGGAAAATAAAAAAATATTAAGGTTAAACTCTTTATATTCATATATGGGAAGATGATATTTTAATACATAAGACCTTTCTTATTATTACGGTATTCATAGAGTATGTATAGATAGAAGGCACAGGTGTGAGTTAAATATGAAGGGATTATATGTAAAAAATTAAATTAAAGGGTGAAAGAGAAATATAATGGGAGAAAGAGAAAGGGAGAAGTACAATGGGGTAAATTATCTCCCATAAAGGAGGCAAGTAAAAGCTTTCACAGTTGAGGGGGAGAGGGGAGAGAAGAGGAAGAGTAAGTGAACCTTACTCTCATCAGAAGCGACTCACAGAGGAAATAACATACACCCCCAACTGGCTATAGAAATATATTTTACCCTATATTAAAATAGGAGGGGAAGAGTATTAGAGAGAAGGTTGACAGTAGGAAAGGAAGATTTGAGGAGAACATAGTCAGAAGGTAAACACTTTTGATGAGGACAGGGCGAAAGGACAGAGAGAATAGAATAATTGGGATGGGGTAATGAAGAGTCATACAGTTAGCAATAATAACTGGGGAAAAAAATTGAAGCAGGATTTTCTGATAATGGGCTCATTTCTCAAACATATAGAAACCTGAGGCAAACTTATAAAAATAAAAGTTATTCCCCCAACTGATAAAATATCAAAATATAAGATCAATATTCAGATGAAGTTATCAAAGCTATCTAGAGACATATGGGGAAAAAGAACTCTAACTCACTATTGATTGGAGAAATGCAATTTAAAACAGAGACAGTACTTCATACTTGTTAGACCAGTTAATAGGACATAAAAGGAAAATGATGGATGTTGAATACGATGCAGAGGGAAAAATGGGACATTAATGCACCATTGGTGGAGTTGTGAACTGATTCACCTGTTCTACAGAGAAATGTGAAACTATGCCAAAAGTGCTATAAAGTCATGCATACCCTTAAACTTAACTATACCACTGCTAGGTTTGTATCCCAACAGAGAAAAAAAAAGGAAAGTGAGCTGTATGTACAATAATATCTATAGCAACTCTTTTGTGAGGGCAAAGAATTGGAAATTGAGGGGATATCCATCAACTGGGGAATACTCAAACATGTTGTAGCATATGACTGTGATGAATTGTGATTGTACTATGGGATATAATGAGCAGGATGCTCTCAGAAAAACCTGGATAGACTTGCATGGGTTGATGCAAAGTGGAATGTTCTGTGTAACAAGTAGAAACAATATCATAAGATGG
>NW_027185804.1:28986907-29022324 GCF_028583685.1 Petaurus breviceps papuanus
GCTTACCCTCCCTTCTATCATCCCCCCTCTCATCCCCTTCCCCGCCTACTCTCCTGGAGGGTGAGATACCCTATTTAGTATGTATTTCACTCCCTCCTCAAGCCAATTTCAATAGGAATAAGGTTGACCCATTCCCTTTTGCCTTCCTATTCTTCCCCTCCATTATAACCATTTTCCCTTTCCTCTTCTGTATGAGATAGTTTACCCCAATCTGTCTCTCCCCATCTCCTCTCATTATATTCCTTTCAACTCTTAATTTCACCTTTCAAGTTTCATTCCTTCCTGTTAAATTGGTCCTGTGCCCTCTATCTATGTCTACCTGTAAACATATAATCACACATTCACATATGTATATTTCTAATCCTTTCAACTAGTGAGAAAAGTTTCATAAGTTACAAGTATTGTTTTTCCATGTAGGAATATTAATAGTTCAACTTTCATAAGTTCCTTATGATTCCTTTTCCCTGTTTACCTTCTCATTCTTCTCTTGCTTCTTGTATCTGAATGTCAAATTTTCTATTCAACTATGGTTTTTTCAGCAAGAATACTTGAAAGTCCTCTATTCCACTGAATGACCATATTTTCCCCTGGAACATGATGCTCAGTTTTGCTGGGTAGGTGACTCTTGGTTTTAATCCCGGCTCCTTTGACCTCCAGAATATCATATTCCAAGAACTTCGATCCCTCAGTGTAGAAGCTGCCAGATCCTTGGTATCCTGATTGTGTTTCCACAATATTCCAATTGTTTCTTCCTGGCTGCTTGTAATATTCTCTCCTTAATCTGGAAATTCTGGAACCTGGCTATAATATTCCTAGGAGTTTTCTTTTTGGGATCTTTTTCAGGAGGTGATCAGTGGATTCTTTCAATCTGTAATTTGCCCTCTGGTACTAAAACATCAGGGCCGTTTTCTTTGAGAACTTCCTGGAGGATGATTTCTAGGTTCTTATTTTGATCATGGCTTTCAGGCAGTCCAATAATTTTTAAATTATTTCTCCTGGATCTGTTTTCCAGGTCAGTGGTTTTTCCCATGAGATATTTCACATTGCTTTCTATTCTTTCATTTGTTTGGATCTTTTAACAGCATCTTGATTCCTCATAAAGTCATTAGCTTCCATTTGCTCTAATCTAATTCTGAAGCAATGATTCTCCTCATTGAGCTTTTGAGATTCTTTTTCCATTTGGCAAATTCGACTTTTTAAGGCATTCTTCTCCTCATTGCCTTTTTGGGCCTCCTTTGCCATTTGAGTCAGTCTGTTTTTTAAGGTATTATTTTCCTAAGTCAGGCTGTTGACTCTCATTTCATAATTTTCTTGCATTGTTCTCATTTCTCTTCCCAATTTTTCCTCCACTTACCTTATTTGGTTTTCCAAATCTTTCTTAAGGTCCTCTATGGCCTGTAACCAGCTTGTATTTTCCTTTGAAGCTTTTGGTGTGGAGTTCTGACTTCACTGTTTTCTTCCTGTTCCATGCTTTGCTCCTTTTTGTCCCCAAAATAGGAGTGTATTGTTGGAATCTTCTGTCTGTTTTGTTTCCTTTGCCTGATCATTTTGCCACTCAATTATTTGACTTTGGGGCTTTTTGCCACAGTAGGACTCTGCCACCAGACAGGGGAGCTTTTGTCCCAAATGCTGGGGTTTTCTCAGCTGCCGGAGGTATTAGGTGGGTGCCCTCTGTGAGGTCTCAAAACCCTCTAGCAAGCTGGACACACACCCCAGAACCTCCACCTTAGACTGCAATCCAGATCCAAGCAGGTTAAAGCAAGAGCGATTACCCCTCAGAGTGGTGCTTGGTTCCCCTACACTCTGCAGGCCAGGAAATGAAGCCTCCAAGTGGCTCTGGGCTGGCTGTGCCGGCATCTCAGTGGTTTTTCACCCTGGGGGTAAAAGCCACGCACTCCCACTTACTGGTCCCAAAGTCCAGACTGTACTGACCTCTCACTTTGTCCTTTGTGTCTATGTGTTGATAAATCTGGAAACGGCCACAGTTGCTGCTGATCTGGAATCCCTCTGGCAGGAGGCTGGTCAGGCCCGCCCTGGGGCTAAAGCCTTACAGTGGGGATGGCCTCAGGTCCCAGAGCTCTGAGCTGGATTCCTGCCGGCCTGCCGGGCTGTCCTCAGCAGGAGGTCAGCTTCTCTTTGTCATTTTGTGGACTCTGCAGCTCCAAAGTATGTTTAGAGTCCCCTTTTTACATGGATTAGGGAAGGTGGAAGCTGGAGCTGCGGGAAGGTCTTGCTTCTACTCAGCCATCTTGGCTCCGCCCCACTTAAAAATTTTCAATAATAAAATTATCCAAGACAACTCTGAAGGATTTATGATGAAAAATGCTATCCATCCCCAGAGAAAGAACTCATGGTGTCTGAATTCAGACTGAAGCATATTTTTTTTTACTTTATTTTTCTTGAAGGATTTTTTTTTTTTTGGCTATGCTTTCTTTCACAACATGACTATTAAGGATATGTTTTGCTTGACTACACAAGTATAACTTATATCTAATGACATGCCTTCTCAATAGGGGGCATGTAGGAGGAAGGAAGAAGGGAAAGAATTTGGAACTCATAGTTTTAAAGACAAGGGTTTAAAAATTGTCATTTTTTTTTACATGTAACTGAGGGGGGGATAAAACGCTAAAATAAGAAAAGAAATATGTTTATGTTTTTAAACATGGGTAGAAACCCACATCCAAGATAGTTAAAAACTACTTTCAAAGTGTTGAACGAGGAATCAGTTTAGGGTCTGGTCTCATTTGGTGTAATAAAATTGTGAGATTTGGGACAAGGTGGTTCTCCTTTCCTCTCTTGAATTGAATTCCCTTGTTCATAATATTAAAGGACTCGTCTGAATGATCTCTTAATATACTAGCATTCTTTGAAATAAGACCAGAATTCATGTCTCGTAATTCACAGGTCTAGTTAATTGATAAGGAAATATATGTGTATATATCTTATATATACACATATATTCACATATACGTATATATTCATATATGTATGCATACATTCCAAATATTCCATTTGTTTCATTGTTTGTTGCATCTGTTCTCAGATAACAGTGACTCGTAATGTTTCTGTCTCCTATAATGGCATCAAAGCCAAAGAATAGAGCTCGTATTTATTTGAATTTGCCTTCACCAGGCTTCACCACCAGGGTAGGGGGATAGAATAAATAATAAACATAGTTGAATCCTAGAATTTGAAAGGACATCCAAGGTCATCAATTCCAACTCATTCCTAAGCAGAAATATCCTCTGAGTATGCTCTTCCTTGAAATAAATGCAGGCTTGTAATCTAAAAAGTCTTGGATTTGGAACCATATGATCTGAGTTGAAATCCTACCTCTGACCCTTAATGATTTGAATAAAGGAATTTGCTTCTCTGGGGTTGTTTCCTTCCTCATTTATAAAGTGAGAGGGAAAAAA
The DNA here is from genome assembly GCF_028583685.1 of Petaurus breviceps papuanus. Classification (NCBI taxonomy): domain Eukaryota; kingdom Metazoa; phylum Chordata; class Mammalia; order Diprotodontia; family Petauridae; genus Petaurus; species Petaurus breviceps. The sequence goes on from NW_027185804.1 coordinate 28,990,324, forward strand.
AAATCAGTGGATACTAATTTCCCTTCAGACACGAACTATATCATTTCCCATAATTCCCATTGTTCCATTCTCTGATCCATGACAACATATTTCTCACAGAACAATATAGCTAAAGAATCTTATGGGGTAAAAGAAAAACCAGTGGAGAATTTGATGACATGATCTTGGTTCAAATCCTAGTCCTACTACTTAATATATACAAGTAAGTTTCCAAGTGACACTGGATCTGTAATAAGGAAAACTTGAGTGTAGATGTAGCCTCAGACCTTTACTAGCTGTGTAATCATAGATTAATTATTTAACTTTGCTCTGACTCAGTTTCTTCCACTGTAAAGTGGTATTGAAAGTAATAAGATATACCTCCTAGGCTGTCATGAGTATAAATTGAGCAAATATTTATAAAATACTTAGTACCCTGCCTACCCATAATAGGCGCTGAAAAATAATATCCCCTTCCATTTTCCTTCCCTTCTCCTAGTATTCTTTTTTGATAACGGACATGCCTACTTTAGATGATCATTACATCCCCTTCTATCTCTAGGTCTCTAATTGCTCCTCATTCTAAATTTGGCAAATTCCAATAATTGGTCAGCAATTGGTCAGCTGTAGTCACTACCTGAAGAATTGCTGGAGCTTATTACTCTCGAGAAAAAAAAGGATAATAGTTTACTCTTGGTGGACTTGTGAAATGGTACAATCATTCTGAAGAGCAATTATGCCCAAAGGGCTATAAAACTGTGCATACCCTTTGACTCCACAATGCCACTACTAGATCTGTTTTGCAAAGACATTAAAGAGAAAGGAAAAGGACCAATATGTGCAAAAATATTTATAGCACCTCTTTTAAGATTGCAAAGAATTAGAAAATAAGGGGATTCTCATAAGTTGGAAAATAACTGAACAAGTTGTGGCATATGATTGTGATGGAGTAATACCGTACCACAGCAAATGATGAGAGGTGTGTTTTCAAGGAAACAAAACAAACAGGAAAAAAGACCCAGCAAAAACTACATGAACTGAAGCAAACTGGAGTTAGAAGAATCAGAAGACCATTGTGCATAATAACAGTAACATTGGAAGATGATGAGTTGTAAAAAACTTGACTACCCAATACAATAATCCAAGAAAATTACAAAGGACTCATCATTTTTTTTAAATCTATGCACTTGAAGAGAAATAACTGAATGAATTTTAAGTGAAAACTGAAGTATACATATATATATATAAATATATATACACATATATAAGTATATATAAATATATATATATATATATATATATAGTTTTCAATGGCTAAATGGAAATATGTTTTGAATTATTTCTCAGTATAATTAATATAATTTTGTTTGCCTACTCAGTGTTTGGGGGAGGGGCTAGAAAGAGGGAATTAAGAACTCAAATTTAAAAAGAAAAGAATGTTAAGAATAAATAATACATTTTAACTATTTTAATGAGTTTCACAAGGTCCTACAAGCAGTAGGGAATTGATCTAGGGTTCTTACATTATCGCTATGATATAAGAAAAGTACTTTATTCACTTTATAGCTAGGTATCATTTGTATAGGAAAGGACACACTGCCTAGTTCCATGAAAAGCCTCACCAAAGTCTGTACAGGTTGCAATTATTTTTCTTTCAAGAAACATCTCCATTTTTCATAGGCACTTTCTAATGGACTTAGATTTAGTTCAGCATAAGACAAAGTACTGCTCTATCATATATCTATATGCCTAATAAATGTACTAACTTGTATATAAAAGGTAAGCAGATGACTATATTATTTTTACATAAATGACTAAAGTTTTTTATTCTACTCTTTGCACTGCTCAAAGTCTGACACATAGCATAGATCCACTGATAATGCCAAAATGTATACTTTAATATTCTGTACCATCTATCAATCAATTAATATATATTATTCAAGAAAGACAGCATTTATTAAATATTTCCTATATGCCTGAAACTATTTTGGGAAGTTTGCAAATATTATCTCATTTGATCCTCATAACAATTGTAGGAGGTAGATTATTATTATTATTATTATCATTTTATAATTGAGGAGAGCAAAGGTTAAGTAACTTACACAGGGTCACATAGTCACTAAGTGAGATCAAATTTGAACTCAGGTCTTTCTGACTCCAGGTCCAATGCTTTATTTACTGCACCATCTATCTGTCAAAGAAGTAGTGTCCTGTTAAAAAATCTCACATTTTATTTGGGTTACAAAATATCATATCCATTTTTTTGTTTTTATATCATCATTGACAACTATAGTAGCTGACTCAGTATTTAATAAATGTACTAACTTGTATGTTTGTCAATTGAATACTTAATTAGTTAATACACTATATTCTCCCCAGCATTCTACAACTCTATAAAATACATAAGTTGCAGAAAAATTTGTGACCTGTATTGTTAGAGGAAATTTTATCACAGAGTTCCATATATATCCCCAAGAATTCCATATATATCAGTGCAGTCACGTGTTTGAACAAAATTATGAGGAAATTATGGTGATGATGATAGGAATGACAGGAGGTAATATTTGCATAGATAGGCTTGTGAAGCCTTTTACAAACAACTCTTTCGTTCAATATGAATGTCATCACAAACAATGCACAAGTCAAAATGGACCAGCATGAAGAATCATTTAATGGAGCAGAGTTTTTATTTGTTTGTTTTTCCAGGAGAGTTTTCTATGCCTGAAGGTTAATTAGAGATTTAATGCAGAAAAAGAAGAGAGGGAAAAGCTCTCAATGGAATTGGATAGTTAAGGCAGTAGAGTTCCTCAGAAAGGCTGACAGAAGGAAATCATGGAAATGTCAATGAGGCAATGACAGGCAACATATAGTACATTGGGCAAGTTATTGAGTAAGACACTGGTTCTAATACTTCCTCAGATACTCAGTACTTGTAACATTGGTTACCTCATTTAATCTCTCTTGGTCTCAATTTTCTCATCTATGAAATTAAGAGGGTGGATGTGAAAGGAACATTTAAGGTCCCTTTCAACTCAAAATCTATAATCCTGTACTCTAGACTTTGGCCTTGCATTTAATATGATTAGCCACAGAGAATAGAGAGATTGCGATAGGTAAGGAAAAAAAAAATAAATGAAACCTTATAGATGCTGTTAACATTGGATATAAGCAGATGAAAAGCCTCAGAGAGGATGCTGAAATAAGAACAAGAGAAAAATAATTTTATAAGTAAGCCTTCTCGAAATTATATAAAATTGAACTAGTACATCATGTGGTGAGTGATTCATAAGCCACTATGTTTAATGCAAATTCGGATTTATAACAGGCGTGATTGTGACAGGTGTGGGTCTAAATTTGAAAGAACTATACTTCAATTATAATTTTGATGAGCTCTGCTAGAAATTATTTTGTGATATCCTGTGGCAAATTATATTACTCAAGTGCCTCCTCCCTTTTATATTATTTTTTTTTTCCTATTGAAAGGATGCTAATGATTAGCCATATGGATGATTCACGGAATCCATACTTCTTGTAAATTTTTCCTCAGATAAGGGACTAAATTTACTTTTTCAATAAGCATAGTGAAGCCAAGCCTGTTCAGAAAGAGATCTCTTAGGGGTGGCCAGGTGGCTCAGCAAGTAAGAGCACCGGCTCCAGTGTCAGGATGACCTGGATCAAATCCAGGCTCAGATACTCAGCACCACACCCAGAAATAATAACTGGCCATGTAACCTTGAGCAAGTTACTTAACCCCAATTGCTTTAAAAAAAAAAAAAGAAAGATCTCTTTTGGAACTAACTACACAACTCCTTTCATTCATTCATCCAATTATTTATTTATATATTTTATCTATTCATTTATTCGTGTATTTATATATTTATTTATTTATTTACTTATTTGTTTATTTTGCCTTTTAGAAGTATGCAGAAGTGCATTGGCTCATCAAGAGACTGGACTACCAAGAAGAATGAATAGTTTAAATTGTTGAATAAACCAAAGGAAAATTCCATGTGTGAATGAATGTGATAGCAGATGATCAGGCTGTTAGGAAAAAAAATGTATATATATATATATATATATATATATATATATATATATATATATATATATGGCACTTTATATCTCATCCCTTTGGAGTGTTTGAAGTCATCTAATCCTGGAAAGACATGGATGACTATATTTGGGTTTAAACTCTGCTTGAAGTATATTCTCTAAATCATTAAGACTCTGCTGGAAATGCATTTTTCTTTCATCAATATGCTTGGGAAATAATCATTCCACACTCCCCTAGAATCTTTCCATATCTGTTATTTAACCCCATCAATCTTTGTGGGCAATCACCAGAGTCTGTTCCAATACATTTTGGACAATTGCCAACAGCTGCTGCAATATCAAATACAAATTCAATCCCTTCCCCCATTCCACTACTCTTAGCCTGTTACTGATTTGTTTCAGAGTCCCTGCCAAATGACAAGAGAGGGGTTTCCTGCTGGCTTCATTGTTATCAGGAAGTCATCATTTTCCCCTGAAAATTCTCAAGGAAATGAGTATCAGGACCCATTCTCATTCTTCTTGAAACACTCTCAGTGGTGTCTTAAATGAAATTTTGCTTCTGTTTCCACACATATCTCCTTTTGAATAGGATCAGAGATGTAAGGATATGGGAGATCACCGGTCCACTTTAACCCTGCCATTTTACACATTAGAAAACAGGGGAAAAGAAAGAGGAAGTCATTTACTCAAAGTTACATCATACATTACAGAACCAGCATTTCAACTTTGGTATTTAACTTCAAGTTTACCACAATGACCGCTCTAACATGCTGACTCATTTTCCTTTAATGTGGTTAATTTGAGCTCTAAATTCTACAGGAGAGGCAATAAGCAGATGGCATTAGGGTTTGGAGCTAATGCTTATACTGTAGTTATAAAATGGGGCTCTCTTTAGATATCATCAAGTAAGCAAAATCATCACTCCCCACATCAAGTGATACATTTTGTTTGCTTGAAGTAAATGAACTTACCTTAATGTTTCAGAGACAATTAGGCAACTTCCCTAATGTGTGCTCTATCCCAGTGAGTCAATGTTAATAAACAGTTATTAAACATCTACTATGTGCCAGGCGCTGTGCTAAGTGCTGGGGATAGATAATATAAAAGACACAAAAGATAGTCCTAACCTCAAGGAGCTCATAATTTAATGGGGGAGACAAGAAGCAAAAAATATGTCCAAAATGCTAGATACAGGAAAAATGGAAACAATTAAGAAATGGAAGGTACTAGAAACTGGGAAATATTTCAGAAGAAGATGTTATTTTAATTGGGATGTGAACAAAAGCAAAGAGTTGTTCCCCTATAAACAATCATTACCAAAGAGACTTCCCCTAATAGTTGCACTGAATTGTATTCAATAGTAATCCATCTCAATAGTAGGATAACTTCACTATCTAGAGATAAATTCTCTCTCCCATTAATTCTGAAACAATACACTCTAATGAAGCCTCATCTGAAGTGTCTGAGGGGTTCTTCTGGGACAAAGGGCAGGAAGTCAGCATGGGATCATAGACTGAGAGCTGGAAGGGACCTTAGCAGTGTGACTTAGTGGAAAGGACTCTGAGTTTAGAATTCTATGACCAGAGTTCAAAACTGTCATACTGACTAAGTCACTTAACTGTTCTGCACCTCATTTTTCTCATCTATAACATGGAAGAGTTGAGTTAGAAAACTGTGATTCCAGCCCCAAATCTATATTCCAATCATTTAGTCCAAGGTTGCTTAAATATTTTAATGCCCCACTCTTTAGTGGTCAGGGAAAGTTTATAAAAATAATATTTAAGTGAATAAAACAAAATATATAATTATAAAGAAAATATACTGAAATGCAATTTATATTTTTATAGTAAATTCAAGAATATTTTCATCAAAATGATGTGCAATCTGATACAGAGTATACATGTGCAATTATATAAAACATATTTACACATTAGTCTTGTTGTGAAAGAATAATTAAAACAGAAAAGAAAAGGCACAAGAAAAAAAAGATATAATAGTATGCTTTGATTTGCATTCAAAATCCATAGCTCTTTCTCTGGGTGTGGATAATATTTTTCTTTATGAGTCTTGTTGAATTGTCTTAGATTATTGTATTGCTGAAAAGAGTTAAGTCTTTCAAAGTTGGTCAATGCACAATGTTGCTGTTACTGTGTACAGTGTTTTCCTGGTTCTGCTCATTTCACTCAGCATCAGTTAATGTAAGTCTTTCCAGTTTTGTTTTGTTTTGTTTCGTTCTGAATTCTACCTGCTCACCATTTCTTATGGAACAATAGAAGAATAAACATATTTCCTGTGACCAACATGCACAGTTAAGCAAAAGAAGGAATCCAGTGACTGAAAACAGAAATATATATTTCTCATTCTATAATCTAAATCCATCATTTCTTTGCAATAAATAGCATATTTCAACATCACTCTTCAGACTCATGAATGATCATTGTACTGATTATGTTTTTCAAAGTTGTTTTCTTTATATTCTTTTGGGCAAATTGTTCTCATGTTTCTATTCATTTCTTTTCTGTCAGCTCATCAAAGTCTTTAAATTCATTTATTTAATTTTCAACATTATAACATAAGCTGTTATGATTCTAAATATTTCACTCTGTCTTAGTTTATCTACCTGTCCAGGTCTTTTTGAAATCATCTACTACCTTGTGTGCTGCATCATATGCATATAGCAAAACTTATTCATTCATTTCTTAACCAGTGGGCATCCCCTTGGATTCCAGTTTATTGTGCAGAAAAAAAAAGAAAGATCTGCTGCTAACATCATAATAATCACCATGCTCATACTCATTCTCATTACTACTATTAGTATTATTATCATTTTATATATGAGACCTTTTCTTCTTTCTTGGATCTCTTTTGGGGTTAGGCCTACAAACAGTGTAACTGTGTCCAAGGACATTTAAATTATGTAATCTAATTTCTCTTGATTCCCATTTCAATTCAAATTTGGTCAATTGGTTTTTTTAAGCGCTTATTATGTGTCTTACATTTTTCCAATTGTCAAGAATTTCAAGAAAAAAAAAATAACAGTCCACGTTTTCAAGGAGCTCCAAGTTTAATGGGGGATATGATATAGAGACATAGGGAGAAATGTAACATACCCAAGATAAATTAGGGGCACTAAGGAGGGCTGATAAAAGCGTCTTGTGAAACTTGAGACTTGAAGGAAACCTGGAAAGATAGGATACAGAGATGAGCAGGGATAGCATTCTGGGCATTAAGAACAGTGAAAGCAACCTCTCATAACTGGGGAATGGAGTATTTTGTTAGAGACAAAGTAAGCCAGCCAGTGGCACTCCATCTAAGACTACATGGAGGCGAGAAAGATGCAGTATGGAAATATGGCATGATATTATTGAAAGAATACCACCGTGATAGAAAGAACTAAGTTTATATCCAGGTGGAAGCAAAATACCTGATCTTTTTCCTTCTCTTATTTGGTTTTAAGTCCTCTTTACCATTTTTCATTCCAGCTGGTACAATCTGTCCTTATAACCTGAGTAATGTATAATGTGAAAGTATTTACAGATCCTATACTTGAGTATAAGCCGCCATGGGGGGGGAAGCGAGGGAAGGGAGTGGGACAAAATGTGAAACTCAAGGAATTGTGGAATTGAATTCTGTAAACTAAAAGGAAACAAACAAATTAATAAAAAAAAGAAAAAAAAAGAAGAAAAAGAATTCCACCATGAGTATCACATCACCTCTCTTTATAATGTTACCTTTATTAACTCAGAAAAGATGATTTACTGCAATAACTCTCCATTTCTTTTTTTTTTTTTAAGCAATCAGGGTTAAGTAACTTGCTCAAGGTTACACAGCCAGTTATTTCTGGGTGTGGTGCTGAGTATGTGAGCCCGGATTTGATCCAGGTCATCCCAACACTGGAGCCGGTGCTCTTACTGGCTGAGCCACCAGGCCACCCCTAAGAAATTGGGGTTAAGTAACATGCTCAAGGTGACACAGCCAGGTGTTTCTGGGTGGGTGCTAAGTGTCTGAGCCCGGGATTCGATCTCCAGGTCGTCCTGACACTGGAGCTGGTGCTCTTACTCACTGTGCTACCTGGCCACCTTGTTTCTTAATCTGTAAAATATGACCTTTGAAAATCCACGTATCTCTTCATCTATAATACTATGAGTTCACAAGCCTTTTGAATGAAGAAGAAAAAAAGGAGAAAGAAATAAGGAGGGGAAGGAAGGAAGAAAGGAACAACAAGGGTGAAGAAAGAAAAGAGGAAAGAAAGGATTTTTTAAAAAGAAACAAAAAAGGAGTAAAAAATCCCTGCCATCATCTAATTTATGGTGGCTGATATTACATATAAATAGAATCATCTTGTACGATACTTCTTCTTTTTCTTCTGTTGCAAATTGAAATACTATGTTGTTTATTTTGTTTGTTTTTAACTCACAACTCTGTAACATCTGCTACTGGTGCTCTTATTGTCATTGTAGTTTGACTTAAGGAAAACTGCATATGTACCAAAACTAATTCCAAGGTCATAACTGGTCCCAGCCTTGAGGTGATCCCAAACAGCATACTACTGAAAAGGGCATTGCATTTGGCGTCAGAGTATCTGGTTTCCAACCCTATCCCTTCCACTTATTACAAGTTTCATTAGGGTTCCCAAAAAGGAGACTAAATTCTTTGAAGTATGATGGAGGACCTGCAATAACTTTAGCAGCTATCTTCACAATGGGATAGATTTGATATGAAAGGATAGCATTGTCTCACATGCTGAACTAATGACTAACATATTTTGGGGGAATAGTAAGAAAGAAAGCAACAATTAGATATGTTTTTTTTTAACTTCATAAGTGGGGAAAGAAGAAATGGGAGAGGGACAACTAATATATACCTTTGTCTGTGAAACAGGAACTTCTGAGATGTCTGCATTTTCTTTAAATTAGTCTTGCCTAGAGAATAAGGGTATAAATTGGTGAGGGGAGTAATTTTTCAGTGATTGAGCTAGGTACATTTTGTGATGACACTGGAGATCACACAAGGCCTTCAAGTCCAAAGAGACCGTATGTCAGCACATTAAAACATGCTAGTACAATCTTGGGTGTTCTGAGCCCCACTCTCCAGAAACAACAGGAAAAAAAAATGAAATGTCTATTGAGCTATGAGCACAGAAGAAGCATTCCATAATTGCTGTAAAAGTCAGTAGGGGCACAGAAAGTGATAGAACATCTGTGTTGGAGCTGAGAGAGCTTAAAAAACTTGCTTGGGCAGCAAGTGCTTTTTTGGTTGTTTGTTAGAACTGTTTGAGCTCATTATATAAACTCTGGGAATGAGAACACATAATATGAAGTTTAGGCTGAGAACATCAGGAAGGACTTTTGGAAGGTCCATTTGTTTTTATAACTTAGTTCAAAGAATCATAGAACTTTAAAATTAGAAGAAATCTCAGAGAACAGCTAATCTAATACCTACCTGAAAAATAATTCCCTGTATAATGTGCCTTACAATGGACAATTCAAGTTTGATTAAAGAGCTCAAATGAGGGGTAATTCACTTTCTACCAAGGCAGTCCACTCTACCTGGGATACAGTTTAAATTATCAGAAGGGATTTCTTGACATCAAATGAAATAATTGTTCTACAACTTATGCCCATTAAGTCTATAGCATTTTTTCATGGTTCTTCAGTATCTTAAGAAATTTTCATGTAATCGATGAATTATAAATTACTGACTAGCAGCTGTTTAAAAAATACTATTAAGTAAAAGAGTTATAGCACCCCAACTCCTGTCTCAAAAGTCTTTTATGTCCTTTATAAAGTTGGTCATATACTAACAGTTCAATAAATATTTGGTGGGTTAAATTCAATATCATAAGTTCCATAGTTCATAAAAAAGAATACTTTATATTATTGCCATTGAAATCACTACACTTTTCTGCAATACATTAAAGCAATAATATAATGTTAATTTAACATTTCAAGTAACACTATATTGCTGAATTACCTTTTATTGCATTTCACAAAAACAATATAATTTTCTTAATTTACTGAGGCAATATATAACAAATAACAATATATAACAAACCTGTGCATTTATGTAGCATACTGTAATAGAAGAGTTGTTACAGTATTGATTAGAACTTATCAAAAATTAGAAAAATTCATTATACTTGGATATCAAAGTTATTTTATATTAATAAGTATAAAATGTCTAAGTAAATATTCTCTAATTATGAAACATGAGAATATTGAAATTCAATTTAAGAAATATTTAAGCACCTACTACATGCATAAGGTATCTGGATGATGCAGTGAATCAAGTGTTACAATTAAATTAAGGGAGATCTGAGTTCAAACCCAGCCTCAGATATTTCACATTTTGTGACCCTTAAGACATCACTTAACCATTCTCTGTCTCAGTTTCTATATCTGTTAATTTTATTTATTTATTTCCTTTATGGAGGGGGGGAGGCAGGTGAATTAACAATAGTCCATAGTTAATAAGATTGTGAGTTCACTCTGTCCTTTGTGTGACCTGAACTTGTATCACGTGACTTAGGAGCATACCCCAGTAACTAGCCCCTCCTGGAATAGACAGTACTGTGAGAACTGGCTATTCTCTCAAGGACTGTTACTTGATAACATCTATGAAAAACACATGCTGCTCCTCCCGGTTGCACAAACATCGGAAAGAATTAAGCAATATCTGGCAAGGAAGCAATGATCTTGGTCAAGCCTTCTTTGTTCTTCTCCCATAAAAATGCCCAATCCCCTGAGCCTCTTTGGAATCTCACCCATGGAGAGGAAGCTCTGCCTGGGACCCTCCCATTCGGCACTCAAAGGCTGTACCCCGGGATTCCCCAGCCATGTTGATAGAGAGTTGGTGCTCCCCTGAATTGGTGATGTTTTCTTTCTCTCCTCTTACTCTTCTTATTTCTTATTTTAGTTATACCTGCTTTAATTGTGCTAGGAATATTGTATTGCTGGTGCCAATTTAAGCTTCCTTGTTTCTATGTTCAATAAAACTCCTTCCTCTCTTAAGACTGTGTCATTTGTGGGAGCGAATCCGAACCGAAACCAAAATCACCATAACATAGTAGGGCAATTGAGGTTAAGTGACTTGCCCAAGGTCACATGGTTAGTAAGTGCTAAGTGTCTGAGGCTGGATTTGAACTCAAGTACCCCTGACTACAGGGTCGGTGCTCTATTCACTGTGCCACATAGCCACCCCTCTTTATCTGTCAATTGAGAATAATGTTAGTATCTTTTTTCTGGAGTTGCTACGAGGATAAAACAAGACATTTGGAAAGTGACATATAAATATTAAAACTCTACCTACATGCTACTATTTGCTGTTGTTATGTATAAAGCACATGGTAAGTTCTGAGGACACAAAGCTTATATAACATGCACACACCTACATACACACAACAAAGGATAAAATATGTATACAATAAGGATATAAGAAGAAAACATGGGATAATATAGAATAATGTCAAGAAATAGACAGTGTGTTAAAATTGGCAACATCAGGAAACACTGTAGATTGCAGATTAAATTGGTCAAGTTTTCAAAGGAAAACTAGAAATTAACTGTTGATGGAGTTGTGAATTAGTCTAACCATTCTGGACAACAATTGGAAACGATGACTATATAGATATGACTACATATGGCTATAAAACTGTACATACCCCTTGACCCAGAAATACCATTAATAGTTCTGTATCCCAAAGAGATCAGTAAAAAAGAAAAGGACATGTATGTATTAGTGGGTGTGTGACACACATACACACACATTTCAGCTTTTTTGAGATTACAAAGAATTGGAAAATTGAGGGTATGTTCATTAAATAGTGAATAGATGAGCAAATTGTGGTATATGAGTGTGCCAGAAGTCTCATAGGCTATAAGAAATGATGAGTGGGGTGGTTTCAGAAAAATAAATGTGGGAAAACCTATATGAACTGATGCCAATTGATGTGAACAGAACCAGGAGATTATTCTACAAAATAAAAGCAATATTGTAAACAAAGAAAATTTTGAAAGACTCAATGAAGAATACTATTCACCTGCAGAGATAGAACTGATGAATGCTTAGTGCAAAAGGAAATATATACTATTTCTTTAATTTTCTTGCTTTTTGTGACATGGTTAACATAGAAATACATTTTGCATCATTTCAAATATATAATTGATATTGCTTGACTTCTTAGTGAGTAAAGAATGGGCTGGAGGAAGGGAGAGAATTTTTAGCAAAAAATTTAGAAAAAATAATGTTAAAAATAAGTGCACAATAATTAAATAAAAGAATACTAAGAATCCTTTGAGAGAGAGGAAGTAAGAGATGTATATCAATGATAGGGAATCAGTTATACTATGTACAGTCAGGGAATGGAAGGTCTTATAAAGGAATTAGTTGGGAAGCTGTCCAGTAGGCCTATAACAGAATACATGAAGAAAAAAAAATGTATGGATGAATGTTTGTTTGTATGTATGTATGTACACCTGTTTGCATGTGTTATAATTATATATCATATCGATTTCTCTGCCGTCCCTAGCTCTTCATGACCATGTTTCAGATTTTCCTGGCAGGTACTAGAGTAGTTTTCCATTTCCTTCTTCAACTCATTTTCAGATGAGGAAACCAAGGAAAAAGAGTTAAGTGACTTATCCAGGGTCACATAAAGAGTAAATTTAGAAGACCAGATATATTTTTGTAGTTTATTTTTTAGTTTTATCATTCATTTCCACAAGATTTTGAGTTACAAACTTTCTCCCCATTTTTCCTCTACCCACCACCCCAAAACAGCAATCACATTGAATATCCCCTCCCCAAACTGCCCTCTCCTATACCTTCACCCATTCTCTCTCTGAATTTTCAGTAGGGCATGGTGAATCTCAATGTCCCAGTGCCTGTATATCTTATTTCCCAGTTGCATGTAAATTAATAATAATAAAAATATATATTTTTTAAACATCTGATTTTAAACCTTTAAATTGCAGATTCATTCCCTACCTCCCTCCTCACCAACTCTTACTGGGAAGATAATCAATCCAATATAGGTTGTAAATATATAGCTATGAAACACGTTTCCATAGTGGTCATATGGTGAAAGATTGATTATGTTTTCCTCCATCCCATCGCACACCGCACTTGTTTTATTCTCTGCTTTGAACCTGTCCCCTTTCAAAAGTGGGCTCTTCCAACTTCCCTCCCCCCCAGCCTACCCTCCCTTGCATCATCCCCCTTCTCATCCCCTTCTCCCCTACTTTCCTGCTGGATAAGGTACCCTATTTAGTGTGTATGTCATTCCCTACCTAAGCCAAATTCCTTGAGAATAAGGTTGACTCATTCCCTTTTGCCTTCCTGTTCTTCCCCTCCATTGTAACAGTTTTCCTTGCTTCTTCTATATCAGATAATCTGCCCCATTCTAACTCTCCCCATTTCCTCTTATTATATTCCTCTCTCACCTCTTAATTTCACCTTTTAAGTATCATCCCTTCCTATTCAACTGGTCCTGTATCCTCTGTGTATGTATACCTGTACACATATATAAACATACTCACATATGTATTTATAGGCCAATGTAACCTTCTATGTAGACATATATATGTATTCATATATATGCATATATATATGTATTCATATATATGCATATATATATGTATTCATATATATATATTTGTTTCTATTCCCTTCAACTTTTCTCACACTGAGAAAAGTTTCATTAAGTTGCAATTATCTTTTTTCCATGTTATGAATGAAAGTAGTTCAACTTCGATAAATTCCTTATGATTTCTTTTCCCTGTTTACCTTCTCATGCTTCTCTTGTTTCTTGTATCTGAATGACAAATTTTCTATTCAATTCTGTTTTTTTCATCAAGAAAGTTTGAAAGTCCTCTATACCATTGTATGACCATATTTTCCCCTAAAGCATGATACACAGTTTTGCTGGGTGGGTGATTCTTGGTTTTAATCCCAGCTCCTTTGACCTCTGGAATATCATATTCCAAGCCCTTTGATCCCTCAGTGTAGTAGCTGCCAGATCCTGTGTTATCCTGATTCAAATTGTTTCTTCCTGGCTGCTTGTAATATTTTGTCCTTGTTCTGGGAACTCCTGAAGCTGGCTATAATATTTCTAGGAATTTTCTTTTGGGGATCTTTTTTCAGGAGGTGATTGATATATTCCATCAACCTCTATTTTGCCATCTGGTTCTAAAACATCAGCGAAACTTTCCTTGAGAATTTCTTGGAGGACGATGTCTAATTTCTTTCTTTGATCGTGGCTTTCAGGTAATTATCTCTCCGGGATCTATTTTTCAGGTCAGCAGTTTTTCCAATGAGATATTTCACATTGCCTTCTATTTTTTCATTTCCTTGTATCGGTTTTATCTCTATGATTATTAGAGATAATCATAATCGCTATGATTCATCATAAAGTCACTAGCTTCCATTTGCTGCAATCTAATTCTGAAGGAACGATTGTGTTCAGTGAGCTTTTGAGATTCTTTTTTCCATCTTGCAAATTCAGATTTTTAAGGCATTTTTCTCTTCATTGGCTTTTTGAGCCTCTTTTGACATTTGAGTTAGTCTATTTTTAAGGTGTTATTTACTTCAGTTAGGTTGTTGACTATCCTTTTATACTTTCCTTGTTTCATTCTCATATCTCTTTCTAATTTTTCCTCCACTTCTCTGATTTGGTTTTCAAAATCCTTCTTAACCACTTCTAAGAACTGTAAGCCACTTATTCTTTTCTTGAGAGTTTCTGGTTCAGGTGTTCTGACTTCACTGTCTTCCTCCTGTTCCATGCCCTGAACTTTTTTTGTCCCTAAAAAGGAGTCCAAATTTGGATTACTAGGTTTGCCTTGCTTCCCTCATTTGCTCATGTTGCCAGTAAATTACTTGGCTTTTGAGCTTTTTGCCACAGTAGAGCTCTGCTACCAGAGTGGGGAGCTTTGTCAAAATTGCTGGCGTTTTCTCAGCTGCTGGAGCTATTAGTTGGGTGCCCTCTCTGAAGCCTACACACTCTGTCAAACTGGTCACACACCCCAGGATGCGCACCCTAGACAGTGATTCCAGATCCAAGCAGGTTAAAGCAAGAGTGATTACCCCTCAGACTGGTTGTTGTTCCCCCTACAATCTACAGGCCAGGAGCTCTGAAGCAGCCATGTGTCGGGGGCTGCAGGGTTGTCACACCTCAGCTGTTTCTCACCCCAAGGGTAAAGTCTGACCACTCTCCCAATTCCCCAGGTCCCAAAGTCACATTGTACTGACCTCTCACTTTGTCCTTAGCATCTGTGGGTTGGTAATTCTGGAAACCACCACAGCTACTGGTGATGTGAAGTCCCTCCAGCTGGTGGCTGGTTTGGGCTGCCCTGAGGCTAAAACCTCAGGCTCACTTGGGGCTGGGCTCAGCCAGCCCTGTGCTGGTTGCTTCCCACCAGGCCACTGGGCTCTCCTCAGGGGAAAGTTAGCTTTTCTGTGTCATTTTGTGGGTTCTGTAGCTGCAAAGTTTCTTCAAAGTCACCTTTTACATGAATTGAAGTCCTGTTTCTACTGCACAATCTTGATTCTGCCTAGAAGACCAGATTTGGACCAGGAAGTTTAAATGGGTTTTCCTGACTCCAGGACTAGCACTCTATCCACAATACCACATAGCTGTACCATCTATATAGATAGATACATATATAGACACATATGTATAGATACGTACAACACACACACACACACACACACACATATATATATATAATATGTGTGCATATATACATACATGTATGTGTTTATATCCCCTAGATATACCTAGAAGCAAAAATAGTCATTTGAAGATTTTGGAGCTTGAGGAAAGAGGCAAAATGATCACATTGGTGTTATTTATATAAACATGTGTATATATGTATATGTGTATGTTTATGTGTATGTCTATGTATGCACACTACATATATATTGTTGGTGTGAATATATTTCGTACCATGTACTGTGCAGAGATTGTACAAGAGAGAGGAGTTACTAGAGGTAAGAAGAATAATTAAGAAGCTCTTATAACTATCCAGGAAAGAGATGACAACTACCTGAACCATGATAGAAGCTGTGTGAATGGAATGAAGGGTTTGTATGTGAGTAATAACAAAAAATAATGATAAAAATAACATAATAGCCATGCATCGAGGGTCCATGAGCCAACCTTTGCCATAGTGTGTGAAAGGGAAAGGAAACAAAAGAATGAAAGTTTAAGAGAATGGCAAGGTCAAGTAAAGTTTTAGTAACACAAGGGGAGTTCTTTCTCTCTCTACTAATACAAACCACAATTTTTCCAGGACAATAGTTTGTGTTGCCAACAAGTTAATAATGCTACATACAACATGATTATGATCATGATGTAGAATATTTTTACTGGTCTTCACAAAATAAACCACAATGGTGCATCATTTGTCCTGGACTAGAAGTCTTTGTAACAGTAGGAAAGGACAGGTTGTGTTTTCCTTTGGCCTAGGCTTTGAGAATGCAAGGTTATCTTCCCATCATGATGAAGAGTGGCAATAATAACATAAGTAATATCAGAAAATTTCACTATTAGTAATGATCCTGATATTCAATTTCCTCTTTTTAATTAATTTTCAAATATTTTTTTTATCTTCACAATTCTGCTAATTTCCTTTAATATTCTTTTTTTACTACTAAGCATACCAAGTGTTTCAAAACTCTTGACTTTCTTCTCTCTAAGAATTTAGGATTTTAAAGGTACAATGCATATTATATGATTAGTAGGAAAGTAACAAATGACTTCAAATATAATATCAATATGAAATATCTAATAGGTGATAGCAGATATTATATTCTGATATATCTGGATATATATGTATGTATATATTGCCCCAGATGATCTAAGGTCCTTGAAGACAAAGACTGCTTATATTACATATTTTTCTGCCTAATGCCCAACGTGGTGATTAATATCTAGTGAACATTTAATAAATGTTTATTGATTAACTGTTTGGTTATTTGTAGTCTTTTTTGTCTGGATAGAGAAATAGACTTGTTCTCAGAAAGACTTTGGTTCAAATCCCTCCTCATAAATTTTCTACTGTGTTACCACATTAAAATAATTTTATCTCTCAAACTGAGTTTCTTCACCTATATAAAAGAGATAATAACTGGATTATGTGCCTCACAGAGTTATTGGGAGGTTCAAGTGGGATAATATATATAAAAATGCCTTGCTAACTTAAAAATTGAGTAACTGTGGATTTGCATTAAATACATTTTCATCATCTTCAACATTGTCATCATTATTGCCATCATCATTCTCCAAATACACAATGGAATTGCTCTTCCTGGGTTTCCCATGTCACAGTTGGGATCGTCTTCAAAAACATGTACAGGAATCCCCACGAAATATTTCTGCCCACATAGGTTAGGAGATCTAAGTGGTGCATAAAACCTATTTGAAGTACCACATAGAAAATCTTTAAAATGAGGCACAGGGAGACAGGATATTATCTGGGTCAGAGTTGCTCCAGACTCTCTGACAGTGTGTGCTTTCTGTTACCTCAGCCTGTCTGAACAATTTCCTTACATCCTTTAAGAAAAAAGATAACTGGGGAGGCTAGATGGCACACTGAATAGAGCACCAACCTTGGAATCAGGAGGAGATGAGTTCAAATTCAGCTTCACACAGTTAATACTTACTATCCATGTGACCTTGGGCAAGTCACTTCACCCCATTTTCCCTGCCTTACCCCCTCCAAAAGGCAAAAACAAAACCAAAACAAATTTCAAAATTGTTTGTTTTTAGAATGTTGTTGTGATTTTATAAACTATTCGTGATTTCAGAGGATTTATGAGGAATAGTGTTATGAATTAAAAAGATGTGAGAGAATTAGGGTGTAGAATGAGCCATACATAGACTTTGCATACATTCATTGAGGGGATTTGTCTTGTGTGACTATATGTATTTGTTACAAGAAATTAGCTTTTCTTCTGCTTCTAACAGTTGGGTCAGTAATGGTAAGTAGAGAACATAGATTTCTGTCAATTAAAAGAAAAGGGGTTGAAGAAGCATGTTGGGGATGTGAAATGTCTCATGAACGTTCCATGAGGTCACTGTTATACTTTGTTACAAAAGACCTCTTATAAAGTGGTAGTAAATATGTAAATACTGATTTTGTTTAAGGGGGTCCTTTGATATGAGTTATGTTTTCAGACCAAAGTTCTCTCTAGTAATCTTCTCCTACCTTAGCATTGATTGGTGTACAAAGAAAATTCATTCGTATTTTCATTAAGTCAATGAGGATTTATTAAACAACATCAACCCTGGGCAAGTCACTTGGCTTCTTAGTGCCCCAAGGAAACTTTCTAAGACTAAGTTTAGAAGAAGGTACAGCCCTGCATTGTTAATAGGAATTACCTCAGCTGGGATTTTCCTACATCAATGAATTAATAAATACAGTACTCAAGTAATACCAATTTCTATATTTCAGGAATTGTATTAAGTCTCATGGACCCATATGCATGAACTATATGCATACACATATAGTCAAATTAATATTCAGTTTTCACCTACTATATTCTAGACACTGTTCTAAGTACTAGGGCTACAAAAGAAAGTAAAATGCAGTCACTGCTTTCAAAAACCTCACAATCTAAGGGGGGGAGACACCATACAGACAATTATTTACAAACAAGCTATATGGATGGTAATTTGGAAATAAACACAAATCACTGCTACTATCACTAAAGACCCAAAATATATCCTCCCAATGTTCCTTTTCCTGTCCTCAAGGAGCTTACATTTTGGAAACAAGGGGGAGAACATGTATTTTGTTAAGCAATACAAAATACATTAAAAAAGTAAATATAAAGGGTTTTTTGTTTTTTTTTGTAGAGAAAAGCACTAGTTGCTTTTTAGAGCAGAGGCAGGAGGTATAAGAAAGGCCCTGTGGGAGAGGAAGAACTAGAGCTGAACCCTCAAGTTAGAGAACAAGGTTGGGTAGGAGTGGTGCCATGTACAGGTAACAGTATGTGCAAAGGTGTGGGAACAGGTAATACAATCAAAGAGTGATAGAAAGGAAGCCCATCCGTAGGTCCCACAAATGTGTATCCCTTCATCACAGGGAGAGATCATTATGTTTACCTGGGGTGAATGCCAAGAGAAATTTTCAAGGTGAAACTCTGAATCCTGAAACAGACAACCCACCAAACTAAGAAGCATCTGGAAGCTCACAGCTGCTGTGGACATTCTACTTGAACAAATTCTTTAGGCTGAATGGGCTTATTCCACTTCAATCAGTCTATATACATTAAGAGCTTCTAGCTGGCTCACCCTGTCTTTTTGGTGAGATGAGCATGGAATAAAATTAAAGCCACTCCAAAGAAATCCAAATAAAAACAGCCTTTTCCTTGCAAACTTAACTGCTTAAAGCAACACTCAAGGCTGATGAAATATGTGAGTACAAGTACAACATGCATGCTGATTACAATCTATTTGGTTTTATAAACTGTTTATCTGGATCCTGGTGAGGGGTGCAGCACAATTAGACCTCCCGATCGCTAGCTTATTCCTGTCCACTCCAAGCGTCTAGTTAATGGACAATTGCCAACAGGCTTTGTGGGTGCACAGACCTCCAGTTTTTTGGATTCTTGGTGCTGATTATGTTTTATTCAAATTACAGTGGGAAGTGATTCTCTGATAGGTGATTGCAATCAGAGTGATAATACGTAATTTTGATTAATCAAGCAAGTTTGATTAATTTCAGTGTTGATCTTAGAATAATCCTGCGCTGGAATGAAATGCTGTTTACTGTCATTTTTAGATGAGTAACAACCTGCAGTGCATTGAGGGCTTGTTTTGAAGTTTTCAAAACTTTGAACTGAAGTTATTCCCCATCTCTACTTTTTCATCTCTGTTGATAAATAAAACTCAAATATTTCAGAGTTTTCAAAAGAACCCCTCCCCAAACCATATCCTTTTATTTGCATAACAAGCCACAGATGATATACCTAACATAACTATTGTTGCTGTTGCTATTAAGATAATAGACTTTCCTTTATAATGCTTGAAATTTTATAGATTCCAATAGAACATCATTTATCCCTCATTATTCCTAAATGAGTGGTGTTCTTTATTTTTTCGCCTCAGTTATATATCGAGCAAAAAGCTGCAATCATTGTGAGTGTATCTGTGGAGAGGATGGATGGGAAGATGATGGCAAAAGTAATTTAGCATAGTTAGGCATGGGTGAGTTCAAGAACAGCTTTCCAAAAGAGCTCTTCAAAAGCACAGTGGACTACCTCTAAATGGCATGGATTTATCCAAAAATTTGAGAGACAGAGTCATGTAGTAAAAAGGGTATGTCAAACTTAGAATAAGGAAAATCTCTCTTTGAATCCGGCCTCAGATACTTATTGACTGGGTACCTCTGAGCAAGCTAACAAACGTCTTTGACTCCCAGGTTCCTCATTTGTGAAATAAAGGAATTGTTGGAAATTTTTCTTTAAGATCATCTATAATTAATAACATTTCAATTCCACTGGGTTTTTATTTGGCTTTGTTGTTCATTTGTTTATTTTTAGGTAGTTTCCACCCTTTTTGAAGTCTGAGATATTTATCAGTGTTCTTTCTTCTTGATTCATTTTATTGTTTGCTTTGTGTTTTGTTGTTTAGGTTAAGTTTGGGATATCTTTGAGCCTAGGTTGCCAATGGACCATCCACATTAGCAATCTATCAGAATAGATACTCATTTTCTCCTTGGTGTACCTTTTCTACTATGTTAACTAGGTTTGTTCAATTTCTCTTTGTTTGATGGAAGCTTGGGATTTCCTCAGTTCAGAGAGCTTCCACTGAGGAACTTCCTCTATTAATAATGGTCAGTAACTTCTCTGCAACTTATTTTCCTAGAAAGGGGTTGGGAATGTTGAAAAATTTAAAGACTTGTTGAAGGGTTATACAGTCAGGGTGTGATAGAGATGGAAACTGAATTCCAGTCTTACTGACTAGGAGGTGAGGTCCCATCCACTATGCATGAAGCTCCAAAGAATTTGTATTAAAATACCCTTTCAACTAAAGAAACTTTTCACTTACATTCACTCAGTTGCTTGAAATTCACAGCTGTTTGCATTAATCATTAAAAACACTCCTTTTATCAAGTCATTTCTCTCGGCAAGAACCTACAGTGGTTCTTTATGGCTTTACATTCAGAAGGTGCCATATCTAAATCCGAAAAGGAACAAACTGATTTGAGAGGCTCCAGGATCACTTGCTAGAGATAATAGAGATGGTATTTAGGTTTCTGCAATTCTCTGGCACTTATGCCTATTCGTGGAGGGTCTGATCCACTCTTACCAAAATATTAAGCCCCTCTTTTCACTATTTTCCAACATGATTTATACACTGGGGGGAGGAGGAGGGACAATGATCTTTGTAAGTCATATTAAACTTGAACTTCTTACTTTATGTCATCCTATGTTCCCTATGCCTGAGTTCAACCCCATCTTCTCTTCTCATATAAAAGGAGGCTCTTGAGGATAGGGACATTATTTTATTTTATTTTTGCATCCCAGAGAGAGTTTAGGAGATTGCTCTAAATAGTTAATTAATGTTCAACTGAATAAATGAAAATATCTCACCCAAGTAGCAAGATTCAGATAAATTCTTATCATCTCCATGATGTTTTTCTTGATCATACCAACTCAATATTTTCTATTTTCTTTTGTATTTACAAACCCTGTTAAACAAATAATTCTTTATTTTATAGCTATTGATTTTCTAATTATCTGCACAACATAATTTAATATTGGTCATCTCAATACATCATGCTATTTACTCATAGGTGTATAGATGTTTTATCATCTCAATTTATTGAAATACTAATCAGTGGCAAGGCGAGTTCACTGACATTATTTGGGCATACTAAATGTGCAATACTGTACTGGGCATGTGTTATTTATACGCTAAATATTTGTGAGGTATTTTTCAGATAGAGGGAGAAATATCTTCCTTCTTCCCTTCCAAATAAATATTTAGAAAAAAAAGTCTATACACAATGCATGAAATTCTTCACTAGTCACTCCTCAAATTCTTGCAATCTACTTTCTTCTGCCTTACTGTATTGAAACTGATTTCTCTAACATCAGCAAGTCTTGACCAAAAGTTAAGTTGTCTATATTGTCAGGTACTTGCTCTATTAGTTTGGAAGCTTTAAAACAGAAGATATATAAGTTCTAGTCAGGTATTTGGTACTGAGAATTCCAACTGCATTTGGATTGAACTGATGAAGTCCCTTTCAAAATCATATTCTGTGACTCTTCATCCTTATTAGGCTTTATGTAAAATTTAATGCTATCGGTCAAAATCTTCTCCAATATTCTCAACTTAATTGGCTTTGGTGACATTGCTTTCTCTTACTTCTCCTATAATCTCTTTGACTATTCCTTCTTGATCTTGACCAGAATATTTACCTTCTGCCATCCTCCCCAAATTTTTTCCTCAATACTCTTTTGTAACATCTATATCTAAATCTATCTGCCTAGTTGCATCTATCTATTGATCTATTGATTTATTGATCTGTCGAGCCTGTTCTTGGATGATCATACACACTCTTTTAGTTCCAATTATTAGTTTTATATAGATGAATTACATTTTTTTTACATTCAACCTTTATCTTTTTGTTGATTTCTAGTCACCTGGATATCTCATTGGTACCTCAGTCACAATATGTTCAAAATAAACCTAAAAGGGTCAAGAGTGAGAAGAAAGAGTGGGAAATATAGGGAATCGTTGTTCATGGTGCTGAGAAGTTCAGGAGGATTTGGAATGAAAAAAATGTGCATTTCTCAATTAATCATTTTAAGTTATAATATGATCAAAAGCAATTTATATAAAGTGGTATGGAGGAATGAGTAACACGGATACAAGTTACAGAGGGAAGAGTGGTTAGTGAGGAAACAGAAGTATTAGATATACCTAGCATTTGCAAGAACATCAGCAATAAAGAAAAGTAGAAAGAGGACAGCTATATGTAACAGAAATGTCAAAGTTAAGTTTTTCCTGGTGAGAGGAGGAGATATTGGAAATGTATACAGAAAAGGGTGATTGCTGAAGCAAGTTTATAATCACATAAATTAAATTAGAAATTAGATGTTTAATTGAATTAACTAGTTAACAGTTGATGCCTAATGAAGAACTGTCCCCAGTGCTCAATTTATCAAGTTGTGGAGGGATTTTGCCCCTCCTTTGTTAACGGATTTTAATTAAAAGATTGGTTAAATTATATATATTTCCTTCCTCACAATGTGATTTTTGTTAGTAAATTCAACAAACAAGGTCTGATGAAGGAAGTGTCTACTACTTAGAGGGATTAACTTATTTTCATAGTAAATGAGGATGTTGTAGGGCACTATGCATTTAAAGGAAAGGCTGGCTTAAAGATCTGAGTTAAAAGTACTCAAGTGACCATAAGATTCAAAACTACAAATTAGAGCAGGGTTGCTGAAACACACTAGGTTACTGGTGGTGCAGTATGTAGAATTTTGGACCTGGAGTAAGGAAGACCTGCTTCTGCCTCAGATTCTTTAACTATAAAATAAGATTAATAATTGCACTAAGCTTTCTTGTTTTTTGTAGGACCAAATGAGATATTTATAAGTATTACTCATCACAGTAGTTAACACATGGTAGTATATATAAATATATATATATATATATATATATATATATATATATATATATATATTTGTTTTTCCTTTTCTTGACACCATTTAAATCAAGTTATCCCCTCTTTTCTCTATATATCAATTATCTGCTATGAATATGATTACACAGTATCTTCTGATTTCATGCTCTTTGTAACTTAGACATTGTGATCAATCAATATCTAGGCATACTTCTGTTGTGAATACCTCTTCCTCTTCAAAACCTTTCCATATAGGGACTTAGGTCTCTAGTAATGGAACCCTGGATGTTCATGAAGTAGCCAGTTCTGACCAGTTATATAAAGGGACATACTCAACCATATTTATTTTCTTGAAATTTTCAACCAGGGATATGAGGGGAACTGCAGCCAATCCCAGATAAAGATAGGATATACATTACATAGAAAACCCCTGAAGATTAGAATATTGGTTGATATGTGATTATACTTGCAAACAATACTGTGGTTTGAAAATATTGCAAAGTGGTTATTGATGAAGAAGACGGAGAAAAAAATACTTCAATTTAGCAGTTAATGAGGCACCAGAGACCTTAAATGCAGCAATTTTCACAGGAGAAAAGGGTAGAAACTAGATTGTATGAGAAAGATTTTATGTGGTAAGGAATAAGTAATAAGTACAGAAGTAGTAAAAACTTCTAAAAACAACTTTTTCCCCGAGAAAGTAACCAATAAAAGGGAGAAAGGGGTAATAGAGGAATGGGTTGAGGAAGGTATTTCTAGTATTGACGAATCTTAAACATGTTATATCCTCCAAATAATTTCACTCTTCCAGATATTTCTATGCTTACATAGCCCAAGAGGAACTTGGCAAAGATTTCGCAATTGAGTCTATTTTGACTCCATCAGAATCTATAAATGAATTTCCCAGGTTTTGATAGGAACAATTTGCAAAAGTCTTAAAATTCATCATTTGGCTTTTGGGTTTCTTGATCTCTTTTAAAAATTATAGGTGTTATATCTCCTATCAAGCTCTTTTCTGAAGATGTATCCATGTTAAGAAAATAGTCATCTCTATTATATTCATCCAACATCAGTCCACTTAGAATGAAGAATAACTGTAAATGCAAACAAATGCCATCCCCTGATCTTCATCATCCTCATTTCTGTTCTTTTCAATTCTGTTACTTTCAAAATACATCTTTAAAAAGGCAAAATGCATTATACTGGGAAGTTGTTTTCATGATTTCTGCCTAAAAGAGGAGAAAAAAAAACCATAAATTTTGAAGAAAAATGACTATCTAGGAGTGAAGAAAGTACTTAGGCAGGAAAATACTACTGGAAATATGAAAATGGGACATTTTTTAGATCCTGAGATAAATGTGAAAGACAAATGGGATTTGCTATGGTTCTTAGAACATTTGAAACTGAATTAATGTGGTACTATCCTGTGTGTCTGCTTCTTTGGAATAAAGTCTAAAACCTACTTAGCAACACATATTTTAGTGTCCTCCCAATCCCTTGAACCCATATTTGAGGCTTCCCTTGTATCAGTGGCCATTACTAGTTTCTCCCAAATAGTGATCCTATTCTAAATATGATGGTATTTCAAAGGTAATAGATAAATCCTCCCTCAGTTCATCTAATTTCTTTTAATACGATAAAATAACTATAATACAATTCAATTAAATAAACATTTTTGAATGCTTATTATGTTCAAGGTAGAAGAGTGTCAGTAGAAAAGAAACTGAATTTAAAATATAAAGCACTGAGTTCAAATTTTCAATCTACTACTTACTACAACTTACTTGAAATTTAAGAAAATATTAATCCTCCCTAGATTCAGTTTTCTTGTCTCTTCAAATGAGGGTATTGGACTGGACAGCCTCTCAAATTCATTCTTGCTCAGAATCTAAGATTAAAAGGTTTTCCTTTACATATCAACAAATAAAATAATCTCTCAGCTGAAGGAATACTAAAGTGATTTACCAAAGAATTTGTTCAGTATTCTTAAAATGCTTGGAATATTGTCCCTTTACATCTCCCCCTCCTGGTTACCATTACAGTTTTTCAAGGGAGCTAAAAACCAAACCTGGTCCAAGAACTCTTTTCATATCACCCTTAAAGCTAATGCCTATGTAGACAGAGCCAAAAAAAAAAATTAAACAATCATTTCTCTCAAAGAACTTACATTCTATTAAGGGATATAACATAGATATATACAAGTACACATAGAACAAACATATTCAAAATAAATATTAAAGGCTATAAGGTAGGTAAATACAGACAGTAACAGATAGTAATAGCCATCAGAGGGATAATTAACATATTGTTCCAAACTGTGATATCTGCGATCCAACTTGAAGAATATATAGAAGAGAAGATGAAGAAGTGCATTTAAGTTGGGGTAGACAGCTTTCATAAATGGGCTATAACTGAAGGATGGAATGTTGTTTGTAGGGAGCTGAGGAAAATCTGTTATGGGTAGATCATAAAGTTCAGGATGGGAAGTAGTGTATTAAAAGGCTGGAAAGAGAAGTTCAGATCAAATTGTAAAGGACTTTAAACATAAAACAATGGAACTAATATGTACATTTGATCTTAACAGTAATGGGGAATCACTGAAGTTCAGTCTTGTGCTGAATAAAAGTCACTTTGGTAACTGTACAGGAGATAGCTAGATTAGAAAGAAACTCAAGGCAGAGAGATCAATTTGGAAACCTTTGACTAGAAGTTATAGAACACTACAGTCTCCAAAGGAATGAAAAATAATTAGCATTACTCAAAGGACATTTGGTAGAGTCATGGTAACTGTGAGAAAGGTATAGCAGATATTGAACAAAAAAAATTAATTGGAGAAGCAGAGTCAAGGATGTGATTAAAGCAATAGTTTAGTGAAAATGAATATAGATAAGAACAAGGGATAAGTAAAAAAAGAACATTTAATTAATTTCTTCAAAATGTCAAAAGAAAATGAGGAAGATTGATATCAAATTAGGTTGCTCATGGAAAACTTAAGGGAGGACATGAACAACAATCACACAGGCTAGAAACTCACTGTTGTATGATAATCTATACAATGGGGGGTGGAGCATATCCATGGGATCTTAGAATGATTGGAGTATTCAGAGCTTGATAAGAGCATTTAGGTCTCAATCATGTTGCACCTATGTGAGGAGGTTAATCTTAAGTGTACAAAGGAATATGTTTTTGGTGAATTCAGTTATAAAAGAGAATCATAGAACCTCTGAGTTGACAATAACCACAGGGGCCATATATTCCAATTCATACTTGAAATAGAATCCCATTACAATATGCCTTACAGGTGCTTTGTGGACTTTGATTGAAGACTTGCAGCGAGGAGAAAGTCACTACCCCCTGAACCTACCATTCCCCTTTTTAATAGATCCATACATGGGGGGGTATAGCATGTTTTATTGCCAGATCTCAATCATGTGGATTCTAATTCATTTAGGAAGTTATATTGAATTAATTCATTCATGCCATGGTCTCTGCAATACCTTTCAGGAGCTCTGTGTTTGAAATGAGTGAAATTCTAATGATCAGAGATGGGAAACTTAGTTTTTTTCAAAGAGGAAAAAAATGTAGAGACAGAGAAGAGAAAAGGAGAGGAGAGGAGAGGAGAGAAGAGAAGAGAAGAGAAGAGAAGAGAAGAGAAGAGAAGAGAAGGGAGGAGAAGAGAGGAGGGGAGGGGAGGGCAGATACTTGCTAAGATTTTGTATCTAAAGAGGTAAAGCTGAAAAATTCATATGCTATTCTGTTTTGTAGCTTCTATTTCTTTCAAAATATGCTTGTCAAATTAGTCAAATGGATTTTACAATTAAAAAAAAGAACAAATTTAATTTCCTTGTCTGTGAAGCACAACTTTTATATATACTAACTAAAATACTTTTAAAGACAAAACATAATTGAGCTCAGTAAAATTATCATCTTTATTACTAACCTATAATGGAAAAAGATGACAGGGAATTATGCTAAATAAAATATTTTTTTTTGTTTTTTATCCATAATAGTATGAATTTATGATTTAAGTTAAGGACCCATATTTTACTTACACTAATTTTCTATCCTTCCTTTTGTTGACAATCTTCTACAACTGTTTTTGGGGAGGGGAGGAAAAAGAGAATTCCCTGACAGTAATATCTCATAAATATTTATCAGTTGAAAATTTAAAAGAAATGCTTTATATACTTTATCTTATTTGGTTCTCACAACAACTATTTGAGCTTAGTGCTCATATTATTCCCATTTTCATATGAGAAAACTGAAATTCAAGGGGTATTGAGGCACTTACCCTTGCTTACATAGTTGTCTATGGTATGTAAATTTAGGTCTTCCTGATGTCAGAGCTAAAACGTGATCCACTATGCCTGCTATGCCTGATCTCGTCACCAATGATCTTTATATCAGAAATGGCTTTGGAACCCACACAGTTCCAGAAAGAGATATGGTGCTGTTGAATTTGAGGAATAGGGCATTCAAAATATATGAAATTGAATTGTTACTGCAGCAATGTGATTGCTACACCTTGATCTACCTCAATGGATTTGCTTCTCTAGTCATGCATACTCAAAATACCTTTGAATTATCATATATTGAGCCTTGTGAATATTAGACACAGCTTCATCTAACAGGTTGTCTCAATCAAAGAACAAATAAATCAGTCTATAAATATTTGTTAAGTAATTACTAGGTATCAGAAAATATGCTAGCTCCCAGGGAAAGGAAGGCAAAGTACTTAAGTTCCAATAGAGAACTCTATCTTTATCTTTTTTATGCATCTCCATCATCTTTATCTCATTTCTATCTATATTTCCATCTCCATCACTATCTCTCTTTATTTGCATCTCATCTCCATTTCTAACCTATACAAATACCAACAGCAATTTCTCCTTATAGCACCTATATCTAACAAAATATTTTTGAAACATAATTTTTGCAACAAGGATCTAGAAAGAAAGAGGAAATAACCATTTATGAAGTACCTACTATATACCTGGCACTATAGACACTTTACAAATATCTCATTTGATCCTCTACTCTCTTGAGAAATAGATACTCTTAGTATTCTCAATCTGGAGTCAATGAAATTGAAAGACAAAAGAGAGTAAGTAACTTGTCTATGGTCATGCAGCTAGTCAATGACCAAGGCAGCATTTGCAGTTTAAGGCCAGTGCTTTATCCACTGAACTAACTATCTACAACTAGACGTTGCAGAGATTAAGAAAGTCTTAAAAAAGACAGAGCTTGATCTTATTGGTTCTTGTTTTACTCTAGGATTTCATTGCATCCTTTCTCAGAGCATCTTCATCTCATGTAGGGTTTCAACCCAAAATCTGGTTTGGGGAAAATGAACCTATGTCAATCAAACTCAGCATGAATCTCATAACACCTTCCAAAATGAAAGGTCATTCTGTTTTTCAGTGTCCTTTCCAGAGCGGACATGCCTCAAGCTGGAATTCACTTTCACCATTTTTTTCAAGAAATGGGGCATTTGATTAGATTTCATATCCCCTTTAAGAGAACCCCAACTGTTATTAATGTTGTATACTTTACATCTAATGAAAGACTTAAGATTTTATTAATGGGGGAATTCCATTCCTTATAATACAGTCTCCTACTATGAATGAGTTTAGACTCTTTTCATATGTCCTGTGCAAGTCCTGGGAGCTGAGAAATATAGACTCCCATGATGTTGATCTCAACTGAGATGGCAGTGACTAAGGAAAATCCATGCTCAGAAAAATTGTTGTAACCTTTGTCCTGCCCTGAGAGAAGTAATGTTTATGACTAGGATTAAATAAAATGTGCTATTTTATTGCATTTCATTAATGCTTATATTTTATTGATCTTTATGTTTTTGCTATAATTTTACTAACTTAGGCTGCCAGGCAGCTCAGTGGATAGACCACTGATCTTGGAATCAGGAAGACTCATCTTCATGAATTCAAATCTGGCCTCAGACACTTACTAGCTATGTGTGACCCTGAGCAATTCACTTCACCTTGTTTAACTTAGTTTTCTTATCTGCAAAATGAGCTGAGAACAAAATGGCAAACCATGACAGTATCTTTGCCAAGAAAACCCCCAAATAGCATGTAAAAGAGTCATAAATGATTAAAAAACAACTTATAAACTAAATTAAATATCATTTTTATGATGACCAGAGAGTAAAGGTGATAAGGAAGTCAAAGAAAGGGATGCATCTAGCAGTATTGCAAAAGAAATAAAAATAGAATGAATCACACTTGCAGATTAAGTGGTATTGTGAGATAAGGGTCCTTAATATGGTGTAGTCATAGTGGATGATGTGTTGAGTTAGATTAACAGTCAAACATACACAGGCATTCTAATGAATACAGAGTGCCACATTCATGAACTCACTATTAGGTAAATCAATATTCTGCCTAATCTTTAAATAATTGACATTAATTAATAAAAATATCATATCCAAATTTCCCATAAGCCCTTCTCTCTTTCTTTCTGTAGTTTTCTTCACCAAAGTTGCTTTAAAGTTGCTAGTAAACATATAGATCCTTTAGCATCCAAATCATTTTCCAAGTATCTGATAGATTCAGTTAAGGCACAAATTGAATTATTATAGTTATCATTTTAGGGCCCAAGACTCCTCATAAATGAGGATCAAAGAAGATTTCTTGATAGGTAAAGTATGTGTCTTGGACCATATAATTAGAACATTAAACATTGTTTAGAGGAATGCTCTTCTCTTTCCAAGTTGAATCAGCCCAATCTTTTATGGCTTTCATTTCACAAAAAAATTTCAATGGAATTTTCATTGAAGTTACTTTAAATTCCTTCCTAGAAGTCCAGTGTCCTCATAACTTAGAACACTTTCCTCTCTCCCCAGAAGATTCTAAGAGCCCTGAAATAAGAAGTTACCCAAGAGAATTGAGAGACAGTTTGGTATACTGAAGAGATAATTGAACTTCAAGTCAAGAAATTCTAGGTTCAATCTTCCCTCAGACACATACCAGCCATATGACACTAGCAATTCCTCTCATTTCTACATGCCTAGATCCCCTCTCTTCTCTTTCTATAAAATGAATGTATTAGATTGGACAGCTTCTAAATCCTCTTCCTCTGCTAACTCTAGGAGGCTATTATTGTCTGATAAAGAAACACATCAATGATACCCAATTTCTTAATGAACTACCTAAAATTGTCACATGGATATATAATATCGACTTGGATATTTCCACAAATTATAAAGATAATAGACAATGTCTGATTGCCCATTGTATGTTATTCATTCCACAATCTACCATAAATTATATGCAGGGAGTCCACTCAAAACACAGGAGAATTCTCTTCTTTTTTTTTCCTTAATCATTGCAAGGACACCAGTAGGCAATATGGATTACTATCCATCACCCCCTCTCCTTTACTATATGAGTATCTTTTTATTTTCATTTAAAGAAGAAGAAAATTTCATGAGAGCAATGTCAAAAGG
This sequence comes from Petaurus breviceps papuanus, assembly GCF_028583685.1. Lineage (NCBI taxonomy): Eukaryota > Metazoa > Chordata > Mammalia > Diprotodontia > Petauridae > Petaurus > Petaurus breviceps. Next base: position 29,021,464 of record NW_027185804.1, read on the forward strand.
CAATTGAACTCTAATGAATTGTAAGGAACAAGACTGATCCCAGAGGAATGATCTCAAAACACACCTCCCAACTTCTAAGTGGAGATGAATTTACTATGGATCAAGAATATGGTATGCCAAGTCAGATATTATTATTTTACTAGGAAGATTTCAGGGAAGAGGTGAAAAGGAACAATACAAATGGCTATTACATGAAGAAAAAAGACAACAAATGTTTAAAAATCCAGTAAAAGCATTTATTTGAAAATAAGAGAGTGGGAATGCAGTTATAACTTAAGTTTAGTAATATGGCAATATTCAATATTCTACTTTAGGTGATGGAGTTTGTTCCTGAAGTGTATTTTGTTTTGTCTTGTTTTGTTGAGATGATATGGAAATTTCTACCGGGAGAGAAAAACAAGTTTTATGTTGAGTCAAAAAAAATTCCAACTTCTTTTTGCTAATGAAACCAGCTGCCTTTGAATGTACAGAAATCGACGCAAACATTTATAGGGGCCGCCAAGACCCATAAAATACTCACCAAGCACGTAACACTTTTCCTCTAAGAATGCTCAAATGCATTATAAAACAATACATTACTTTTACATTCTCATGGCCCATTAAATCTTTTTTAATGCAGTATTCTTTTGAATCAGTAAGTTTTGAGTTCACTAAAGTGGTACAAGCTATACTTTTCATCACAAAGAAAAGCTGCTATTCAATCAGACTCATCTTTAATTTTTACCTCAGTCAACAGAATTCATTTTTTAGTTTTAAAAATGCAGAGAAGGGATTTTAAAACTTTTTTTGGAGGATAACAACTTCTAGCTTTTTTCTTCCTTCCTTCCTTCCTTCCTTCCTTCCTTCCTTCCTTCCTTCCTT
>NW_027185804.1:29022334-29024413 GCF_028583685.1 Petaurus breviceps papuanus
CCTTCCTTCCTTCCTTCCTTCCTTCCTTCCTTCCTTCCTTCCTTCCTCCCTTCTTTCCTCCCTCCCTCCCTCCCTCCCTCTCTGTCTCTGTCTCTCCCCCCCCTCTCTCAGCATTCAGTTCCATAAGGTTTTGAGTTCCAAATTTTCTCCCACTCCCTCTCCTCTCTCCTCCCCTCTAATGGTGGCATGCTATCCAATACAGCTTCTGCAAATAATTTCAAATTGAACATTAGTCACATTGTAAAGGATTATAACCAATGGGATGAACAATGAGAAATAAAACAAAAGAAAAAAAGAGGGGCAAAAAATAGTTTGCTTAAATCTGCATTCAGAATCTGTAATTCTTTCTATGAATATGGATAGCCCTTTCCATCATGAGTCTTTTGGAATTGTGTTATAACCTTGCATTGCTGAGAAGAGTCCAGTCTATCAAAGTCAAACATCACAGATACAATGTGTTTGTCATTCTGCAAAATGTTCTCCTGATTCTGCTCCCCTCACTCAGGATCAGTTTTTATAACTCTGTCCAGAATATTATGAAGTCCATCTGCTCCTCCTTTCTTCTATCACAATAGTATTCCATTAAATTAATATACCACAACTTGGTTAGATATTCACCACTTGATGGACATCCTCTTAATCTCCAATTATTTGTCACCACAAAAAGAGATACTACAAATATATTTTGTACATATAGGTCCTTTTCTCACTTGAATTACCTTTTTGGGGATACAGCCCTAGAAGCGGTATTTCTGGGTCAAAGGGCATGTACATTTTATAGCCCTTTGGACATAGTTCCAAATTGTTCTCCAGAATGGTGGGATCAGTTCACAACTCCACCAATGATGCATTAGTGTTACAATTTTCCCACATCTTCTCCAGCATTTATCATTTTCCTGTTTTGTCATCTTAGCCAATCTCACTGGTGAGATGTGGCAGCTCAGCAGTGTTTTTATTTGCATTCCTATAATGCATAGTGATTTAGAACATTTTTTCATATGCTTATAGATATCTTTACTTTCTTCCTCTGAAAACAGCTTTTTCATATCCTTTGACCATTTATGAATTGGGGAATGACTTGCATTCTTATACAGTTGACCCAGTTCTCTGTATATTTTAGAAATGAGGCCTTTCTTAGAGATACTGCTTGTAAATGTTCTTTCCCAATTTTTGCTTTGCTCCTAATATTGGTTACATTGACTTTTTTTGTATGAACACTTTTCAATTTAATGTATTGGAAATTATCCATTTTGCATTTCATAATGCTCTCTAGTTCGTTTAGTCATAAATTCTTCCCTTCTCCATAAATCTGACAGGTAAACTATTCCTTGCTTTCCCAGATTGCTTACAGTATGACCCTTTATATCTAGATCATGAATTCATTTAGACTTTATTTTGGTTTATGATGTAAGATATTGGTCTATGCCCAGTTTCTGCCATACTATTTTCCAGTTTTCCCAGCAATTTTTGTCAGAGTGAGTTCATATAGCCTGAAACTATAGTTTCATTAAAGTTGGAAATTGAAGGTATGTAAGCACCCCTCAACCAATGTTGATCATTTCATTTCATTTCATCAAACCTTTTTGTCCCTGAGAGACACATGATCACAAGTCTCCCATTTTTAAGAGGCTCACACTTAAACCAATTTCTTCATGATACCTAAAAAAGTTTTCTCTAACTGCATTGTGTTCACTCTTAAAATGGAGGGAGAGTGAGAGGACCAAGACACCTATTTGTTAAAATGAAGTAATGCAATGCATTGGAGGATGAACCTGCAGTTAAGAAGACCTGATTCTAAATCAATTCTCAGATACTTATTGAATGTGTAACTCTGAGAAAATTAATCAATTTTTGCCTCAATTTCCTCTTGCAAAATGGGGATAACAAGAGAATTAAACCCTCAGGAATCTTATGAGGATAAAATTAGATAATGTTTGTAACATGTTTTGCAAAGTTTAAGGTGCTATATAAATAATTCTTCATAATTATCACCACCACCACCACCACCACCACCACCACCACCACCACCACTATCATCATCATCATCATCATCATCATCATCATCATCATCATCATCAT
>NW_027185804.1:29024423-29045464 GCF_028583685.1 Petaurus breviceps papuanus
ATCATCATCATCATCATCATCATCATCATCATCATCATCATCATCATTGTCTGAATCTCACTGGGAAATCCAGACCCAGAAAATTCAAATGTACCTATGTCACAGGCTCTTAATTTGGTCTTCATCTTTAAGAAGTATTTTAAGAATTGTAAATTAAAGAAGTGATTTTCTTAGTTAATGTTATTCTTTAAAACATTATTTTGTAAAGGTTTCATCAAATTGCTAAAAAGCCCACAACCCATGAAAACGTAAAAGACTGGATCAAATGTACTTACTCTTCATTTACGTTAGGTATTACAAGTTAAAAACATTTTCAAATGTATTTATTCACCATATTCCACAATACATTCTAAATAAATGACATTAATTACTTAGTTACTTTAATACACATGATTGCCCATTAAAATCAGAAGTGAAATAAATTATATACTTCTCACAACTCTGGCTGAGTTATTTTCTTAGCCAGACAAGAGATAGAGGCAATTAAAAAAAGATAAAATAGATAATGTGGATTACAAGAAACTGAAAATCATGTGCACAAATGAAATTAATGTACCTACCAGAAGTAATCAAATGGAAAAAAATTGTATTAAATTTCTCTGATATGGTTTTGATATTCAAAATGTAGATAATTGACAAATATTTATATAACACTAAAAGCCATCCTCAAAATGTAAGTTTTCAAAAGATATGAATAGTTCTAAAAAGAATTGCTAAGTAGGGACAGCAAGGTAGTGCAGTGAGTAGAGTACCAGCCCTGGAGTCAGGAGGACCTGAGATCAAATACAGCCTCAGACACTTAACATTTAGTAGCCGTGTGACTTTGGGTAAATCACTTAACCCCAATGACCCTGCTTTCTCCCCTCCAGAGAGTAATAATAATAATAGAACTGAAAATGTTCTCACCTTTGACCCAGCAATACCAATCCTAGGATTATATCCCAAAGAGATTATAGAAGTGGGAGGAAGAACCATATGTACAAACATGTTTATAGCAGCTCTTTTTGTGGTGGCAAAGAATTGGAAATTAAGGTTGTGCCCATCAATTGGGGAATGGCTGAACAAGTTGTGGTATATGTATGTTATGGAATACTATTGTGCTATAAGAAACGAGGAGCAGACGGTGTTCATATTTACCTGGAGAGGCTTATACAAACTGATGCTGAGCGAGAAGAGTAGAACCAGGAGAAATTTGTACACACACAGACAAAACATATGTTTGATGACCAACTTTGATAGACTGGACTCTTCTCAGCAATGCAGTGAAATGAGTCAATCCCGAAAGACTCATGAAAGAGAGAAATGTGTGCATCCAGAGAAAGAACTAGAAAGAACTGAGTTTATATCCAGATGGAAACAAAATAACTGATCTTTTTCCTTTTCTTGTTTGGTTTTATGTCCTCTTTACCATTTTTCATTACATTGATTCAATCCATCTTTGTAACATGACTAATGTATAATGTGAAAGTATTTACAGAGCCTATACTTGACTATATGCTGCCATGGTGGGGAGAGGGGAAGGAGGGGGACAAAATGTGAAACTCTAGGAATTGTGGAATTGAATCCTGTAAACTAAAAGTAAACAAACAAATTAATTTAATAAAAAAAGAAAGTGTTCTCAGTGTTATGAAAGAGTACTCCAAATCACAAATTACAAGAGGAATTTATATCAAAACAACTCTGAGGATTCAGTTGTCATGATGTAAATTGGCAAAAATGACCAAATATGTATGAAATGGCTGTAGTGAATGTTGGGGGGCTGTGAAATGCTAGGCACATAAATACTTTACTGGGGAAGCTGTGAAATAGTGAAATAATTTCATTAAGTAATTTGGAATTATGCATATTAAATGAATATGATGTCTACATTCGTTGAACCAGAGAATCCTGTTCTGGGATTTTATCCCAAGGAAGCCATTGATTAGAAGAAAGTCCTACATACACCAAAATACTTATTAACAACACTTTGGGGAAAAAACAAAGAATTTGAAAAAGGTAGATGGCCATCAGCTGAGGAATTAAATTGTGGTACATTAATAAAATGAAATATCCTGGGCAGCTCGGTGGTACAATGGATGACACACTGGCCTTGGAATTAGGAAGACATCTTCATGGATTAAAATCTCATCTCAGACATTTGCTAGCTGTATGACCTGTTCAAATCATTTAATATTGTTTGCCTCAGTTTCTCATATGTAAAAAAAATGTGCTGGAGAATAAAATGGCAAATCACTGAAGTATCTTTGTTAAGAAAAACCACAAATGGGGTCACAAAGAGTAGGACACAACTGAAACTAGTGAACAATGAAAACAGTATTCTATAAAATTGATAAATGTGATGAATACAGGGAAACATAGAAAGATTCACATGAAGTGATACAGACTGAAATAGAGCCAAGAGAATAATATACACAATGATTATAACAATACAACTGAAAAGAACAACCACCCATCAAGAAAACAAAAGTAAATGTAATAAAATTATAAAGATTAAGAATGAATTTTGAATTAAGAGATTTGAGAAGATATATGCAATCTATACTTGGTGGAGGTAGAAGGTCCAGGGGTGTTACACATGGAACATGTTTTCAGACATTTTTACTGTATCAGTCAGCTGTAATAAGTATTTTTTCATAACTAAAAAGCAACATTTGTTATATAGATTGAATCTTTGGGGGAAGGAAAGGGAGGAATACTGGAGATTACTAGGATGATATAAAAAAAGGAAAAATATCAATAAAAACATTTTTAAATAATATATTTGCTCAGTGGGTTCATGCCTTTGTTTAAGTTGTCATTACTAGTCTTCATAAAGTTCATTTCCAAGTGCACATGGGATTCCGTTAGTGTAGAGATCTTTCACTGAAGATCTTCCTTTTCCAGTGTTGATTAGCATTTTCTCTGGAAAAGATAGTTAGCTTGTTTCCACAGTTGTCTGAACACTGAGAATTTGAAGAATTGTTCAAGATCACACAGGCAGTATAGATGTCAGTGACTTTAATTGAAACCCATTTAAAAAAAATTCAAAGCCATATTTCTACTTACTCCTATACAGTTCAATAATACAATACATACATAATGATCTTAAGACACACAAAAGCACATAAAGTTTTTAGTAAAAAATCCATTCCAATCTGTATGATCCTGGTCAAGTTACTTCAATCTTTATTTGCTTCAGTTTCCTTAAGTGTAAAACAGGAATAATAATAGCACCTATCTTCTGTGTGGATGTGAAGATCAAATGAGATTATACTTGAAAATCACTTAGCACAGTGCAAGGCACATAATCAACACTATGTAAAAGTTAGCTATTATTATTTCATTATAATTATTATCTGAAGTCAACAGTCTATATTTTTGTTTAAATTAATAGAGTAATTTCAGGCCATATTCTTTGGGACATAGCACATCTATGCTAAATAAATAGTATTTCTATATAGTTCAATATTTCATATGTCATGTATTTTTGACACTACTAGAAAGGAGATGTATTTGACAATTTGGACAAGTAACATTCTATAACAGGAAAATGTGGATTGTAAGGTGTTTGAGGGCAGAGTTTTGTTTTCTGTATCTCTGGTGCCCCGTGTAGTTTCTGGAAACTAAAAGGCATTTAGTAACTACATGTTGAAGAAGTAGGTCTACTTGGTGCTAATTAGCTATTAATCAATATAATATTTATTAAATACCTACTATGTGCCTTGCAATGAGTCAGGTACTTGTGGAATACATAAGTATAAGACATGGTTTCTGATGTTAGGATGATCATAAACTAATTGGGAATTCAACACTTAGACTAAACTCTTTCTAATAGTAACACCATTACCATGACAATCACTATAAATCATAGTACTGATAAGATTAATAATAGCTGAAATTTATATAGTGATTTAAGTCTTGCGAAGTGCTTTACATACAGGATGAATTTCTTTTTTTTTTTTAAGCAATCAGGGTTAAGTAACTTGCTCAAGGTTACACGGCCAGTTATTTCTGGGTGTGGTGCTGAGTATCTGAGCCCGGATTTGATCCAGGTCATCCCGACACTGGAGCCAGTGCTCTTACTCGCTGAGACACCTGGCTGCCCCTATACGGGATGAATTTCAATCTCATAGTAAAACTGATGAGGCAGTAACTAAAGAAGTGTTTCCCTGTTTGTTTGTTTGTTTTGATTGATTTCTATCATCACACTAGTATAATTTTTGTCTGTATGTACCTGTTACTTCATTGTTGTAAAAGATAATTGATCTAGAAAATCGGAAATTCGGCCGCTTTGCAGACGCTGCCACCCGGAGTCCTCATCTTGGTTCCGTCTGCCTGACGCCGATCCCCGTCACCTCTTCCTCTGCTGTCACGCCCAGCCCTGGCATCTGTGGCCATGGCCAGCCCTAACTTGTACTTCGACATCGCCGTCCATAACGAGCCCCAGGGCCGGATTACTTTCGAGCTCTTTGCAGACAAGTTTCCAAAGACAGCACAAAAGTTCAGAGCTCTGAGCACTGGAGAGAAGGGATTTGGTTACAAGGGATCCTGCTTCCACAGAATCATTCCTGCCATAATGGCACTTGGTGGCAAGTCTATCTATGGGTAGAAATTTGCTGATGAGAAGTTCATCCTGAAGCATACTGGTCCTGGCATCTTGTCAATGGCAAATGCTGGACCCAACACAAATGGCTCCCAGTTTTTAATCTGTACTGCTAAGACTGATTGGTTGGATGGCAAGCATGTTGTCTTTGGCCAAGTAAAAGAAGGCATGAACATTGTGGAAGCCATGGAGCCTTTTGGTTCTCAGGATGGCAAGACCAGCAAGAAGATCACTATCGCTGACTGTAGGCAGCTCTCATAAGTTGTGTGTGTGTGTGTGTTTTGTTTTGTTTTTTTTGTCAACCATCAAACCATTCCTCTGTAGCTGGAGAGAGCACCCCCAAATCCCATCTGCTCTTATACCCTGTAATTCTTTTGCTCTCACTTGCTGCAATTCTCTTTGGACTTCACTTCCTTCTTTCCTTCCACAAGTCTGGCTAGACTACAGAGTTAAGTTTATGATTATGAAATAAAAACTGAACTACAAAAAGAAAGAAAAAAATAGAAAATCAGAAACTCAGAAATAAAACAAAGTGATGCTGAGCATCAGATCTGCAATTTTCCAAATATATGACATTGGGAAAGCTACCTCTTTTTACCAAACTATTTTTCTTTTTGCTTTTTTTTTGGAGGGGGGGAAAGCAGGGCAATTAAGGTTAAGTGACTTGCCCAAGGTCACACAGCTAGTAAGTGTTAAGTGTCTGAGACTAGATTTGAACTCAATTACTGACTCCAGGGCCTGTACTCTATTCACTGCACCACCTAGCAATACCTCAAATTCTTCATGTATGTGCAAGCACAGCCCTGTGAAGGGTAAAATGAGAAAATTGTCTTAGATGTTTCCTTCAATTTATAACACTATCATCCTATAATCATATGGCTTGCTTAGAGTTATAGGCAACGAGGTGGCACAGTAAAATTCTGGTCTTGGAAACAGGAAGACATGAATTCAGATATAGTCTCAGACAATTATCTGTATGCTCGTGGTTTAGTCACTTAAGTCTGTTTGCCTCAGTTTAATCACCTGTAAAATGAGCTAGAAAAGGAAATGGCAAACTGCTCAGAATTTTGGCCAATAAAATTCCAAATAGTGTTGTGAAGAGTTGGACTCTACTGAATAAGAACCACAATACAACATGGTATATATCAGAGAAAGGTCCTACACCCATGTCTTTGTAACTCCAAGTTGAACCTCTTTGTATCATAATGTGTTACTATTTTTCCAATTCCAAAACTGACATTCAGACATGTTGAACAGGTTGCTTATGCTAACACAATGGGATAAATGTTAAAACCAGGTATTCCTTGCTTATTTCTTATTGACTGATGTCTGTCCCTATATTTCCTTCATCATTAATGGGAAATGGGAATTAAATAACTATTGTTCTTTCTAAATAATTAGAGGTAGATGGTACAACATTAAAATCAAGTGTTACTTTGATTGATAGATACTATCAGTGCTAAAGGTTTCTGGAAAATGTATATATCAGTGTGGGATGGAAAAGACCTGGTATTAGCTCAGATGTCATCTAGTACAATGGCTGCATAGTAGACTTGGGTCAATAGAGAAGAGAGAAGGTAACATAAACTCTAGATGCAGAGGAGTCTAATTTTAATACTAATAATTATTATTATAAATGGGCAAGCAACTCACTTTTTAATTGTTTTCATTAAAGTTTAATGATATTTGTGCTGTACAAGGTAGGCTATTGCGAAAACTACTGAGGTGTTTTACATAGTTTTTATGTGACTAGCCAATTTGTCTGGAAACCTACCACCTCGACTTAGAATGAATACCACAGTTCCCACCTATAATATGATAAATGAACAACTCTCTATGTAGAATCTATTGTGTGCCAGACACTGTTCTAGCTTCTCAGGACATAAAGACAACAAAGTTTGCAAAACACTTTACATATATGATTTTATCCTCACAACAACCTTGAAAAGTAGGTATGGCTATTAGGCCCATGATACAGATAAAGAAACTGAAGTAAAAAGAGGTTAAGCCACTTGTTCAGGGTCACATAGATAGGGAGTGTCTGAGGCAAGATTTGAACTAGGGTTTTCCTGAGTTCATGTCTAGCACTCTATGACTCAAAATAATACAGTCTTTAAAGATTTAACATGCTATTGAGATGCATAGGTAGGTGTGTATGTGTGCGTGCGTGTGTGTGAATTTGTGTAGGTGGGTGCTGGCAGTGAGGGGCAAGGGAGATAATAACTGGCTGAGCTGTCCTAACAGAAGAAGCACAACTTTTAAGAACTAGCCAGCCTTAGGAAGGTACATCCAAAAGCTACCATAGCACCATGTTTTCTGTCATCTCCTCTCTTCATTTTTAAGCTTTAGATCACCTTGTCATTAAGGGAGCTAAGAAAAATAGTAGATTTGTTATCTCCCTTCTTAATGATATATCTCTTAATTGTCAAATCAGATGAATTTTCCTTAGTCGTCACCCTCCTTGGTATCTCTGTAGGTTTGTATTCTACTTGCAAATTCTCTTTTGGAAATTCTTTCCCTCATCGGCCTCTGATGTATTGTTCTCTCTTGAATCTTTTTCTGTCTGAGTATAGCTTTTTAGTTCTCTTTAGTGGATTATCTTGTATCTCCTACCCCATAAACTTATGTGATGCCTAAAACTCTCCTCCATCAATGTCTCTTCTTTCTATATCTAGTTTCATAAAATGACCTTATCAGTTCCAGGGGCGGGGAGAGGTAATGAATCATCATTACAAAGATTCTTCCCAAGCCCAATATTTAATAAAAGATTTAACTTAGATATATGTGAGATTGTCTAATTCTTTTTAATGTAACGTTCTGTAACTCTATTTCTCATTCTAATTCTGTGCCAATTTTTTAAGGAAGCATATATTCAATTATTGGCTAGCAATTAATATTTTTTTGTGTACATGTGACCTCTGAAAAGGCTGAAATGTGTTGGGATTGGCTAGGCAAATCCTCTAAAGGCTAAACTGATTTCCTTGAAACAAACTTAAGTATTCTAGGTAAAACCTGTCTCACGTTTGTCCAATGGCTAATTTTCAACATTGACATGAAACTATATACTCAGACCACTTGTTGACTAACAAACGCACTTTTGCTTAAACGTAACATGGATAAGCATATTCAGAAGGAGTGTCTTGATTCATTTGGACAAAACTTCTCTTCTACTTTTGATATGGTGGTGCGCTAAGATGTATCAGTTCTGTAATAACCCGGCATTCTCAGGTACTAGTTAACAAGAAGTTGACAAGGGTTTTTGATTTAGTGAACAGGATCAATTAAGTCTGAGGGATAATTTCCTTACATTTAATGAAAAAAAATTATCCCAGTCTATTGGGGGGGGGATATTGGTCCCATAACAATGGGTAGCTGCCAAAATATGTTACAGGTGGGTAATTATAAAGGGACAAAATAAAACTGTGTCAGAAATTATAGAGTACTTCGACAATTTAATCTAATTTGATCCTCAGAACCACTAGGGCAGGTGTTAATATCAACATGCTACAGATAAGGGAGATGTTCAGTAAAGTTGCTTGGCCCCGATAAGAGGTCTAAGAGAGAGCTCAATTAGAATACACACACATATTAGAAAATATACATATGTATGCACATACACGTGTATACACATATGCAAACATAACACATACATGTATTAGGCATATATAGATATATACATACCTACATATGCATACTTACACATGTATATGTGTGTATATTATATGTGTGTGTATTCTAATTGTGCTCCCAATTAGCCTTATTACTTAACTGAAGTAACTTCACTGAACATCTGTTCTCTTATCTGTGGCATGTTGATAACACCTTTCCTCATAACTCTGAGAATCAAATTAGATAAAGTATATGTGTGTTATGCATATATGTATATAGATGCATATATACTATGTGTATACATGTATGTATGTGTGTTTGTATTATGTTTGTATGTGCGTAGGTATTCTTGGTTAGCATATTTATTATAGCACAATGATTTTATCATGACTTAAAAAAGGCATAGATGACACTGATCAAATTTACAGGTGGAGTGGGTAAGAAACAATATTTCTATATTTCCTATAATATATCAGGACCAGGGAAATAATTTTATAAAGACTATTGAAATGATAAGATCGATTCTGCACCATCTTTTAATTGATTCTATTTACAGTTAATTGATTTCCCCATCTGTAACTACCTAAGTCATAGTTCTTTGTGTCTGAATTTTGTTCAGAAATTCAATTGAATTGTGATGAGTTATGTAGCGAACGAGTTTTCCTGCTAATCACTGTTTTATTTGCCTCAAGAAAATCTGTTATCATTGAGGAATTGTAGATGAACATAGGAGAGTCTGGTCTAATATCCTTATACCACCAAGCTTTCTTTCAAGAATGTCTGGTTTGTTATTCAAAAATGTCTGGTCTACTATATGTAACCTGGAAGGTATACTCAATCAACATGTCTTAAGTTACAGAAAGGAAGGAGGAGACTGTTGCTATCCCCTCCTTCCCAATATCCAACCAATTGTATTTTACCCCACACTTCAGTTCTGTAACCAATCATCAATTTCACCATTCCTGATGTTCAAATCTTTCAATCAATCATAACTTATTCCCTATCTTTAAAGTCCTGTTTTTTGTTTTGTACTCCCCAATATTGTAAAAGAGAGTTGTCTCCCCCCATTTGGGGCCTTTCTTAACTTTGGTGAGGAAGCTGAGCTCCTATTTTTTGTAAAAATCATATTTCACAAGTAAAATGATCATGCTCAATATTTTGTGCCTCATTTTACTTTATTTTGAATTAATATTATCTTATTTGATGCTAAAAATAGTCCTTGCAATTAAAAAACACATTTTTATGGTAGAGGAAGCTGAGGCAAACAGAAGTTAAGTGGCTTAATCATAATTGTCATAATTGTCTGAGACTGGATTTTAAGTCAGCTTTTCCTTCCTTCAGGCCAAGAGCACTATTGACTGTGTCACCAGCTACAAATTATCCACACATGACACAAAGTTAGAAGAAATGCCTAACCTTAAATATCACGAACACTGGTATATGAAATGTTCTCAGAATTTTTATGATGGAATTAGTTAATATCATTCAACTGTAAGGAAAGTTTATACATAGAGAAATCTCGGTTGAAGTCATAGGAAGAGGGACTATACTTTCATTTCAAGGATTAAAACAAAGAGGATCTCAAATCCGAGCTCAGATACTTGGCACAACACCCAGAAATAACTGGCCAAGTAACCTTGAGCAAGTTACTTAACCCCAATTGCTTAAAAAAAAATAAAAAATAAAACAAAGAGGATCCCTTTATTTTTTCAATTAATTTTCAATTTCTGACACTTTCCCCTTAAGGGTCTAGAATTTAGAATTCTTCTACTGGTTGGAGATAGCAGGCATTTCTTGGGATCAGGTCATACAGTTTCCTTTTTATTTCACTTCTAGAATCAACATTACTTTCTTCGGATCAATTTTTAATATGTTATTTACTTGAAAATTAAATACAGTATAATAGAGTTGCCAGGAAGCAGGCCAAGGGAATGAATGAGTAGTAGCTGCCCTGCGACCAATTCTACATGATATGCTGGATAGAAAAAATAATCAGTTTTGATTGGAGATATTGTCTCTGGGGAAGTAGACTAAAATGAGCATTCTTTGTTTCTTGCAGAATCATTATTAGAGCTACTGAGATTGGTGTTATATAAATGGGGATAGTTATTCTTTGGGGGACTACTTTCTCATTGCATCTCTTACACTACTGCTCTCATGGAAATGTGAATTTCATACACAAAACTTCAAAGGGCTTAATCATGTTTCAAGGAGAATAGATCTTTTCTGTTTCTTTATCCAAGGATGAAGGAAAGTACCCAGACAAAACTTATTTACTCTGCTGGCGTGGGTAATAAATTATGGCAAAGGATTATCAATAACTGAGCCTAAAATAGTTAAAGTGGAAACTGCATTGCAAAAAGAGAAAATGATGCAAGAAGAATTAGAGGTGCAGGGCCATTCACAGCATATTTAAATGTGAATTGGATAATCGGTCTTTGAATAGATATTCACTTATTTGTGCACATGCATATATTAGTCTAGGTGCTTACTTAAATATATATTATATGCACAGTACAATTTACATAAGGATGTGCTGTGTGTGTGTTTGCACCCACAATTCAGGGACAATCCCTAATCTTATTGTTTCAACATAATTCTGTATCTTAATTAGCCAGTTGTTTTGTGTAAACACACACATGATTCTTATTAGTGATTACATATGTGACACATAATTCTGTTCCAAACATTTGTGTGACTATAATGATATAATATTTAAGTGATATCATGTGGAAAATGGGGCTTAACTAGTTTTGCTTGGGTCAAGAGAGCAAAACTAGAAAAAAAAATATATATGTTTTACACAAAAAAGAGAGATGTTGGCTGTCCGCAAATTAAAAAAAAAACCCTTTCATATAACTAAAGATAGATCAAAGTGGAATGGAATCCTTTGGAAAATAGTGGGTTCCTCCATCCTATATGCCTTTAAACCAAGGCTATATGAGCACTTCTTAGAGATGTTGGATAGGGATTCTTATCCAGGGATGTGTTGGGAATTTCTGTGAATCCTTTCATTTCTAACATTCTGTTATTCTGTGATTGCTTTAATACTTCAAGCAACTATGTTTTGATTTTGGTATTCCTATGGATGGAGAATATAGCCTCCTCAATGAATTGTCCATAAATATAATTGTGGCATGAAAAAAAAAATCATGATTCTGTAGCCAATTTGATGACTAGTCTCTCCAAATTGAGCTATGCTGGTCTTCAAATGATAGGCATACCATGTGTTTCGGCATCTACACTTTAAATTTTCCTGTTGGATAGAGCTAATTTCCATATAGCATAGACTTCAAGAAAGGATAGTCATATCCATTCCATGAAGAAGCATCGGATGGGACTTTTAAAGAATGTAACGATAGCACATCATTATATAGCACTTGAAAATTTATATAGTTTATTCTTCATATCTACTGGGTGAAGGAGATAGATCAAATGTAAGGATGCTTCCAAATTAATCACAAAACTACCAGACCGTTCGAGTAAATCAATCAATCAGAAGAACAAACTAGGTAGGAACTTCATTTCAAACAAAATTGGCAGGGGGAGAAAAAAACATTTTTGATTATTGACTAAAGACAGATGAAGCTAAACAGATAATATCTTCTGGTTGGCTGAAAGGATTAGATCCACTTTTGGGGATAGGGGAACAGCTTGTTTTTTTGTTGTTGTTTGTTTGTTTTGTTTTGTTTTAGCAATTGGGGTTAAGTAACTTGCTCAAGGTTACATGGCCAGTTATTTCTGGGTGTGGTGCTTAGTATCTGAGCCCAGATTCGATCCCAGCTCATCCCACAATGGGGCCTGTGCTCTTACTCACGGAGCCACCTGGCCGCCCCTAAGCACTTGGGGCTAAGTAACTTGCTCAAGGTTACTCAGCCAGGTGTTTCTGGGTGGATACTAAGTGTCTGAGCTCCGATTCGATCCTCCAGGTCATCCCGTCACTGGGACCGGTGCTCTTACTTGCTGTGTTACCTGGCCGCCCCAACAGCTTGTTATTTCTGAGTCAGTTGAGAGTTGATCATTTGCAGTGGTGGGAAGATCTTAATAGAAAATTTTTGGAGCAGTGGGTGATGGTGAAAACAGGGTTTCTTTCCTTCTTTCTCTTATCTCTATCCATCAGTTGTAGCTGTGGCCCATGGACTGGTAACTGCTAATGACAGAGGAAGGACCAGCAGATTCTTGTGGAAAGACTGAGGACATCACATCCTCATCTTTAAATAAATCATGATCCCTCATCATGAAGAGAATGCCAGTTTTGGACTCTACAAATGCTCTATCCCTCAGAGTCTAGCTTAGTGCTATACATAAAAGGAATTCCATGATGTACCTCTGACAAGGAAAAAAATAAAAAGGACTTCCAGGAAGTAGAAACTGTGAGTTGTCACATGCATGCCCCACTACTTTTGTACTTTAAGTTTGAACCCACTCTCCATAGGTAATATATTGTGTAAAGGGAGGGGCAAACCCTGGTTTAGAGAGATTGCTCAAAATAAAGACAAAAAGAGAATTTTTTCTAACATCATATTAAATACCTTTTATAGAAGCTAATTAATCTTGGTGTCATAATTGGGAAATGAACTGGTGGAAAGGTGTGAGCAATTATACTAGAAATATAACCACTAACTGTAATCCCTTGAACATTAAGGAATAGCAATTAGTGACCTTCCAGGAGCCTGAATCATCAAAATGAGGGGAAGTGGGGGGGGGAATTCTCTCTTGAGGGACATCTACATTATGATGGCTTCATATAGGAAATCTCTGGGACCTTCATGTTTTCAAAGACCAGTGGAGAGATAGTCTGTTTGAGATTCTCATTATTGGATAGTCCAAAATGAAAATATCGAAGAGAAAAAATAGTATTTATTTTCAATGTGGATTGTAATCGTACAATGGACTTTCTGGTATATTTCATTTCCAAATAAATGTAGTTCCTATGTGATTACATTTACTTGTTTGAATGCATAAGTAATAATATTTATTGAATTAGTATGTGCTTTTCAGTACAGATATTACAAAAAACGTTGGATTTTTGTATCCCTAAAACACTGGTACTAAATTTACTTGCACCAGACTATGATAACTCATCCCATATGTGTTCCTTTTTTCCCTCCCTTTCAAATGTTTAAACATAATTAGATGCCCTAGTGTGAAATGAGTTCATGAGCCCATATATCTTATGTACTGTAGGACTATAGGAAAAAAAAAAGGTTTGCTTCCTGATATAGAAACCCCAAAGAATCAATATCATACATTCATATATATTAAATTCTTTTGGATATTCCTACACCTATTTTAGGGTTTTTAAATTGTTATAGTGTTTTGTTGTTTATTCCCTACCCTCCTCTCCCCCTCCCCTCCCCAAGTTAACATGTTTAAACAAACCTTTCCTAGTGAAGGTTGGATAAGAAGTATCTTTTGTATTGTTCTGAGCATTGGAAGGTATTTGGGGGGAAGGTTTGTTTTTGTTTTTGTTTTGTTTTAGTTCTCTACTGTTAAGGAACCTAGAGGAAATGTACATTTGAACCTGTAATGATATTGTCTTATGAAAAGGATCTCTAGAAATCTTTTCTTTTGTTTTGTATGGAAAAGGACACATGCAGAAATTTTATAGAGCTTAAATTTGATATTCTTTCCTGAAGAAGGCAATCATGAAGGAATTTTCACTATGGTCATTCAGTTCCTCCCCCAATGGCATAACAATGACCACTAAACAATCATGGGTGACTACTTGGAACAAAGGAATGTTCAGAATTCAGTAGGCACCAGTGGTAGCAGAGTCAATTGTTAAATTTTCATAATAGCCACTTTATTTTTACTTTTCAGAAATCAGCAAATAATACAAATCAAGTTTAATATTCTGTTTCGTTGCTTTTAAAACTTAAGGAAGTGATGGAAATAACTTTAATAATGCAGATTAAACTTAAAGGTTTATTTTGCCTTTTCAGGATGTTCTTAAACATTTACAGCACAAACTTGAAAGAGTTTCATGTGACTGAGAACTTTACTCAACTGGTTTTTCCCCCCCGGGGGGGGGGGGGGTCTTTATTTTTTACTTCCTTTTTCCTTCACTTCCAACAGAAATAATATCACTGGGTTGGGGATGGAGTATGGAAAACTACACAACCATTACTCACTACATTTAACAGATGAAAATAACAAAGTTCAAAAAAATTGAATGACATAAGCATTGGGATACTGATTTCTCTGAGCTTACAAACAAGTAAGGTTATTAAGGTTGATAAGCTTAGCATATGTGAACTTGTAAGGTGTAACAAAAATATATGACTATGTCCTAAATTGTAATTTTAAAAATCAGATTATAATTTTATTCAAGTAATTAAGGTCTTACACTATATTTCATTTTAGGAACATTCTTTTTTCAAAATCTATTTGAACACCAGTGGAACTGTTAGCTACCTACTAGAGTTGCTTATTTAAAATTTTATCTTATTTTTAATTTGTGAAATAGAACAATCATTTCTATAACATAGTGTAAAGATGATTGAACATGAAGCATCAAATCTACTATGTATATCTCCCTATTCCTTTAAAATAAACAACAAATTCATGTAAATTTCTAGAGATGGCTACATTAGACACAAATATATACATAAGCATATACATACTTATAAAGACATATACACATATACTTATATATGCATTAGCAATCAAATGTTGTAGACTTTCCTTTAATTAAATGGAAATGTTGAGAAATGATTCTTCAGGAATATTAAAGGAAAAATACAACAGGAAATCCTACAGTATTAAAAAGGAGAGAATTATATCAGATGTTCTTATGCTTATGTGGTATGGGAAAAAAAAGAAAATTTTAGTGTGACACACAAAAAAAGTGAATGGGAATAGGTTGTCTAAATTTATCTGGAGAATATAAATAAAAGAGAATAATCTTACCAATAACTTAAGTGGTCATGAAATTCCTAATTAGTTTAAAATAGTGGAAATACTGAAGTCATATAAAGACAACCTGTCTTCAAGAAAAATGCAGAGGAGTTATTTGGACAATTAATAAACTAGACAAATACCTTATCAAATAATGAAAAACAAGGAGTGGTTAGGTGGTGCAGTGAGTAGAGTGCTGGCCCTGGAATCAGGAGGACCTGAGTTCGGATTCGACCTCAGACACTTAACCCACAAACAAAAAATCTAGCCATGTGACTTTGGGCAAGTTACTTAAACCCAATTGCCCTCCAAAAAGCAAAAAGAAAAAGTAATAATGAAAAAGAAAT
Organism: Petaurus breviceps papuanus; assembly: GCF_028583685.1. NCBI lineage: Eukaryota > Metazoa > Chordata > Mammalia > Diprotodontia > Petauridae > Petaurus > Petaurus breviceps. Next base: position 29,039,862 of record NW_027185804.1, read on the forward strand.
AGCCTGTAGAATAATCCACTAAGTTTTGAAAATTGGGTGGCTCACCTTTATAAATTTAAGTACAAATATGGGATACAACATGGAATGAAATACTTCCATATATGTTTTTTTCTTATCTTCTGAAAACTAAATAAAATCGACTATCTAACAGACAAGCAGAAGCAGACAAGCATGTTGACAAATTTTAAAGGCAAAGAAAAAAAAAAGGAATGGAATATTTCAGAATCACTTCAAGGAAACAAATTCACATTATTTGTTTCATGTTGCCTCTTTCAAGAAAATATAGATCAATACATTGAACAAACCTTATTTGATCTCCCCAATGCTCTGTGAGGTAGGAAGAACAGACAGGCTTCTAAGAAACTAGGATTTTATAATGAAAGAGAATTTGGAGACTATATTCACCTCCTTTACAGATAAGGGAATTGAGGCACATTGAGTTTAACTGACTTGTCTAAGGTCATATGATGCCACTAGGCAATTAATCTTCCAATTTCTTGTGCTTAGTACACTTTCTGCTACATCACGCGGTGAATTAGGTTTAATTTTTGAGTCAAGTGGAACTATTATATAGTATTGATGACCCTTTATTAGAGGGAAGTTTAAGGATATGACATAACTGAAATGTCAATCTCTTGAGAGTAATAAATATGCAAATGGGTTCATATTTTAAGTATTAAATATAAAGATTACATCTAAATTATATCTCAAATATAAATTTTAAATCCAATATATTATAAATGCTTTGTGGAAAACAAGAACTACATTCTACTGCAAAGTGGTACTTATCATCATTTTTGACTTACTTCCATTCTGAACTTCACAATCTCCAGAAACTCACCATTCTGCCAGACAAAATCCATCCTAAAAATCACACTTCCTCAGGACACCTGCCCCTGGGAGCTCTCCTTCCCTCTGATTGGAATAGTTAGGGAAGGATGAATATTGGGAAAAATCTCCAAAATTTAAGAGCTCAAGGTTACAAGATTTATCCTCTCATTTCCAACCTGGCTGCTCTCCTGGTCTACATGATCTCCAGAAACTCATCATTTGGAAATATGAAGTCAGCTCTCAGACTGATACATCATCAAATCATTCCCCACATAAGCTATAGGAGTTCCTCATGCCCCTATGCCAGATATTCCAACCCATCTTCAATTCCACTTTTCAAATTAATTTTTACATGCTTTCTTTATTAATTTGTGAGCTCCTTGAGGATATGGATTATTTCATGCCTTTGTTTGCATCCTCAGTGTTTACAAAGTGTTTTGTACATAGTAGATGCTTAATACGTGTTTACTTAGTCTGACTTGTCTTTAACTAGAAAACATTTATGGTAAATACATGAATGGGGAGTATGTTGAAAGGTATTATTTTCCTGGCTATATTAGAAATGAAATTTTCATCTGTACGAGGAAGACCAAGGTAAGAAGTAGCAACAATTTAAGTACATTAAAAATAAGGAAATGACAGTTTAACAAACAAAAAGTAAACCTTCAAAGGGAAGGCAAGATGGACTTACCTAAAGTGGAAAGACCAGGAGAACACAGGCAGGGGGGCAAGTTAAAAAAAAAAAAACCAGTTTTCAAGGTCACAACAAAAGGTTTCTTTAGCCAAATTCACAGGGTCAGAACATGTAATAGATAGAAGATATTTCAGAGGTCAATTAGTACAAATAATACCCAAGAAATTACCCCTTACTTGATATCTAAAAGTGGCAATTCACCCTTTTCAAAATCCTATCCATGAGTCAAGAAGTAAACAAATATTTATCGAATGATTATTATGTGGCAGTCACTAGGGATAGAAAGATAAAAGATAGTTCTTTCCTCACAAAGTTCTCATAGTCTTTGGGGGGAATACAACATAAAAAGCAATTGTGTACAGCCAAGTTATATTCAGGATAAATTGTAGAAAATCAATAGAAGGAAGGGATTAAATTAAAGGGAATAAGAGTGATTTCTAATAAAAGGTAGGGGTTTAGCTGAGATTTCAAGAAACCAAGGAAGCTAAGGGGCAGAGACAAAAAGATTATTCCAAGCATGGAGAACAGTGGTGAAAGAACCCAGTCAAGAGATGAAGTGTCTTGTTTAAGAAATATGAGAGGAGCCAGTGTCACTGGCTTGCAGATTATGTGAGGATGAGTAAGGTGTAAAACAGGAACTAGATAAAGTGAACCATGACAAGAGAAGGCAGGTTTCAATTTTTACCAGAATCTGAACAGGGTAGAAGAAGGACCTAAACTATGCTAGAATTTACTTGGAAGATAGTAAGATTTAGTTTGCTTGTTGAACCAAAGACGTTCTAAACCACAGGGGATGTTAAGAAATAATGGGTTTGGTTAAGATGTACAGACACTGGGGTATAGAAATCCATCCTGCCCTACTAGGAAGTTGGGGGCAGGGAAGGATATATGAGAGAGCAGATTGGGGAAACAGGTATTCAGTAAGCTCAATATCTTGGGGTTGGGGAATAGGGAAAATGTGGGGAGAAATTTTGTAACTCAAAATCTTGTGGAAATAAATGTTGAAAACTGAAACTAAAAAAATAATATAAAAAAAGAAATAATGGGTTTGGAAGCAAAATAGAAGACAAAGAAAAGTTGTGTTTTTTGTTGTTTGTTTATTTATTCATATATCTATTTATTTATTTTTACTTATAGAGAACCTTCCACTCTGCTTTATTTTCATTCTTAAGCTATGGCAACAAAATTAACCAGAGACACTGAAATGAGATTTGAAAGCAAGCAAATCCTTGCTCAGGAAGTCTTTATTCTGTCTGGTGGCTGAGCTCCACTTTATAAAATGTTCTTTTAAACAAAAAGAGGGTGATTTCCATCTCAGATCCAAGAAAATTCTCTCTGAAGCATGATTTACAAAATTTGTCAAAGAATAGGTGTTTAGAGTTAAAATAAGTGGGGGACATCAAAAGATTCAAGGATAAGTTTAAGTTGTAATGAAAGCTTAAATATGTCTTACAAGCTTTTTTCAAAAGAAAACTGAAAATGTTCTAAATATATTTTATTTCTATCTATCCATTTATCGATCTATTTTCCTTTCTTAGTGATAATACTGCTTTCGCACCTTTATAAAGAAGTAGCAAGGGGGGGGAGCGGGGAGAGTCAAGATGGCAGAATAGAACCAGGACCTCCCTGCGGCTCTGGCTTCCACCTTCCCCAATCCATGTAAAAAGGGGACTCTAAACAGGCCTAAGCAGGCCTGAGGGACTCCTGATCAGCAGAAGGTGTGGCCATTTCCAGATTTATCAACACATAGATGCGAAGGACAAAGTGAGAGGTCAGTGCAGTCTGGACTTTTGGACCCAGTAAGTAGGAGTGCATAGCATTTGCCCCCGGGGGACAAGAAGGCACAGCCATCAAGTGACACATGGCAGCTTCAGTTCCTGACCTGCAGAGTTTAGGGGGACAAAGCACCAGTCTGAGGGGTAATTGCTCTTGCTTTAACCAGTTTGGATCTGCATGCAGATCCTGCATTGCAGTCTTGGGTGGAGGTCCTAGGGTGGAGGTTCTGAGGTGTGGGTCCAGCTTGCCAGAGTGTGTGGAGGACTCAGAAAGGGCACTCATGTAATACCTCTGGCATCTGAGAAAACGCCAGCGTTTGGGAGAAAAGCTCCGCTGTCTGGTGGCACAGTCCTATTGTGGCAAAAAGCCCAGGGGTCAAGTGACTGAGGGGCAACGTGACCAGGCAAAGGAAACAAAGCAGACAGAAGATTCCAACATCACACTCCTATTTTGGAGACAAAAAAGAGCAAAACATGGAATAGAAGGAAGACAGTGAAGTCAGAACTCCTGCACCAAAAGATTCAAAGGAAAATATGAATTTGTTACAGGCCATAGAGGAGATTAAGAAGCAGATAAGAGAAGTGGAGGAAAAATTGGGAAGAGAAATGAGAAGGATGCAAGAAAGTTATGAAATGAGAGTCAACAGCCTGACTGAGGAAAATCATACCTTAAAAAATAGACTAACTGAAATGGCAAAAGAGGCTCAAAAAGGCAATGAGGAGAAGAATGCCTTAAAAATCCGAATTTGCCAGATAGAAAAAAAGAATCTCAAAAGCTCACTGAGGAGAATCATTGCTTCAGAATTTGATTGGAGCAAATGGAAGCTAATGACTTTATGAGAAATCAAGTTTCTTTTAAACAGGTCCAAACAAATTAAAGCATAGAAAGCAAGGTGAAATATCTCATGGAAAAAACCACTGACCTGGAAAATAGATCCAGGAGAGATAATTTAAAAATTATTGGACTACATGAAAGCCATGATCAAAGTAAGAAGCTAGAAATTATCCTCCAGGAAGTTCTCAAAGAAAACTGCCCTGATATTTTAGAACCAGAGGGCAAAAGAGAAGTTGAAAGAATCCACCGATCACCTCCTGAAAAAGATCCCAAAAAGTAAACTCCTAGGAATATTACAGCCAGGTTCCAGAATTCCCAGAACAAGGAGAGAATATTGCAAGCAGCCAGGAAGAAATAATTTGAATATTGTGGAAACAGAATCAGGATAACCCAGGAACTGGCAGCTTCTGCACTGATGGGTCAAGGGCTTGGAATATGATATTCTGGAGGTCAAAGGTGCTGGGATTAAAACCAAGAGTCACCTACCCAGCAAAACTGAGTATCATGTTTCAGGGGAAAATATGGTTCTTCAGTGGAATAGACGACTTTCAAGCATTCTTGTTGAAAAAAACAGAGTTGAATAGAAAATTTGGCATGCAGGTACAAGAAGCATGAGAAGGTAAACAGGGAAAAGAACTCATAAGGAACTTATCAAAGTTGAAATATTAACATTCCTACATGGAAAAACAAGAATTGTAACTTATGATACTTTTCTCAGTAGTTGAAGGGAATAGAAATAGAAATAAATATGTATATTTATATGTGTATGTATATATGAGGGTATATGGGCATATGAATACATATGTGAATGTGTGTATATATGTTTACAGGTATACATAGATAGAGGGTACAGGATCAATTTAACAGGAAGGGATGATAATTAAAAGGTGAAATTAAGAGGTGAGAGAGGAATATAATGAGAGGAGATGGGGAGAGACAGAATGGGGTAAATTATCTCATATAGAAGAGGCAACGGAAAATGGTTACAAGGGAGGGGAAGAATAGGAAGGCAATAGGGAATGGGTCAACCTTATGCCTATTGAATTTGGCTTGAGGAGGGAATGAAACTCACAGTAAATAGGGTATCTTACCCTCCAGGAGAGTAGGGGGGGAGGGGCTGAGAGGGGGGGTGATGGAAGAGCGGGTAGGCTGGGGGGCAGGGAAGTTGGAAGCACCCACTTTTGAAAAGGAACAGGATCAAAGTGGAGAATAGAACAAGTAGGAGGTGGGATAGGAGGGAGGGAAATATAGTCAGTCTTTTACAATGTATCTACTATGTTATTGTTTTGCATTAGCCACACATGTACAACCTATAATGAACTGCTAATCTTCCCAGTAAGGGTGGGTGACAAGGAAGAAAGAGAATGAATCTGGAATTCAAAGTTTTAAAGTGAAATGTTTAAATATAGATAGATAGATAGATAGATAGATAGATAGATAGATAGATAGATAGATAGATAGATAGATA
>NW_027185804.1:29045474-29048287 GCF_028583685.1 Petaurus breviceps papuanus
ATAGATAGATAGATAGATAGATAGATAGATAGATAGATAGATAGATACTATTATTAATACTATTTTACATGTAATTGGGTAATAAGATATATAGGCACTGGGACATAGAGATCCCTTGGAAAAGTCGAAAGGGGTATGGGAGAAAATATGGGGGAGAGCAGATTGGAGGAGGGGATATCCTGTGGGACTGCTATTTTGGCGCAGTGGGTAGGGGAAAAAAGGGGAGAAATTTGGAAATCAAAATCTGGCAGAAATGAATGATGTAAAGCAGAACTTAATAAAGCATTTGAAAGAAAAAAATAAAAAAAATAAAATGGCAAAAAAAAGAAGTAGCAAGAACTTTTTAAACTATGTTGGAGTGGTTTTTATTGACTGTTGATCTTAGAGTTTTGAGAATGAATTAGAAACACCATTTCTTTGATGCTGCCTTCAAAATGAATTCTTGTAATATACACAGATAAAGAAAATGGTGAATTATTATTCTAGGATATAAGCTAGTTCTTATAGAAAAATGATTAATGTCAAGTTTTTTTTCCATTTTTCAAATGCTTCATTAACTTCTGATTAACATCATTCATTTCCACCCAATTTTGAGTTACAAATTTTCTCCTGTTTTTCTCCTACCCACCGCCCAAAAATAGCAGTCCCACAGGATATCCCCTCCTCCCATCTGCTCTCTCCCACATTTTCTCCCATACCCCTTTTGACTTTGCCAGTAGGGCATGGTGGATCTCTATCCCCCAGTGCCTGTATATCTTATTTCCCAATCACATGTAAAATAGAATTATTAATAGTATATATATATATATATATATACACATTTGATTTTAAAACTTTTAATTAAGGATTCATTCCCTTCCTGCCTTGTCACCCATCCTTACTAGGAAGATAAATATTTCAGTATAGGTTGTACATGTGTAGCTAAGGCAAAACCATAACATAGCAGATATATTGTAAAAGACTGACTATATTTCCCTCTCTCCTATCCCACTTCCCACTTGTTCTATTGTCTACTTTGATCCTGTCCCTTTTCAAAAGTGGAAGCTTCCATCTCCCCTCCCCCCCAGCCTGCCCTCCCTTCCATCATCCCCCCTCTGATCCCCTTCCCTGCTACTCTTCTATAGGGCAAGATAGTCTATATAGTGTGTATTTCATTCCCTCCCCAAGCCAAATTCAATGAGAATAAGGTTGACCCATTCCCTTTTGCCTTCCTATTCTTCTACTCCATTGTAACCATCTTTCCTTGCCTCTTCGTTATGAGTTGATAGTTAACCCCATTCTGTTGCTCCCCATCTCCTCTCATTATATTCATCTCTCACCTCTTAAGTATCATCTTTTTTCACCTTTTAAGTATCAATCCTTCCTATTAAATTGATCCTCTGCCCTTATCTATGTATACCTGTAAACATATACACACATTCACATATGTATTCATATGCCCATATACCTCATATATAGACATATATATATATATATATATATATATATTTCCTTCAACTATTTTCATACTTAGAATAGTTTCATCAGTTACAATTATTGTTTTTCCATGTAGGAATGTTAATAGTTTAACTTGGATATGTTCCTTATGATTTCTTTTCCCTGTTTACCTTCTCAAGCTTCTCTTGCTCTTTGTATCTTGAATGTCAAATTTTCTATTCAACTCTGTTTTTTCATCAAGAATGCTTGAAAGTCCTCTGTTCCACTGAATGACCATATTTTCCCCTGAAACATGATACTCAGTTTTGCTGGGTAAGTGATTCTTCGTTTTAATCCCAGCTCCTTTAACCTCTGGAATATCATATTCCAAGCCTTTCGATCCCTCAGTGTAGAAGCTACCTGGAGTCCCTCTCATCAGAGGCTGGTCACACCCACCCTAGGGCTAAATCCTCTGGCTCAAGGTTGTCCTGGGCTGGGCTCCCAGAGCGCTGTGCTTGCTGATTCCTGCCCTCCTGCTGGGCTGTCCTCAGTGGGAGGTTAGTTTCTCTGTGCCATTTTGTGGGTTCTGCAGCTCCAAAGTTTGTTCAGAGTCCCCCTTTTATTTTGGTTTGGGAAGGTGGAAGCTGGAGCAGCTAGGAGGTCATGCTTCTACTCTGCCATATTGATTCCGCCCCCAATGTCAAGTTTTTAAAATCGGGATTTAAACCAATTAAAATTATGAGCCAATTAAATGAACAAACCACAATAATTTTGTAGGAATGTGAATCAGTTCAGTCCCTGATTTAAAAAACCCTAAAAATACATATATGTGTGTAAGTTTGTATATTTACTTTTTTCAAAAGCTGGTCAAAAGAAGTAGAGTCAACTTGACAGAGTAAGGGAAGGAACTCACCTTAACTCTTGCAAATTCCCCTCTTATCAACTTAAAAAAAACTGCACCTCAAATTGAATTCTAGGGTGGCAGAACAGTCAGGGGGAAATAATTTTCCAAGCTGCGCTTCTACTAGAATGGTAGTTCTCACAGCTACAGAGGACAGGAGCCCATATCTTAGGTCCAAGGCATTTCATTTGTGATTACAAAAGAGCAGGAGCCAAAGTCACAATTCCAGAGTTATAAAGAATGAAAGCCCTTATGGCCACAGGATTCAGGGGCCCTGATCACAGTTCCAGGGCAGAGAAGAGAGCTTATGGACATTTACAAACTGGAACACAGGCCAAGAGAGTAGTAACAACATCTCTCTTTAGATGAGTCTACCTTGGAAGCACCAAAAATCTGCAGTCCCCAGAGCTAGCTCTGAAAAGAGCACCATGAAAAACCTGAGACTTGGAAAATTCCCCCTCCACCCTGGAAGTAACTTTATCATAAAGGTAAAATT
>NW_027185804.1:29048297-29058876 GCF_028583685.1 Petaurus breviceps papuanus
AATATATAGGCTGGAAAAAAATGAGCAAATGACAAAAAAGGACCTGAAATTCAATATATAGGCTGGAAAAAAATGAGCAAATGACAAAAAAGGACCTGACTAAATAAAGTTTTTATGATGACAGGGAAAATCAAGACACAAACTATGACAAAGATAAAATAATTAAAACATCTGCATTCAAAGCCTAAAAGAAAAATGAGAATTGGACACAAGGCCAAAAATAATTCCTGGATGGGCTCAAGTATTAAAAATCAAATAAAAGAGGTAGAAAACCTGGGAAAACTTACATGAATTGTTGCAAAATAAAGACAACAGAACTAAGAGAACATTGGACATTACAGTAATAGTATTGTGTGATGATCTCAGATGATTCCAAAGGACTTATGATAAAAAATGCTACCCTCTAGAATTGATAGAGTCTGAATAGAGATCAAAGCATCCTTTTTTAACTTTATTTTTTAATTCATTTTGTAACTATATGGCTAATATGGAAATACGTTTTGTAGTCTGCCCATGTATAATTCATATTAAGTCACTTACTTTCTCAACGATTATGTATATGTGTATAAGGGGAAGGGGATGTGTAGGAAGGAGAGGACTGGAAACACACATTAAAAAATAAGGTTGAAAATTGCTTTTACACGTAATTGTTTCATTAGTATCAAATAGTGATTTTTATTTCTAAGATATTGCCTTCCCCATTAGACTAGAAACTCCTTGAGGGCAAAGACTGTTCTTGGTTTTATTTATATTCATTTTGTTTAGTATGATGTCTGGCAATTACTAGGCATTTAACAAATATTGACTGTCAAAGAAATCAATTTAGCAAATCTTGATTAATTATAGAAGTAAAGCAATTTAAGGTGAGGATAAGGAATTTTTATGACAATTCACATATGGGTGTTGTTAAAATTTAGATAATTTATTTATTTCCTTTTTAAATGATTTTTTATTATCTAGCATTAAGATCACAGTTAGGGTTTCCTAGCTTTTTAAGGAGAACATGAATTAACTGCTTTGGGCCCCCAAATGTTCATGTCATATGGCAAAATTCTATTCAGCCTATTATAGTTATGATTCTCGCCAGGTTGGTTTCAAAGTGATTAATTTACTGGGTCCTGGAAATTTCCTCAAGTGCCCCATAGAGATGTTGTGATGTGTTACCTTGCTACAACAGGTAACAAGGAGATTGTCATTCATTGTAGTGTTCAATTCAATTTAACAAGTATTCATTAAGTCCCTAGTGAGCGGCAGATATTGAAGACAACAAAGACAGAAACATAATTTCCTGGCCTAAAGACGCTTAAATTACTAGGGAGGAAATATTAATTAGAATTAGAAAATCAAATGCAAAATGAGAACAATAAAAAATTCTGATAATAATAACAAAAGTAATAATAATAAACATATAATACCTAACATTTTTATGGCAGGCTATGTGCCAGGCACTTACTATGCGCCAAGCACTTTACAAATATGATTTCATTTGTTCCTCACAACAATCCTGAAAGGTAGGGGTTATCAGGATCTCCATTTTATAAATAAAGAAATACATATAAATAAATTTTAAGAAATATCTTCTTTATATGTAGTACCTTTCCTAATAACCTTGATAGCTAGTGCCCTCCCTCATTAGCTACTTATATTTATTTTTTTAATTTTATTTATATATATAATATATGCATATGTTATATGGCAGACATTATATTTATATTTAATATATAGTTATAATTTGTGGATATATTTTAATAAAATATTTTATATTTTCCTGAATATTCATATATGCATATATATGTATATGTATGTGTGTGTGCATACACACACACCTGCTGTCCATAAGAATTGGTTTTGTTTTTTGTTTGATCTGGTTTATTTGTTTGATTTGGTTTGGCTTTTGTATACCCAGTACTTAGGGCAATGAATGAAAAATAATGGGTAATAAATAACATCTGATTGATTGGCCTCCTCACAGGTTTATTATGAAGGACATTAAAAAAGGAGTACAATGGATTTTGTAGAACAGAGGCCCTGGTGGCATAATCTTTAGAATGGGAGAAAGAAATAAGAAGGATGGACTGATTTTAATGGAATTCAGAGTGTTGGCTAGGGAAGGTAGTTTTGACAGATAGACTGTCATTATGAATCATAGGGAATTTAAGAGATTATCAAAGATTTCACAAAAATAATAATGATATAGACTTCTGATTAATAATTTCTAGGCAAGAGTTAGAAATTTATTGGGGGGGGGGGGGGGGCAGGAGGAGGTTTTCCTTTAGTTGTTAGATAATGATGACCCAATCATTGACCCTGCTTTAAGGACTCATGGGAGTCATAAAATATGGCTGTTATTAGAGGGGAAAGACAGATTTGAGATACCAGATCCTAAATAAGGCAAGTACAACACCAATAAGTCAAGTTCACTCCAATAATGATTAATAATGAACTGACTATCTGCAATATGGATGGGAGGCACTTAGGATCACCCTGTTAATTCATTGTCCTGCCCTCCATTAAAGCTATACCTCAGCTTTAAAATTTCATGTTGAAATTTTGCAGTTTATGAGAGATGGTGAGTTGTAGTAAATAAAAAATCAAATTTGGGGTTAAGAAGACCTTGGATCAAGTCCCAATTCAGAGACAGAGAGAGAGAGAGAGAGAGAGAGAGAGAGAGAGAGAGAGAGAGAGAGATGTAAGTATAAAATATGCAAATACACATTTATATGTATATGTGTGTGCATCTATGCATGCATGGATATATAATCATATTTATGTATGCATTATATACAGTCTTGTGACATTGAGTATGCCATGTACCTAGTCCTGGGGATTGGGAGCGGGAATCACATGTGATTAAGTTCCTGGTAGGTTCAACCACAACTATTGTGGTGATTAAATATTGAAAATGAAGATTATCAGTTTGTAGTAATCTCCCTCAAGAAAGAACTGATCCATCTGCCTCAAATACATTTTGTAGAAGGTATGACATCCCTTTTGGTTTCCAAGATATTTTCATTTTTCCTTCCTATTAGAGAAGACAATTTATGCAGCTCATTCCTTTTTTTTAGCAAAGGTATAGCTTGCATGGAGGCTGAAAACCAACTTCCTTCATTTTTTTATAATATCTAAAAAAAAAAGCTTCTGCCTAATAGCCATAGCTATAACCCAGATACACAGAGTCAATAATGAAGATGGAGTTCCTTTTACATAAACATCATTTATGTATAATGTTAACATTACTCTATACCCTCATTAATGTGTCTCAGCGATTCATATTTCCTAGAATATATAGTTGGCAACATTTATTGTTCATGTTTCTGAAATAAAGCATTCTGAAGATATATTTAAATTCACATGTTATTGATTCATCCATTCATGTGTGTAGATAGAAGCATATATGTAAGTAAGCATTTTCCCCCCAGGGTAGGTGTAACATTCAGACAATATAAAATAAGCAGACATTATTAATGGCACCAAGTTTATTTTAAAATTCTATTAAATGCCTTTTAAGCTTTCAGAATTGGAATGAACAGATTGCTAGGTAAAATAAAAATCCATAAGCCTGCAGAAGAATTTCTTCTGGATTTTATACAGCATCTCTGTTTTCTAATCCCTCAATTTCCCAAAGAAATTAATAATTTTCTTTTTGGTAATGATTTTCTCCAGTAGATTAATCTGTGATTATGGTAAGAATAATGATAGCAATAGCAATAATAATAATTTTAAATTAAGTAAAAACAATGGTTTTTCTATCTACTATGCAATTGAATAATATTATATACTGAAGTGGGAATGTATTGAGAACCATCGAATGTTTGAATGTAAGATACAGAAGGATCTTTGAAATCATCTAGTAACCAGATATTCTTAATCTTTTTTGTTTGTTTTCTGGACCCTTCTGAGTGACTGGTGAAGGTGAAGACTAGCTCGCTTCTTAGACTAAGGTTTTTTAAATAATTAAATGAAATGTTACATTTTAGTTAGGACTTGGTGAAAATAAAGGTTTGTGTTTTCCTTTTAATGATTCTTGACCCACTGAAATCTCTCCATGGACTTCTTGGGAGTTCATTGACTCCAGGTTAAGAACTTTATACAGTGCAATACTTCTATTCTACAAATGAAGATACTGATATTCAGAGACATTAATTAACTTATTCAGAAGACACACAGCTATATAGTGACTCAGCTCAAAGTAGAACTCTGATTTCTGGAAATTTTCTACCTACAAATTCCTACTTCGTTCCATTGATAGGAAAAAAAAGAGAAAAAGGAGGAGAGAAAAAAATGAAGTGGAAAGAGAAAATAAGGGAAAGGGGCAATGAGACATGTAAGAAACATTTTCATTCACCTAGAATTAAAGAATTGAAAAAAGGTTTGCAGGGGGCTAGGTGGCACAGTGAATAGAGCACCAGCCATGAAGTCAGGAGGACCTGAGTTCAAATCCAACATCAGACACTTAACACAAAAACTAGCCGTGTGACCTTGGGCAAGTCACTTAACCACAATTGCCCTCCAAAAGGCAAAAAAAAAAGGAAGAAAAAGTTTTTTGCAGTAAACTAGAATACTATCATTTTTTTCTTCTATTCAGCAAAACAGGTCTGCCTCTTAAGACTCCTCCATCCCAGATACTCAGATGTCATAACTAGCTCAATAGGATATCCAAGTGCTTTTTTCAACAAATTAACAAGATTTATAAAACAAACAAGGGAGCAAACAAAAATTAAATGCACATGAACGAAAATCCATGCCCCATCATTTGTTAGGGGGTCTTCACTATTTTTGAAGAATGCACAATAAATTAAACTCCAAAGGAAATATTTGAATACTGTATTTTTTGTCTTTTGATCATACTGATGAGTTCAGTTCTACCCTTCTGGAAACAGCTTGACATAAATAAAAAAGAATCATAATTACTGCACGGAAGATGATTGATCAGAGCTACTTCCTTCCTATTGTAGCTTCATTTATTTAGGATCTGAGGCTAGAGTTTATTTTTATCACCTCTTCCCCCATGATGGGTGAAAATCTAACAGATGTTTCAATTACGCCATGTGTGATTGCTCTGTCTGGTGCTGCAAACTATCTGAAAGTTGAATAGTCATGGTTTCTTGTTCTGTTTTGGATAATTCAATAGGTAGGGCTCTCCTTTCAGTCATAAAGATAATAATTCATCAACACTTTTTAGACTGTTGTTCATCTCTTGCCCCATATTCTCCATGAGAGTGGACCCCAGGAGACAGGGACCTTTCTTTAAATTTCACTATAACACAGTGATATAAATTGAGTATTCCTTTCATCTTACTTTGTCATTGGCAGTCTTCTTTTTTTTCCCTAAAATACATCCCCTTGACAATGTTCTTTATTAGGCACATTATCTGTCAATCTTAGCATTGGCTATGATGTGAAGAACAAAACCTAATCCAATACTTTTAAGGATTTGACTATTTCCTGTAGACTCTTCTACATTTCTAAGCTCTCCAACTATCATTACTCCCTACCCTAAACTTGAACTTCATTGCTGCCTCTGATAAAGGAGACTTTTGCCTTATCTTTCCAGGAAGCAGGGCTCCATGCCACTGCCCCTTTCCTCCATACTGTGACCCCCTTATTAGGATCTGAGAATAGATTGCTCATGTTCACCTTTCTCTAATATAATGTAAGAGCTCTTTCACACAAGGACTGTCACACTTGCCCTGCAGTTTAGCACAATTGCTTACATGTAATATTTGTTTAATAAACTATCATTTATGACTAAACTGACAAAAACAGGGTTAAGTGCCTTGCCTACGTGCCACATAGCTACTAAGTGTCTGATGTTGTATTTGAACTCAGGACCTCTTGACTCCAGCGCCAGTATGCTATTCACTCTACCAGCTAGCTGGTCTAAGTTCTCAGTGCCTTAATCAAATCTTGGTTGGTTGGATGGTATAGGTTGAAAAGAAGGAGCCAACATGCACTCATAGAGGGAGTTTCTTAGTCTAGGAAATCACACCCTATTCTTATTGTATCTATCTATATATAAACCACATGAGTAATTCCAGAATGTCTCAAAGGGGAATATCTGAATTCTAAAGTGAAGAATAAATGTTATTTAAATAAACTCCAAACACCTAGATCTCACTGTTTTACTGGAATATGAATATGCCACATATAAATTGAAATGCAGACCATTTTAAAGGTAATTGTAATACAAATATTCGGATTGTAGTGGGAATTGATCCATGCTATCATTTATTAAATGAAAGACCATTGAGGCAGAGAAGACAGAATTCTGTAACAGTCAGCAAGATCTGGATTCAGATTCTACCTGTGATCTGAAGCTATATCATCATAGACAAGTCACTTGATCTCCCTGAAACTCAAATGTTTTCTAAAATGTCAAGCTATCTATATATGGCTATCCAAATTGATGGAGGGACTTTGCATATCCAGATTTCCCTCAGATGAAATTGTTGGTCCTTAGTGACTGGCATATTGTCTATTAAATAGGCAAAGGGCATGCAAATACATGCATACATTTTATATATGCATGTAACTCTTCTATGGATGATTTCAATGAGATGAAACGGTATCCCATAAAGTCAATCCCATTCCATTTCTTACAATATCAGTTCAATCAAAATGTTTGGAATTCTCCATCCACTTTTTTTTCATCCAATATATATGAAAACTGCGACCCAAATAAATGAAAGGGGAAAAAATAAACATCCATCAACTGTGGTGGTTTCAGAAGAAGCTATAGCTCAGGGTTTTGTGAAATACACATGCTCGAAAATGTCAGTGACAACACTTGGAAGGCAAGAATGAGTGCACACAGACTTCACAGGCTCTGTGATTAATGAAAAGAAGAGATGATGAAGAATCAGAAATGGTTCTGTTTAGAGTCAGAAATGCTATTCTAATGAGCCAGCAGGGGAAATGTGTGTTGGGCACAGGGAAAACAGCTGAATATCATTTGTTATAAAAATAGTGAAGACAGATCATATTCCCTTCCCACAGGTAATCTATGTGTATTTGGAGCTTTGTAAAATATATCTTTTGTCATTTATAATTATCTGACCACTAAAAGAAAACTGATTTTTTTCTCCACCCAGTTAAGAGTGCTTCCCATGCTTTAATACACTTAGAGAACCCCCAAAGAAGTTATTTTTTATTTTTAATTCGAGCTTGGTTGGATTAATCCTAAAGGAGTCATGAAGGAAGCCACCAGAGTTTAGGGAAAAATAACCACAAAAAAGGTAATATTAAGGGCTTATGTTAACCACTAATAGCTTTTCCCTCCTTCTATAATGCCTAAACAATTCTCTGGGTGCATTTTCAAAGTATTTGCAGGTGATGACTATGTTAACTTTGCACCTGTGGATTTCCCAGGAAGGTGCCTCTAGGAAATATCACGCAGAACAATCCAGAACAATTACAATAGAAACAGATGGATGCAGTGACAGCTGGAGTTTAGAAGAAGACTGGAGATTGTGAAGGAAAACTAGTATTTGCATTACACTGGCACTGATATTGCCATCCATAATACGATAGCGGAATTACAGCAAAGATTGCCCTACTGGCTTACTGTGGTGGTTGGAAAATGGATTACCAGCACTTAATTCCCTATTTCTAAGCATCAGTGACTGTGGAAGATGAAGGTGATTTTAGGTACCAGGATTTCTATCAATCCTTCCAATTTTCAAAGGCGTGGATTGTGTCCTTATTGATTAAAACCAAAGTAGAAGAGTTCATTGGCTGAGGCTTAGAAAATAAATAAATGGATTTATTTTTTAATTCCCAATGACTCATTAAGGTCTCTAATAAGGGAAAGACATAGATTCAATCATTGGTTAAAAACAATTATCCACATAAATGAAATTTTGGACATTAGAGCATATTACTCTTTGTACTGATGATATGCCTCTACAAAAATCTTGATAAGATTACTCAGAAAGACAACAGAAGCTAAGATCTTTGTAGAGAGTGATGTTCATTTGTGTGTGTGTGTGTGTGTGTGTGTGTTTAACAACACCTGGAACAGAATGCTTAACTAATGCTATTAAATTGGATTGAAATGAGAAACTAGGATGGGATCTTGAGGTTTTCAAAAGCAAGATTTTTGACATTGAGCTCTGAGAAGGCCTTACAAGCTTGACAAGTCTTAATATCCACAATGGAATTTGAGACATGCTGTTTAAGGATCAGGATGACTAAGTTCATCACCACCACCCTACCTAATTCAGGTTCTGATGACCTTTCCTCTAGTGTGGTATATGCAATTTCTGTCATTCAAGTGAGCTGTTGTATTGTGTGTGTGTGATTTTTTTTTAGTTTAATCTTTTTCTTTATTTCCTGTTCTTCCCCAATTAAAAAAAAATGAAAATTTGTCATTGAGGATTGATTTGTTCATGGGACTCCTGATCCAACTGATGAAAAGGATTTCCATTAGCCTCATGCCCTGTCACATAGTTTGGGGCAGGTTTTTTTTTTTTTTTCTGATGATATTAACAATCAGACATTTCATTATAAAAATATGTCATTATAAAAAGAACAGAGAAGATTGTATGTGTAACTATAAACACTATGCAACTTTTAAAATAAATAAAACAGATCTAATCATGACAATTTCTGCATGTTTTGTTTTGCTCACTATCTCTCATACAACATACACATGTATATTCATGTCTGTGCATACACATGCATGTAAACATGCGTTATGAATGTGTTTGTGTGTACATGTATATATATATGTATGTGGCTAGAGAGCTGGAGAAAGAAAGAGAGAGAGAGATAGAGAGAGAGTGAGAGAGAGAGAGAGAGAGAGAGAGAGAGAGAGAGAGAGAGAGAGAGAGAGAAAGAGAGAATATGTGTTCTCAGTACCCCACTCCATTTCCCTCACTAAAACACAGGGGAGCTGACCTTGATATGTGATTATTCCATAGTTCTTTTCCATAACTTCAACAAGATTATAACCTACAAAATAAAAGGTCAGCTCATGTGAGGACATTGGGTCCTCCAGATTTGACATAAGTCTCAAAGCTCAGTGGATTAATAAACTTTTCTGACTATGTGTGAACCTGTGTATAGACATGGATATTTGTATATGTATTGAATGCAAATGCATAAAAAGTGGAAGGCAATACCCATATCATGTGTATGCATATGCATATTTTTGTGCATGTATATGCATACACAAATACATATGCATATACTGCTGTCTACCAGATATAGGATTTTATCCTACCTGAGCATCCTTTTGAAGTTGTGTCTAAGTAGGCTTCTCTTTTATAATGGTTTGAAGACTTATCTGTATCATTACTGTGTCATTTTCTTCCACTGAAGAAACTAAAACATGACCCTGTCCTGAGTCAGGTCTGGCTCATCACTCCTGTATTATTGTCTTAATTTGTTGAATAGTCTCCCTGCTTCAAGCCTTTCCTTTTTCTCACCTATCTTCTACAACCTATAGAAATGATTTTCCTAAAGCATAGTGATGGGGGAGGGGGAGGGGTTTTGGGTGGTGCCATGGTTGCTTTGAATGAATATGGGGTGATCTCCATATAAGGCCATGGGGGTGATCACCATATAAGGCCATAAATGTAAAACTGCGATGTGATTGGCTCGGATTCGCTATATATTTTCTTGTGTGAGAGGGCGCTCTCTCTCTCTCTCCGCCATGTAACTGTTGAAGAATAAACCACCCCGCTTCACTCCTCCGCCTTCTGTCTGGTGTTTTTTCCCCGTGAGGGGCCGGTGACGACCGAAGACCCGGGATGGGTAAGTGAGAGGGCCGTGGGGCTAGTCGTCTAGATCTGTTGTGAGGGCAAACGCCCGCAACAGATTTTGGCGCCCAACGTGGGGCTGACCCTTCGGGACGACTAGCTGGCGGACGGCCTGCTGGACGCAGCTGGTCTGCTCCAGTCGCCAGGCAGCCTCGAGGCCACTGTAGCCTCGGGAAGAGGATAGGATGGGAACAGGGCATAGTATCCCTGTATTTAGGCCGGAGGAGGAGGAGAAGGGGGTGATAGCGGCACAACTTTATAAGCTCTGCGCCC
Source organism: Petaurus breviceps papuanus (assembly GCF_028583685.1). Lineage (NCBI taxonomy): Eukaryota > Metazoa > Chordata > Mammalia > Diprotodontia > Petauridae > Petaurus > Petaurus breviceps. The sequence continues at coordinate 29,058,332 of NW_027185804.1, forward strand.
AAAGGGGGGCAAAAATCCCCATTAAGACCTGTAGGGAGTTTATAGATAAGATCTGGGACATATGCCCTTGGGTCAGGCATGTCGGCATACAGGCCGATAGATGGAGAGTTGTGGGACAGCAGATGGCAGCTTTTGAGAATGGCTGCCCTGGTTCGCTAACACCCACTGATTTTTCGGTTTTTAAGATAGTGGACGCGGCATTGAATCCTTCCCCGAGTGCCGCTTCCCGGTCCTTGGCCACACAGGTGGGCTCCTCATTAGCCGGGTCAGATTTTGAGTTAGAAAAAGGAAAGAATAAGGAATTGAAGGACCCAGGGGGCTTCGGTCAATATCCGTGGGAGGACTTAAGAGCTGTGGTAATGAATCAGGCGGCGGATAGTTCCGCTAGCAGTTCAGAGGGGGAGGATGAGGGTGGAGGGAGTGGGCGCCAGGAGGGCGCCCGGGGATCGAGGGAGAGAGGAGGGACCCGGAAGGGCACTCCCTCACGTAGGGAGAGGAGGGAGAGACGGGAGAACAAAGGGGAAACGGATGCAGGGGGCGTGCTC
>NW_027185804.1:29058886-29062160 GCF_028583685.1 Petaurus breviceps papuanus
CTTCACTCCTCCGCCTTCTGTCTGGTGTTTTTTCCCCGTGAGGGGCCAGTGACGACCGAAGACCCGGGATGGGTAAGTGAGAGGGCCGTGGGGCTAGTCGTCTAGATCTGTTGTGAGGGCAAACGCCCGCAACAGCATAGGTCTGAACAAGTCACTCCTTTTCTCACTAAATTAAAGTGACTCCCTATTGCCTCTGGGATCAAATACCATCTCCACTATGTTACAGTTCAAGTCCTGGGTCCAACCACTTTTCTAGTCATATTATATATTGTTTCCCCTTTGTGCATTTCATGGTCCAATAAATCTGGCATACCCTTTTTTGAAGGGTAAGATGGTCAATGAATCTAATACACACTCACACACACACAAACACATGTATACACACATATTTATGCATGCATGCATGCATGTATGTATATACATTCAAGCATATAAAATATAGATATAGAGCCTTTACAAAGACCATGAGTTGGTGGGAAAGAATTGGCTTCATAATCTTAGGACCTGGGTTGGAATCCCCACTGTTAAGATAGAAATGCCAATACTTGGCCTTTCAGTAGAATAAAGAATTCTGAATACATGATCTCAAACTTTCTTTGTCACTCTAAGTCCTCTGATCCTATAGTGGCTAAATTCACTACTATAATTCCTTCTCAAATTCTAAATGTAATATAGTCATGCATGTATACGCACATACACACATATATACAAACGTACTTATGGGTGTATGTGTGTATATAAATTGTCTTCAGGGTTCATCTGCTCATCTACTGTAAGAGGTAATTTAATATTTGCTATTAGACCCTTATCTAGATATGACATTTTGTTTTGTCTAGATATTATCTTAAATGATTTTCCACATTTGAGCAGAGAATAATGGAAATGGGAACGTTTCTGTGCTTAGGACATTATTTAAAACAGGATCCTTGATTTGGAGCATTCAAGGACGTTAGATTATCTGTCGTTCAACCCTCTGATTTTATATTTCATTTACTCATTATTCATTTGTTATGTGTGAGGAGCAATGACATCATGATTTGGGGGTCAAGGTATAGTGTTCTTGACTGTAAGTGATCAGTCTATTTCAACCTCAAAAGGCTCTACCTCAGGTCATGCACAAAGAGTCCATTTGATCATTTCAGATAGAGCTGTCTCTAGATTTGTCCATCTAAAATTTTTGGAGATACTGTGTTTCTTCTTTTCTCTTCAAGCACTGTGCCTATAGAGGAAATGGAGGCCCAAAAAGGTGAAGTATTTTGCCCATGGTCATACAAGCTACTTTTTAAAAGCATCACATTGTAATGTCCAGTTGAGTAATTAGTTTAGTTTATGTTTTTTTTTTTTTAACAAAATCTTGCTCCTGTAGCACAGTCCCCGGATCATAGCAATTACTTAATAAATTTGTTGTTGTTACTCAATTGTTTAGTCTTATCTCATTCTTCATAACCCTATGGGCCATAGAATGTTAGGGCCTTCTGTGTCCATGGAGTTTTCTTGTTAAATATATTGAAGTGATTTGCTGTTTCCTTTCCAACTTCATTTTTCAGCTGAGGAAAGTGAAGCAAATAAAGTGGAGTGACTTGTCCAAGGTCACAAAGCTAGTAAGTGTTTGAGGCCACATTTGAACTAACAAAAATGAGTCTTCTTGACTTCAGACCCAGCACTCTATACACTGTACCACCTGACTGCTCTAGAAGAAGTTACGAAATGCGAAATTTCTATAGCATATTGTGCTCTTGAGATTTTATGGAAATTAGAACAGTGAGGCCAAGTGTCAAACATAGGTTTATGGGGGAACAGAACAACTGTGTTCCCTAATGGAAGAATCATAATCAAGATGATTTCCAATTAAGGCAAATACTGTTGGCATGTAGTGCCATATGTGGAAACAAGTAATGTTCATAGAGGACCCTCTGATCATGACTGAAGTTGGTAAAAGGGCATTGAGACCTTTGCCCCTGTTCATATGGGCCCTTTAGACCTCCAGAGGATTAACAGAGAAATTAACTATACAGCATAAGCTATAGGGACAGGGACAGCTCTGAGAAGGCAGTAGATGCTTCCCCTCTGTCCCCCAGTTATCTTGGAACAAAGACTCATTCACCTCATGCTAGTTAGAGTTCTGATTGGAATTATATGGGAAAAGAGAACTAAAGGAATAGTCAGTACCTGCATTTGCAAAGGGCATCATGTGAATTAATTTCTTGTCACAATATTATAACCACCATGAACAGTAGCTTAATTATTTTGATGGATGTAGACCTGGGAATACAACTTCCACCAAAACTGACAGATCTCAGGCACTTTTCCTGAGGGAAATGGAATATTAACTTTCCCAAATCCTTGCTGCTTCATATCTATTTATGTTTCAGAATCTATCAGTGAGAAATCATCACACATAATTTCAGGAGGTTTTTTTTTTTCATTTCTGTCGAGAACATTCATGCTGTTATCCTTATGGACTGAAGCTTGGGGAGGAACACATGAAACTGGCTCTACCAATGGAATCATAGTCGTGGAGTGGAAACAGCACTGTTGTTTTTTTTTTCTTGGAAGGGTCAAGTTAGTGTTACTCAAGGTGAATCCTTTCAATGCGTTGGTCTTCAGTTTTTCTAGCTATGTGAATAAGTGATAAGATAATCCCTAAAGTCTCTTCTAGCTAAAACAGCAACACCACCAAAGGAGAGGCCTATTGCTGTCTTTAAAAACATTAAGACAAAAAAAATAAAGAAAACAATAACTTTTAACTAGGTAGGAATCACAAAATGATTCAAGTAAGCTGAAGAGAACCTTAAAGACCATCTAAGTCAAATCACTAATTTTATTAAAAAAGAAATTGAGGTCCAGAAAGGTGAGAGTGACTTGCCAGTGTGTATTACAATGAGCATGCTATTTGGAGTCAGAGGACGTGTTCAAAGTCAAGTTTTGCTGATTACCTGTGTGACCCTGGGTAAGTCACTTTACCTTTCCCAATCTAAAAAAAATGAGAGGTTGAAACTAGTAGGCCTTTAGGACTACTTCAATCTCTACATCTACAAATGATTCGCTAAGTTTCTGGCAAACCATGGCTTTGAATCAAGCTCTGTTCATTGACAGTTCAAAGTTATTTTAGTAAGCTCTATTACTTCCAATTACGTATTAATTTATAACCTCCTTCATTCCAGTCACCTAAGTCCACAACTTTGGAATTGTTATTTTGGCTTCTCTTTTCCCATCAATTTACCATTCATCCATCCATCCATCCATCCATCCATCCATCCATCCATCCATCCAT
>NW_027185804.1:29062170-29073968 GCF_028583685.1 Petaurus breviceps papuanus
ATCCATCCATCCATCCATCCATCCATCCATCCATCCATCCATCCATCTCCTCTAAATTTTAACTGTCAACATAAAAGTTCAGATCAGCACCCCCACTTGGTTGGAAGATTTTAATCACCTAGTAACTGGTATCTCTGCTTCCTGCCAGCTCCCATACCCTAATCCACCCTCTAAGCATTGACTAAATTAGTCTTCTCTAAGCACAAGCACAAATTTGTATTATTTTTATTATTAGGTTGATAAGGACAGAGATGTATTGTGAGAAAAGAATATAAAGGACATTTAATTTAACCCTTTCATTTTATACAGATGACAACTGAGTCACAGATTGGTCATAAAATTATAAATTTCAAGTTCAAAACAACCTTAAAGATTATTCATTTCAACCCTCACATTTTTAAAATCAGGAAGTAACATCTCTCAATGTAGACTCTCTATTACAAATATCACAAATGTAGGAGAAGGAGAATTTGAACCCATACACTTTGACTTTACATTCAACACACTTTAAATTGGCCCTGCACTTTTGTTTTAAATGATTTGGCAAAGGCCGTGAACTTGGAAAGTGGTAACAAAACAATACATTGTTCTTTTCAGGAAATGAAGTGCTGTCACAAAGTTTGGCTAGTTATGTCTGGGACCAAGGAAAAAGGAAACTAGTCATGGCAAGAAAGTTAACTGTGAAAATAAAATTGTTTAGTGCTTTGTGCCAAGGAAAGCTATAATTACAAACACGTTGCTCTGCAAATCCATATTTCATGTGCATTAATAGCAAATTAATTTATAAAGATTAATGGTATTTTGATGAACACCAAAGCAATTAATGATTAATCTATTTATTACAAAGTGCCACAGCTTCAGATAACATTTTGCAGTCCTAGCATTAGCACAATCCATCTGGCTCTTATATTTATGCATGTTTAGATGTCTAAGTGGGGAATATTTTAGCAAAACAGTAATCTGCTACATAAAACTGTTAAATAAATTTCATTTACTTCTCTCACAGAGAAGTGGGCGTGGATAACTTTTTTCTTTAAAAAAAATTCTCTCTAGGAAAAAAATGGTGTTTAAACTCACCTCAATTGGATATACTTTTATATGCATATTTATGGATGTATATGTGCATATGAATACACATATATTTGCATGTGTGTGTGCATGTGAGTGTGTGTGTGCATGTGAGTGTGTGTGTGTGTGTGTGTGTGTGTGTGTGTGTGTGTGTAATACATATACCCTGCTCATTTACAAAGACTTCAGATTCAGCAATCAAACTAAGCTTGCATATTCACTTTGGGTAATCAGATAATGCAAGGGGATGGAGAAAACTGGTCAAGGAAACCTAAGTACACTTAAAATCGTTGTCCCCCTGGGAAATTCACTTAACCTTTTTATTCTGTTTCAGTTTCTTCACCTGTAAAATGGGTGGGAAACAAACAAACAAAGAGTACTTACCTCACAGAGTTGTTGTGAAGAACAATTAAGATACTTTTAAAGTGTTTAGAACACTGTCCGTAGCACATAGTAGGTCCTCAATAAGTACTTTTTTCTTTTCTGCTCCTCCAGCTCAGTAGGCCACCTCCCATTTCTCTGCTGTTGAAGTGACTATACCCCATTTCTAGAATCTACTCCCTCTTCATGTCCAATTCATAAAATGTGTTCATGTTTTTTTGTGTGTGTCCTCAGTACTTAGCACAGTGGTTAGTATATAATAAGTCCTTAGTAAATGCTTACAATTGAATGATATAATATTCTCAGGAAATGAACACTTAGCTAGTAATTGAATTTTCCTAGGAACCAAAGTTTACACCCTTTAAGAGCCAGTCAAAATGTTTACTTTATAGATAACTTTGTCCTTATTTTTTGTGTGTATGTGTACATGTGTGTATGTGCATGTATGTGTGTGTGTGTAAACTGTAGGTGAAGAACATACTCCAATACCCAAAATGTTAAAAATACAATACACAAAAATAGAAACATGTTGTATATCAGCTGATAAGAATAAAAAATAAAATAAAATGTTGTAAGGACAATACACAAGCTTTAAGTGGATTCAAAAGAAGATCTTATTGAACCCAAAACAAGAACCTGGGGGGATCTAGACATTCTTTACATAAGTTCCCGGCTTCACTGGAGATTTTCGAACTTCAGCCTTACTTCTATGGTAAGTTTTGGGTTAGACAATTCCTCTACACATAAAGTTAGGACCAAAAAAATGTTACTAAATAATATATAATAAAATATTTCCCCACAATACACATACATACATATGTATGAACACAAAATAATTTTATTCTTATATAGGATACATATGCTGTGTTTGTTCGATATATACACATCCATGTGTGTATATACATATATGCACACATAAACATATACACATATGTGTATGAGTGTATATATTTGTAGCCAGCTAGGGGCCATAGTAGTTACAGGCACTGTAACTACCTGGAGTCAGAAGGACTTGAATTTAAATTAGACTTCAGACACTTAATAGCAATATGATGCTTGGCAGGTAACTTGACTCTGCCTCAGTTTCCTTATTTATAAAAATGACCTAGAGAAGATGGCAAATCACTCATATATTTTCCAAGAAAAGTCCAAATGGGGTCATGAAGAGTTGGACACAAATGAAACAACCCAACAACAAAAACAAAGTGTTATACAGTGTGTATGTATGTATGTGTATATATACGTATATATATGAATGTGTGCATGCATGTGTGCATGCATATGTGTGGGTATGTGGGGGAAAATTTTGGTGCTTATTTTGTGTGTACGCATATGTGTGTGTGTATATATATGTACATTGTGTAAATATACTTATGTATTTTCAGGAAAAGAACAAATGACATTAGAATTAATATATAGGGGATGTAAGATCAAGAAGAATGTTTATAATCCCTTTTCATGTGAAAGATTTTCAAATACTCAACACAAGTTATTAGGCACCAATTGCTTTCTTTCCTCAAGTTTACCCATACTAAGTTCATTCAACTGATAATCGCAAGACATGATCTTGATTCCCTTCAACATAGGGTCACATAAGTCTATGTACCCTCTACTTTATTATAATGTGTCAAGCATAACTGAACACCACCCTCTGAGGCAGAGTGTAATAATCTTATGTACTACTCTTCTCTTAATGTGGTTTAAGATCATGGTAATTTTTTTAGGCTATTGATTTAACTGGATAACAGACTCCTATGACTCAGAATCACTTTCCTTCATAAATAAGTGTATTTTTCCCACTCTAGTTTATTGTAAAAAATACAAAATAATTTTTATTGAATAATTTTGTTTTTATGTTGCCTAAATTTTTACCGTTATTTCTTAGCATGAGAAGCTAGGTGGTATACTAGACAGAGTGCCACTCCTGGAGTTAGAAAGACACATCTTCCTGACTTGGAATCTGTCCTCAGACACTTGCTAGATGGGTGACCCTGGGCAAGTCAGTTAGCCCTGTCTGCCTCAGTTTCCTCATATATAAAATGAGCTAGAGAAAGAAATGGCAAACTGCTCCAGTATCTTTGCCAAGAAAACCCCAAGTGGGGTCACAAAAAGCTGGAAACAATTGAACAAATTTCTTCTCATCTCTCTCCTTAAGAGCCATACAATATAGCAAAGTATTTTAATGAAAGAAGATTTTGCTCAATTAGAAAAAATAATCAATATACACAAAAAGACCGAAAACATGAGGAAAATTAGACAATTCCACACCTGTAGACTTCCTACCATTTTAAAGGAATTGGGTCTTCAATGCTTTTCCATATCTCTTATTTATGGTTATGATTTTCTTTGAAATTCTGTTACATTCCCTTACTATTTTTGCGATTTTATTTAATTTCAATTGTTGTAGCTATTGTATATGTTATTTACTTGATTCTGCTTACTCCACTCTATGTCAATTCCTGTCAGTTTTTCTATGCTTGTCTATATTCACCATATTTTTCTGATTTTTCTCTTATAGTACAGTAATATTACAATGCATCTCTATTTCACAATTTTGTATATCAATTTCCCAAATGATAAGGAATACACTTTATTTCCAGTTCTTTGCTACCATGAAAAAGTCTACTATAAATGTTTTAGTGTACATAAAGGCTTTCCTCTTATCAATTACCTTTATGCGGTATAGACTTAACAGTGGAATCTCTGTGTCAACAGGAAGTTAATTTTAGTCAATTGTATAGCATCAAATGACTTTACAAAATTATTGTACTGATTCATAACTCTTCCAAAAATGTTAGTGTTGCAATCTAAAATATCAAAAATACCCATTATTTGTGATTATTCCTAATTTATTGAGGGAGAGATGAAAAGTAAGGGATATTTAAGGTGCATTTCTCTTATTAGTAGTAATTTGGAGAATTCTTTCTTATTTTTGCTAATAGTTTTTAAAATGCTATTCATTTAAAGAATTCTATATTTTATTATATATGCATATATGATCATATATACATTTATACAATGTAAACACACAGTATTCTCACAGACTGATACATATGCATATAATTCTTTCCCCTATAATTTAGGTTTTTCAAGTTTATAAAATACTGGGTTATTCAGTCCTTTTTACTTATATTTTCCTAGTATACTCTATTTCATAGATGTACTCCTAAAGTTGTTGTGGTTATTGTCATTCTTTTTACATAAAAACTTTTGATGACCTATATATAAAAATACTTTGAGCTGTGAAAATGCTATTACCTTTCTTTGTTAAAGACTTTTTTATTGATTCTCTTGATATAGATCTTTTTTTTGTGTTTTTTTAAAATACATTTTATTATTATTTTATTGAGTTCTATGAAATACTCTTTGATTTTTTTTGGTATGGCATTTTAAAAATAAATCAATTTTGCTAGTATTATCTTTTTTCATTATATTGACATAATCCAGCCATGAGCATACAATATTCCTCCAGGTATTTTTGTTCTTTCTTTCTTTAAAATGTTCTTTGTAATTGAATATAATTTTGTGTTCTTTGCTAAATGGATCCTTAAATAATTTATCCAATTTAGTTATATTTACTGCAAAGTCTCTTTTTACCTCTTCATTTTATATTATTATACTTTAACATTGATAGGAGGAGTGTGCATTTTGTAGTTTACATATTATTTTTCTTTAAATTATTAAATCTTTTTTACCTTATTGATTTTTATTTGAAAGCTATAATTTGTGTCCTAACTTCCTCCATTATTTGTTGTAATTTTATCATTTTCTGGATAATTTTGTAGTTTTACAATCACAATTAATTGGGATCCAGTACAGTTTATTTCACTGCATTATCTTTTTTGGTAGTTCCGTTGTCTCTGAAATATCAACCCATTATGTTGTCTTCTCTCTTTTGCTCACTTATATATCTTTTTTTTATTAATTTTTGAAATAATTTCCTTTATTCTACCTCTGATGAGTTTTTTTTAATCTACTGATCCACTGGGATGATGATGGTGATGATGATGATTACAATGATATTACTTCTACTACTACTACTACTACTACTACTACTACTACTACTACTACTACTACTACTACTACTACTACTACTACTACTACTACTACTAGATTGTCCAGTGGACAGATTACTGGCACGAGTCAAGAAGAACTGAATTTAAATATTGTGTCACACATTTACTAGCTATGTGACCCCAGAAAATTAACAACCCCTTTCTTCCTCACTTTCTGCAATTTGGAAGAGGGGATAATTATAGCACCTACATTATAGGGTTCCTATGAGGACTGAATTACACACACACACACACACACACACACACACATACACACACGATACTTGGTGCATAGCAGGTACTTAATAAATGCTTGTTTGAGTCAGGAAAGTGGTACAATAGAGTCCTGGACCTAGAGTTGGGAAGACCTTAGTTCAAACGTGACTTCAGACACTTATTAGCTGTGTAATCCTGGACAAATTGCTTAATCTCAATTTACCTCAGTTTCCTCTACTGTAAAAATGGGGATGAAAATAGCACACATAACACAGAGGTCTTATGAGCTTCGAAAGAGATAATATTTACAAATTGCTTCACACAATGATTGTACATAATGGATCTTTTATATGTATGTACATACATACATATGTATGTATACATGTTTATTCCCTTCCTTTTTCAGCATCATCCTCTTCTTCATTATCATCTCTATTTGCTACTTTACTTCCTAACTTGCAACAATTTATTAGGTCTGGATTTAGTTTTGAATTCTTATTTAGTCATCTTTCTGGATGTCCCTGTCTTTCTCCCTCTAAAATTTTTTGCTGTTGTTATTACCTATAGTTGATTAGATTATCTTTTTTTGAGGGGGTAAGGCAAGGCAATTGAGATTAAGTGACTTGCCCAAGGTCACATAGTAAGTGTGTCAAGTGTCTGAGGCCAAATTTGAACTCGGGTACTCCTGACTCCAGGACCCATACTCTATTCACTGCACCACACAGCTGACCTTGATTAGATTATTTTAAAGATACATGGTGTAGTTGAATGTTCCTGTTACATGACACTTCTCTCATTTCTTTCCTAAACCTTTTTTCCTTGTCTTTTGTTCTATATACTGTTAAATGGTAAGCTACAGTGTTTAACTGCTGAGCCTTTCAGTTCATCTTGCATGTCAAATACTCTATCCCATAAGGTCTGGCCATATTGTAATTAGTAATGGGAGGAGATCTAGCTGAATCATTGCTAAGGATAGACTCCAAGTTTCTGAATAACCTCAACAAAGATACTTTTTTTTTATTCATTTACATTTTAATTCCATTTAAGTTGACAAGTATTTTTCCCTTCCATTGGAAAACAAAAGCAAAAGAAATCATAACAAATAGGCATAAGCCAATAACATAAATCCTCATATTTGTTATGTCCACAATTGGGTCTCAGTCCTGTGTTTTGCTCCAGTGACAACAGGGAGGTGGCTGAAGATTTTTCAAAGAGGAAATGACACAGTCAGATTTACATTTTAAGATAATGAATTTGGCAGCCCTTCAAAGGATTACCTGGTGAGCTGGAGAAACCAATTAGCAGGCTGTTGAGATGGTCCAGCTGATAGGCTGTGAGGACCCGAAATGGGATGGTTGCTACTCATGCTTCTCTTGCTTCTTGTATCTGAATGTCAAATTTTCTATTCAACTCTGGTTTTTTCAGCAAGAATACTTGAAAGTCCTCTATTCCACTGAATGACCATATTTTCCCCTAAAACATGATACTCAGTTTTGCTGGGTAGGTGACTCTTGGTTTTAATCCCAGCTCCTATGATCTCCAGAATGTCATATTCCAAGCCCTTCGATCCCTCAGTGTAGAAGCTGCCAGATCCTGGGTTATCCTGATTGTGTTTCCAAAATAATCATATTGTTTATTCCTGGCTGCTTGGAATATTCTCTCCTTAAACTGTGAATTCCAGAACCTGGCTATAATATTCCTGGGAGTTTTCTGTTTGGGATCTTTTTCAGGAGGTGGTAGGTGGATTCTTTCAACCTCTATTTTGCCCTCTGGTTCTAAAACATCAGGGGAGTTTTCCATGAGAGCTTCCTGGAGGATGATTTCTAGGTTCTTACTTTGATAATGACTTTCAGGTATTCCAATAATTTTTAAATTATCTCTCCTGGATCTGTTTTCCAGGTCAGTGGTTTTTCCCATGAGGTATTTTACACTGCCTTCTATTCTTTCATTTGTTTGGATCTGATAACAGCATCTTGATTTCTCATAAAGTCATTAGCTTCCATTTGCTCCAGTCTAATTTTGAAGCAATGATTCTCCTCATTGAGCTTTTGAGATTCTTTTTCCATCTGGAAAATTTAGCTTTTTAAGGCATTCTTCTCCTCATTGCCTTTTTGAGCCTCTTTTGACATTTGAGTTAGTCTACTTCTTAAGGTTTGATTTTCCTCAATCAGGTTGTTGACTCTCATTTCATAATTTTCTTGGATTGTTCTCATTTCTCTTCCCAATTTTTCTTCCACTTCTCTTATCTACTTCTTAAGGTCCTCTATGACCTGGAACCAGCTCATACTTTCCTTTTAAGCTTTTGGAGCAGGAGTTCTGACTTCACTGTCTTCCTCCTGTTCTATGCTTTGCTCCTTTTTGTCCCCAAAATAGGAGTGTAATGTTGGAATCTTCTGTCTGCTTTCTTTCCTTTGCCTGGTCATGTCGCCCCTCAGTCCCTTGACCCCTGGGCTTTTTGTCACCAGAGTAAGACTCTGCCACCAGACAGGAGAGTTTTCTTCCAAAACGCTGGGGTTTTCTCAGCTGCTGGAGGTATTAGATGGGTGTCTTCTCTGGGGTCCCCACATGCTCTGGCAAGGTGGACACACACCCCAGAACCTCCACCCTAGAGTGCAATCGAGATCCAAGCAGGTGAAAGCAAGAGGGCTTACCCCTCGGACTGGGGCTTGTTCCCCCTACACTGCAGGCCAGGAGCTGAAGCTGGGTTGTGGCTATAATGGGAGTGCAAATTTTAAAGATCTTCCCTGCCCCTAAGCTACAGTGCACCTGGAGCCTGGGGTGGGAGGCTTCATTTTCAGTAGATACTTCTTGATTGGCCAGTGAGTCAATAAGGTTGTTACATTCTCTGAGCCAGGAGAAGGCTATATAAGCCCTGATGTGTAGCTTTGTTTTTAGGCTCACTTTGTGAAGTGTTCTGTGATTTGATCAGATGAAACACTGGGAAGCCATTGTTGAGAGCCCCCGGCTTTGAAAAACCCAGATGTTGATTTGGTATGAATGTAATGGTTGGACAGTTTGGAAATCTGTCTACTTGATCTGTTTCTCTGTCTTGATAACTCTGCCTGTATACTCTGAAGTTTGGGGTACTGACCTTTTTCCCCTGAACGAGGTAAAAGATACATATTTGACTGATTAAAGTAAGCTTGTTAACCCACTTTGAGTTGCTTTCCTTTAACAAAGCAGATCCAAGAACCTGTGTGAGCAGCCACCCTAGGGACACTGGGGTGCTTGCTGCTACAGTGGCACTGGCTGGCTGTGCCAGAGTCTCACTGGCTTCTTGTCCTGGGGCAAAAGCCATGCACTCCCACTTATTGGGTCCCAAAGTCCAGACTGCACTGACCTCTCACTTTGTCATTCGCATCTATGTGTTGATAAATGTGGAAACAGCCACAGCTGCTGCTGATCTGGTGTCCCTCTGGCAGGCAGCTGGTCTGGCCCACTCTGGGGCTAAAGCCTTGGTGTGGGGATGGGCTCGGCTCCCAGAGCGCTGTGCTGGCCAATTCCTGCCAGCCTGCAGGGATGTCCTAAGGTGGAGGTTAGCTTCTCTATGTCATTTTTTGGGTTCTGCAGCTCCAAAGTTTGTTTAGAGTCCCCTTTTTACATGCATTAGGGAGGGTGGAAGCCGGAGCTGTGAGAAGGTTGTGCTTCTACTGCACCATCTCGGCTCTGCCCCCAAAGAAGAGAAATGTTATGACTGGTAACGTTCATCATGGGGCTTCGTGAAGGACTTTGGATGGGGGCATTGAATGAGGCAACATGGTGTGCCTGCATGTTAACCCTCTGTTATTTTTGTTTTCTTGTCAGATTTCTCTTATGAGAAGTTACATTTCTTCTCCTGTTCTTTTGTTCTTGTTCCAATTTTCATTAGGTTATTTCAATCTTCCCTTGCTATTTGTCCAGTGTGAGAGTAAGGAATTTCAAGGTAGACATAGCTTCTTGCTCAGTTCTCTCTCATAAGAAATCTCCAACAAACATATTCAACATAGATAACAGTCATTTGCCCATAGCAGAAATACGATTATCGAAACAATTGACTATCAGGACGACAACAAAGGTTCCCCCTGATTTCCATACTTTCTAGAAATGAGAACCTCAATCCCTTACTCTTTTCCCTAGTCACTGCCTTACAGAAATTCTGTGGACATTGAATTGTCTTGCATATATAAACCATGCTTAGGAGCTGAGACTAGAAAAGAATTTCTTTGTATTTGAAAAGATCAAGATGTCCAGAAATTGGAGTGAATGGCCTGCAAACCATGGGTATGGGCAAAATAGAATAATGTGCAGTGTATCAAGTTAATTTAAAGGTCTATTTAAACAACAGAAGTCTAGACACACAACAATCATTAAGTTAAGGCTACTGCTCAGTCTTGAATTTACCTAATCTATTTTTGCAAAAGAACTTACATCATTGTATTGTCAGAAATAAAAAAAAAATCTTCTCTTCTGGTAATGCACAATTGGCAAAAATGGTGTGCATAAAATTGCCTTTAATTTATCTTGAAAAGTTGCAGGTTTAGCTAAAATTTGTCATGTCCCATGAGAAATCTTTCAATTAATATACAACATACTCAAAATAAATATGGATAATTATTATTCAAAATTAAGAATAATTTCCTTATTACAATTATCTCTAGTATTTGGTATTAACTAAGATATATGGCATCAAATATGACATGTTATTTGTAGTGTATGCAGACATGTTAAACCTACAAAAATAAAATAATCTCAGTAGATTTTCAACTCTTGATTCATTCCTGGATTCTAATCTTTCATAAAGTCCAATTGGAAGAAAGATATTTTCAATAATGTTTTGCTTATCCAATTGCATGCATTCATTATTAGCGCTTTTTCATGCTCAGTGAAAAGATGTCTGTTTATTCCACAGCTATTTTGGTAGGATTTTAATTCATTTAGGATGTCCTCAAAGTATGTCTATTCTTCTTATTCCTTCTTTTTTTTTGAGAAAATGTTGCTTTGCAAACCTATTACAATCTGTTTTACAATTTCTAAAGTATAAATTAAGATTCATACTACACAGGTGTTAATTGAATAAAGATATATTCATTGTTTTCCAAATGCTTTACTGAGCTTTTTTTACATCATCAGAGATTTTTACTCTACCTTAGGAGAGGTATCAAATATAACAAAGAGTATTTTTGAAGAAAAAGTCTGAAAATATTTACAATGTGAAATTATTATCTGCATCCCAACTTGGAAAGGAAGAACATAGCAGCATATTCTCATATACATTTTAAAAGTTTCTTTATAATTTCACAGCATTTAGTTTGATTTTTATTATTGTACTCAATTATCTTCATTTATACTGTTGTAGTAATTGGGTGCATATGCACATACATGTATATGCACACAATATACATGTATATATGTGCGTATACACATATAAATGCATGCATATACATATACATATATAAACTTAGCTTTCCTTACTTCACTCAGAATTATTTCATATATTTCTGTATTATCATATTTGTCATTTCAAGTAGCATAAGAATATTTCATTACACTCATGTACAACAATTTGTTTAGCTTTTACCCAACTGATGAACATCTGTTTTTTTTACAGCTCTTTATGATCACAAAAGCACTGCTAAAAATGTTCACTTGTATATTAAGATTTTCTTCTTATGAGTAACTGGCTTGGGCTATGAGAACCTCTATGTTACAGGACAAAAACTTTATATTCACTTTATTTGCATAATTCAGAATTGAGTTCCATGATGGTTGTACTGATTCACAGCTCCATCACTGATGCACAATTGTGCCTATCTTCTCACAGAGTCCGCAAAATTGACTATTCACATCCTTTGTCATGTTTAAATGAAAACTCAGATATCTTTTGTTTGTTATTTCTCTTTCTTATAATGATTTTTAAAAATATTTTGTGTGGCATTTAATAGTTCCTAATTCTAATTTCAGGAAGAATTTGTTAACAGTCCTTGAAAATATCTGTTTTGAAATGACTTTTGATAATGGGTTATCCATATCTGTCTTTCTATCTGTATGTCTGTCTATCTATCTATCTATCTATCTATCTATCTATCTATCTATCTATCT
>NW_027185804.1:29073978-29081259 GCF_028583685.1 Petaurus breviceps papuanus
TCTATCTATCTATCTATCTATCTATCTATCTATCTATCTATCTATCTATCTATCATCTATCTACCTATCTATCTACATATATATTTATCTACCTCTCTCTAAAATCTATTCCTTTTTAGGTATCATGGATATCAAACCCTAACTGGAGAAGTTTTATAGAAAATTTCATAGGATTTTTGCTCTATTAAATAATAAGTAGCATGTATTTAAAGATATCAGCAAGTGTTATATGTAATGGGGATAAGCTAGAAGGATTCCCAATAATATCAGGGGTGAAACAAGGGTGTCCACTATCACCCCTCTTATTCAGTCTGGTACTAGAAATGTCAGCAGTAGCAATTAGAGAAGAAAAAGAAAAAAAATGTATTCAAGTTAGGCAAGAAAGAGACAAAGTTATTCACTCTTTGTGGATTATATGATGATATACTTAGAGAATCCTACATAATCAAGTAAAGAACTTAAGAGTTTTCCTTTTAAACACCACCTCCCTCAGTATTCCCTTCTTATCAGCCCTCCTCCCTTTTCCTCCCCTTCCACCTTACTTCTTTCCTCTCTTCTAACTACCCCTCTCTTTCATAGCCCTTCTTCCCTCCTACTGCCTGTAAGGTATTTCTTATAAGAGTGACAGGAACAAATCTCATGAAAATCTCCTCTCCCTCCCCTCTTTCCCTCAATTATGATACATTTTGTGTCTCTTCTCAATACAATCCTATGCTTTACTGGTTGTGTTATTCCCTCCTTGCACCAAGACCAATGAGGGAAAAGTTCATATAATACTCATCTCCCTCCCTACTTTCCCTCTGCTATATTTTTTATGCCTCTTTGAGTGGCAAAATTTACCCTTTTTCATTTCATTCCTTCCTCTTCTTCCAATGCAGTCCCTTTGTAGCCTGTAATGAGTTTTTTTTTAATTGTAATTTTGTGTAATTTATACCCATACCCTCTACTTGTCTATAAACAGTTTGCTCTTATTAAATAACAGGGTGTGTGTGTGTGTGTGTGTGTGTGTGTGTGTGTGTGTTTCCTTGTTTACTTTTCTATGTCTCTCTTGTGTCTCATAAATGGAGGTTGAATTTTCCATTGAGGCCTAGCTTTGTCATCAGGAAGGTCTGAAAATCTGTTATATCATTGAATGACCATCTCCTTTCCTGGAAGAATATGTTCATTTTTTCTGGGTAGGTGATCATTGGTTGTAACCTGAGCTCTTTTGCCTTCTGAAAAATTGTATTCCACTTCCTCTGATCTTTCAGGGTAGAGGCTGCCAAATCCTGTGTGTTCCTCACTGTGATTCTGTGATATTTGAATTGTTTCTTTCTGGCCGTCTGAAATATTTTCTCCTATACTCAGTAGTTCTGGAATTTGCAAAACATTTCATGAACTTTTCAATTTGGGATCACTTTCAGGAGGTGACTGGTGGATTCTCTCAATTTCTATTTTACCCTCTGTTTCTATTATCTCAGGGTAGTTTTCCTTGATGAGCTCTTGGAAAATGTCATCCAGGCTCATTTTTTCATCATGATTTTCCAGTAGGCCTATGATTCTCAGATTATCTCTCCTGGATCTCTTTTTCAGGACAGTTATTTTTCTATTGAGATTTTTTGCTTCTTTTTATAATTTTTCATTGTTGATGTTTTCTTTGACTAATTCTTGGTTCCTCATAGAGCTATTTGCTTCCATTTGGTTGATTCTAGATTTTAGCTAATTATTTTCCTAGGTTAGTTTTTGGAGTTCTTTTTCCATATCACACATTTATCTTTTGAAGGAGCTGTCTTTTTTTTTTTCATTGTAACGTTTTTCTTTTCAAATTTTGCAATTTTGATTTTAAAAGAATTATTCATTTTATCTTCTATCTCTCTCATTTTGTTTTCAAAGTTCCTTTTGAGCTCATCCAAGAATGCTTTCTGTGGTTGAGACCAGTTCCCTGTTAACGCTTCATCTGTGGGTGTGGAGTCAACACTGTCTCCTTCTGAATTTGGTTCCTCCCTCTCATGGTAGTAGGATGCCAGAGCCTTTGTCTTTGCAGTCTGCTTCCTACCCATTTTGAGGTAGGGCCCTAGTCATGCCCTTCCTCTAGGGATCCCAAGCTTTTACTGTTTAAGGTTTACCCTTGGGGCAATAATTACTATGTTTTCAGGGTCAGAAGGGGGGATGGGAGCAGCCAGGATTCACTCTGCGATCATGGGTCCTGGAGGTCCAGATAAGGGCTTTTAAAATTTCTGAGCTGTGGATTCGTAAACCCAGGAGTAGTTGCTGTTCTTGCCAGAAACCCTGCATTTGATTCTTACCCTGCTGTGTATCCAGTCCCAGTTCTGTGGTGATAGGCCTGGCAATGACCCTTGTGGTTGGTGTGTCAACTTGCCCCCATGTTGATCAGGCCTCATCTAGGACTCGGTCTGTGTGGCATCAGCGTCCTTGTCTCAGGCTGCACATTGTCAGACTAAGTCTGCTCAGTGTTGGCGTCCAGGCTTTGGTCTGCAAGTCAGCAGTTTTTCCAATTAGATATTTCACATTGCCTTCTATTTTTTCATTTGTTTGGATCTGTTTAATAGTATCTTGATTTCTCTTAGTCACTATCTTTCATTTACTCCAATCTGATTCTAAATGAATGATTCTCTTCAGTGAGCTTTTGAGATTCTTTTTTGATATGGCAAATTTGGCTTTTTAAGGTATTCTTCTCATTGCCTTTTTGAGCCTCTTTTGCCATCTGAGTTAATCTATTTTTAAAAGTGTTATTTTCTTCAATCAGGTTGTTGACTCATTTCATAATTTTCATGCATTGTTCTCATGTCTCTTCCCAATTTTTCCTCCACTTCTCTTATTTGATTTTCAAAATCCATTTTAAGCTCCTCTATTACCTGTAACCAGCTCGTATATTTCTTGGAATTTTTTGGTGCAGGTGTTCTGACTTCATTGTATTCCTCTTGTTTCAGGCTTTTACCTTTTTTGTCCACAAAATAGAAGTGTAAATTTGAATTGCTCTGTTTGCTTTGCTTCCTTTACTTGTTCTTGTTGCCACTCAATTACTTGGCTTTTGAGCCTTTGGAACAGTAGAACTCTGCTACCAGAAATGGGAGCTTTATGCCAAATGCTGAGGATTTTGCAGCTGTTGGAGCTATTAGTTGGGTGCCCTCTCTGAAGCCTCCACATGCTCTGGCACACTGTTCAAGAAACCCAGGGCCTCCACCCATGAAAGGGATCCAGATCCAAGCAGGTTAAAGCAAGAGTGATTACCCCTCAGACTGGTTTGTTCATCCTCCTACAATCTGCAGACCAGGAGATTTGAAGCAGCCATGTGGCAGGCAGCTGCATGGACCTGGAGCCTCAACTGCTTCTTGTCCTTGGGGCAAAGGCCAGATTGCACTCCCAAATTACTATGTCCCAAAGTTCACACTGCACTGACCTCTCACTTTGTCCTTAGCATCTTTGGGTACATAATTCTGCAAACTGCCACAGCTGCTGGTGATCGGAAGTCCCTCCAGCTGGAGCCTGGTTGTGGCCACCCTGAGGCTAAAACCTCAGGCTCACTTGGGGCTGGGGTCGGGTTCCAAAGTGCTGTGTTGGCCACTTCTTGCTGGCCTGCCAGGCTGTCCTTAGTGGGAGGTTATCTTCTCTGTGTCATTTTGTGGGTTCTATAGCTGCAAAGTTTCTCTAGAGTCATTTTTTTACATGAATTGGGGTAGGTGGGATCCTGAGCTGTGTGGAAGTACTGTTTCTACCCTGCCATCTTCACTTTTCCCCCCTATCATTTTCTTTATATTTACATGGGCCAGTCATAAGCAGAGAATAATCTTCAAGTTTTCACATTATTATTATAATTATTATATGATGCACTGCTCTTCAGATAGTTTATGTATTTTGTAGTTATTCAGACTGAGATTTTCTTTCCTATCATTGTTCCTTGAACTTTGTTATTCTTATATAAAAATGCTATTTGATTTTGTGGATTTATTTTGTAGCTTGAATCTTTGATGAATACACTGACACAAATTGTGCCTTTGTGGATTCCATAGGATTTTCTAAGTAAACCATCATGTATTCAGCTAATAGGGATAGTTTTATGTCCACTTAACAATGTTTATGAGATCCATTTCTTTTACCTTTCTTATTGCTATTGCTAGCATTTCCAAAATATCAAATGATAGTGAAAAAAATGAGCATCTTTGCTTTATCCAAGTATTAATTAGGAAAACTTCTAGTGTATCTTCATTGCTTGTGAGTTTCTCTTTGAGATTTAGATACTTTTAATGATATTTTTAAAATTAATTTTGTCTATAATTTTCAGGGTTTTAAATATAAACTAACATTTATTTTGTCAAAGGCTTTTCTTTCCTGCATCTCTTGTGATAATCAAAGACATTAGTTTCATTTTAATATGATTAATTAGGTTAATTATTCACCTAATTTTTAGCCATCCTTGAGTTTCATTTCATGATGTACATTTTTTTCAAAAATTATTTTAGTATGAAAAGATTTTGTTTAAAAATTTATTTAATATTAATAGTATTGACTTGAAGTTCTGTGTTTTCTTTTTCCATATTCTAGGCATTAGAGCTACAGTTGTCTTATAAAAGAAATATAGCAGAAGGCTTTCTCAATTTTGGGGGGAAAATTGAGTAGTAATTCTATTCATTGAATAATGAATGTTTCTTTGGATGTTTCATAGAATGCTTCTATAAATTCATTAGGGTGAAAAAATCCCCAGCCTTCATCGTTTTTCCTTTCACAGTTAGTTCAAGAGACAGAGAGACAGACAAAGAGGGGCAGGGAAACAGCAATAAATAGAGAGAGAGAGAGAGAGAGAGAGAGAGAGAGAGAGAGAGAGAGAGAAAGATTTAAAGTCTATACTAGATCTTGTCTTAGTATGGGTATTTTTTTATATTTGAAAAGGTATTGATATATATATATATATGTATGTGTGGATATATGTATGTGTATGTATGTTTTTCTTTTGGATTTTAGATTCCTTAGTATAAAATTGCACAATGTAATTTTTATCATTATTTTTCTTCTTATTTTGCTACGATTACACCTACTCCATTTGTTATTTGGTGATGTGATTTTCTCAATTCTTTTTTATTAAATTGGCTAAAGGTTTAAAATTTTCATTATATTTTTCAAAGAATGAGCTTTGTTTTATTAATTCTATGATTTTTTTGTTTTCACTTTATTACTGTTATACTAAATCCATCTATTTTGTGCTTATTATAGGTGTGTTTGTTGATTTTCTAATTATTATTACTACACATTCAGTCCCTAAAGTTATTTATCCTTTGTTTTGTAAATGTATGCTTGTGGAAATATGATTTTTCCTGATGGACTACTTTAGACATATCCCAGAAAGTTGGTTGGGTTATTAGATATATGTGTATCCATGTGTATGTATATATGTGTGTATATACATGAATATCCATATCCATATACATAATTTTGTTTCACACAATTATCAATTATTTATTTAACTTGTGTTTTGTCCCACTCATTGTTGAGTATTTCATTGTTAAGTCTCCATTTGGGTCTACTTTTTCCTCATTGAGTTATTTTTTAATTATATCATGATATTCAAAATATGTATGCATTATTATTGCTACTACTATTATTATTTATGCCTTTTTACACTCATTTTCACTCTCTCTTTGACATAATGCATAACTAAATTTTATAAAAATCCCATATGGCGCTGAGATATATGTATATACCTGCCTGTCCCATCTAGAAGATAACATGCATCCTTTAATTCTACTTTCTCCATTAATTTATTCAATTGTATTTATTTCTCTTTATTTTGAATTATTTTTATTTATATTTCTGTTAGACTTGCTTAAAACTGAGAAAGGGACATTGACATTTTCTAACTTTATTGTAGTATTTTCAATCTTCTTGCAGTTCACTTATTATTTTTTGTTCCTTTATAAATCTGCATGCTAAGTAACTTGGAGCATTTAAGTTTAACATCAATATTGGTTTGGTCTCCATGGTTCCTTTCAGCATAATATAGTTCCATTGTTTATCTCCTTTTATGTTGTGAATGTTTATTTTTTCTTTGATTGCATGATTGCAACTACCGCTTTTTTTTGTAGTCACTTGATGAATAGTAATTTTTTCAGAACCTCATTTTGATTTTGTTTATTTTTTAGTATGTTTTTATAAGCAACATATTTCAGAGTTTTGTTTCTTATTCAATCTGTCATTCTTTTCTAATTTAGTGAATTGTACAATCTATTCACATTTAAAATTATGATAGATTTATGTTTTCCCCATTTGCCATTAATTCATTTCCTACCAAAATTAATACTACCCCCCACACACACACCTTCTACTAAAAACACAGGACTTTGTCTCTTCAATTATTTTAGCTTATTCTACTTTATGGTAGCTCTTTTTTGCCTGATTCCTATCCTTTCACCCTTGCTTCAACTTGCTGTTTTTTATTCTTTTCCCTGCTTTTTGGGTTTTGTTGAACTTACTAGTTCCTTTTACTTCCTTCTATCTAGTTATTTAATCCTCCCTGTCTCTTTCCCTGTCTTTTAAGTAGTCAAGTAAAACTCCTTCTTCCTTGCCTACCTTCCAATTTGTATTTATTAGTGTTTTTTAAAATTTATTTTCTGCCCTTTTTTTTCTAAAAAGGATCTTTTCCCTTCATTCTATTCATCATTTTTTCTTCTTCTTTCTGTCTACTCTAGGCTTATTCTTTGATTCATGGCCCTTATGATTTTCTAGCTCCCCAGTCTCAGTATTCCTCAGGGAATTAGTGCTTTTAACAGATTTATTTTTTTAACTTCCCTCTTCTAAACAGCCTCTATGTTATTGCTTCTTAGATCTTGCTGCTTGGCCCCCCTTTTTTTTTTGTATGCCTTACTGTTAGGGAAAAAAAAAATCCCGGAAATCAATAGGATATTGCTGTATGGGAATTCTATGTCCCTCATTATGTAGTCTCATTATTAAACTTCAATCACTTTGTGGTCATTTCTTTCCCATTTTCCATGAAACCTCTTCCCTGAATCTATGCCCTATAATTCTTATTGGGGTCATTTACCTTGAGGAACTCTAATTCCCCTCCTCCTGATACAAGATGAGTGACTGCACACAATCTGAAATGCCTACAGGTTATGTTCATTGTAATTTCATTTCCCTTTATAGAACATATCTCTTCCACCATTAGAGCCTCTTATTACTGAAATAGAAGATGCCTTCTTTTCGTGAACTTTTCAATCCTTCTCTTTGTCTGGCTCACTTATTCCCCTTATCGGTTCTTTTTTTTTTTTTTTTTTTTTTTTTTTTTTT
>NW_027185804.1:29081359-29113287 GCF_028583685.1 Petaurus breviceps papuanus
TTTTTTTTTTTTTTTTTTTTTTTTTTTTTGCTGAGAGACAAGTTATTTACACTTAATTGTTGCTCTTTGATTCCATCTATCCTCTATTATATCTTCTTCCTCCATTCATCCTTTTATGAGCCTTCCCATTCTGTAATTTGATTTGAAAGGATTCAAAGACTTGAATGGATTGTAGATGGCAAGTTGTGACATTTAATCTCTGAAGTCTCAGTCCTGTTTCTCCTAAAAATCCTGCTTTTACCATTGTCTCCTTATGTACTGTTAGAAGGAAATTTCCTAATGATCTTTCCATTTTTACTTTGTTGTCCTTTGGAAGCTTTATTTGAATGCCTTTGTAATATTTCTATTGTGTGAGGCATTTGAAAAGCAAATAATTTTTGTACACATCTGCTTTTCTCTACAACAAAGATTCAAGTTCATTTTTTTCCTATTGAATGTCCATCTTATTTCATTAATGGTTAGGCTCAGGTTTTCAGTCTATATTGCCATGGGTTGCATCTTGAATATCTTTGTTCTTCGGAACACATTATTTCATCTTTCCTGTGATTTTTGTTGGGTAGAGAATATTTTTTTAATTTAATATACTTTCCTTTATATATGAAATTCTTTCTCCTGGCCACTTGCAGAATTGTTATTAGGATGATTAAATTTAACTACTATATGTCTAAACTACAGAAAAGGGCTTTTCAGAAGATGATCTGCAGATATTTTTTTTTCCAATTAATACTTTGTTTTCTGTGTCCTGACATCCTGACAGTTTTCTTGCATAATTTCCTGCATTTTGGTGTTCAGGTTTTTTGATTTGTATTATTATGGGGAAAATTATTATCCTTAAATTGTCTCTACATATCCAGTCTTTGAAATCAATATGTTTTACTAGTACAGAGACCATATTTTAACATCATTGTTTTTTTATAATTATTCACCTCCAGATTATTCTTCACTTCTATGTATTTACATTTCCAATCAGTCATCTTCTGTTTTAATTCTTTGGAGAGACTTTCTACTGTGGATGAAGTGTTTTCTTGCTTCTGTTGTTTTTCCTCTATCCCTCCTGTTTTTTTTTTATTTCTGATGTTCAAGAAATAAATTCTGCTTTCACTATCCTTATTTATCTCCTAAACCATTTGGGAATATCCTTCTGTGGTTACTTGCTGTGTTGGAAATCCACAGGGTCCTCTGCCTCATCTGATGCTGATTCATTTTCCTGTCTTAACAATATTAATTCACAGATGTATGTACTCTAAATTAAAATAAAGACCATTTTCTCATTTGCTATTTATATTTCTCTTTTTTTTGTTTATCCTTTAAAGACCTTTGATTGAATCTCTTTCCTTCTGAGATATTTGGAAATTTCAATCTTCCTTCCCTCCATGTTCCTTGATCATTCCTTTATGTTTCCCTGGGGGACAGACGTTGGTGGAATCTTTGCCTCCTCCCATTCTGTCAACTTTTCAAAACTCAATCCATCTCCCAATTGACCCCTTGGGAGGCAGAAATGGTCACAGCTATATGCTAGCTTTTTCCCTCAGTTTTAATGAAGTACCACATAGCCATGAACATTATGTCCTGCCCCATTTTCTTCTATTTTTTTTTCAGTTCTCTATCTCATCGCTATTCAATCTTAAATCATGCCATACTTTTGTTCCAGACAGAGCAGATTTCTGCATGTTAGTCTTCCTCAGCATAAAGAGAAAGGTGTTCATAAGAGTCAATTATTGTTGCAAACTGGTAGATTGGCCAGTGCAACCCTGACCTAGATCACAAAGACATACTCAATTGCTTAATCTCTTTCTAATAATGCTTATTTTGGAAATATTTGAGAGCTCATAGGGATTGGGGAAAATCTCTAATAATCCATGACCTATTTATCACGTAATTCAGAAGTCCCTTCTCATTTGCTTTGGTTTTCAGAATGATAGTATGTCTCTGAATTTGTTCAACTACAACTTTCTCCTTAAGTCCTTTGTGGTGTATAGATTTGACTTATAGGTGACCAAGATTTGTGCATTCATTGGTCTAATTACACATCCAGATTCAAGTCCCACTTTTGTAAAATTTCTAAAATCCCATCATTTATATGTATTCTTCCTAAAATCAATATTTCATTGCTGTTGTTTTTGGTTAAGTGAATCCAATTACATATCTTCTAATAAAATTGGAAAAATTTTGCTATTAATAATTATCATTTATACTAAGTCCAATCGTTAAGAAATTTTGATGGTGGACAAATTCTTGGACTTCTAGGTTCTATGATTTTTCATTGGCCATTGTATCATGAAAAATTACCACCAATATTCTCCTATATCACAAGACCTCAGATTTAGTATTGGCAGGAACCTAAGAGGTCATCTAATTTAGTTTCCTCATTTTAACAGATATTGAAATTGAGGATCTCAGAGAAGTCACTTGCCTAAAGCTATGCAGATATAAAGAATAACCCATCCAAACCCTCTTTCAGACTACTGGGCTATATCTTATGTCAAGTTAACTCTACAGTCCCCTTTGAAGCATTGAAGCTTTTAATTATGCAAGTTTTCTGACTCACATACCAGTTGAAGTGTAGACTACCCAGGGATTAAGTACATATAAATTGCAGTTTAATTCATTGTAGCAAATTTTTTTAACAGTTTATAAATCCTGCCCCAGGTCATGGAGCAATTTATTAATGATGCATTCTGAACAAGATCTCAAATCCATTGACTTCTGGTCAACTTTCTTCCCACTTTTGCATCCCATTACTCTAAAAAGTGATAGATAATTGTATTAATGAACACTAAGTAAAGTTAAAACCAAAATTTTCCATTTACCATTTCTGGATAAACTTCCTAGTCACTATGCAAGAAATGTAACACTTCATTATGAGATGTTTTGAAAGACTGAGGAATTCCATAAAAATTCAATTTTCCAGATAACTGAAGCTTGTCCTTTTAAGTGCTGAGACTGAAAAAAGTCAATTTTGTATGAAAATCTAAAATGTATTCTACAAATTCCTGCTTTGTTAAACTCTCCCTATGCCCATTCAGTTTGAATTTCTATTATCTATATTTTCAAATATTATCTTCTCCCTATTTTAATATATGAACCTTAAGATCAGAGACTGTATCTGATGGCATCTTTGGTATTTTCCCAGAACCTAGTGCAGCATTACACAGATAGTACAAATGTGTAGTACATTTTTTTTTAAATTGAATGCAGTTCAGTAGTAGATGAGTGACAGAAGATTAATAAGAAACACTAGCTTTTTAAAATTTTCTAAAATATATGTAAAAAAGTGTGTAGAAAGGGGACAAAAATTTAACAGATTCATTATAAGGCAGATAGGTCATGCAATTAACAGAATACAAAGCCTGGAGTCAGGAAGATCTGAGTTCAAAAATGACACCTGAAACTTAAAAGTTGTGTGACTCAGGGCAAGTTAATGAACCTTTGTCTAAGATAACTTATCTATAAAATGGAGGTTATAATAGCACTGATCTAAAACATCCAGAGTTGTTGTGAGGAAAAAATGAAAGAAATATTATAAAGTACTTAGTCTAATAAATGGCCCATCGTAATTTCAATATAAATTTTAACTATTATTATTGATATACTTATTAAACTTAGTACACATATAAACCATTAAAAATGTAACAGACACTCACAGTCTCTTATACTATCCTATATTGTTGTATTTGGAAAGGTTTTTGTTTATTGGTTGTTGTTAACTTCACAACAAAAAAGATTAAAAAAATATCAGAAAACTTAAAATGGTTCATTCTCTTTCACACAAATAGTAAGAGTCAGAGAGTCATGGCTTAAAGAAATGTTATCAGATCATAGATTTAGAGTGAGAGGAAAATTTTTAGTCTTTCTTTTTCAAATGCAGACTCTATTTCTAATTTTTCAAATAAGCAAGCACATGGTGGAGAAAAAAACAGGAAATTGGCTGATGTCTCAATATTTTCCCTCAGAAGCAATATTAAATGAAACTTCTAAACAGATTCTAGAGCAACAGAAGCCAGAAAAAGAAAGAGTGAACTAATTTTCCAGCTTAAGATAACTTAAGAAGACTTCAAGAAAGATCTGTCTCACATGGATAAAAGGGGAGCACAGCCTATCTCAGATAGTGTCCAGGTAAAGCAGCAGGAGGCTCTTAGACACAGGTTAGATGAGCAGCCAAGACACCCTGATCCTTGCTCAGCCTGCTGGTATCACATCAGGCCAGCTGTGAGGCCTACAGTCCCAGAGGAGAAGGCAAATTGACCCCCTTGGAACCTATAAGAACAGGAGCAACTAGACTAGTCTACCTCAGCACAGTGGGCAAGCCACAAGCACCTAAGGGTCGCAACATGGAATGCCAGTGCCCCCTATGGCCCAGGAGCAGAGCTCATTTTTTTAAAGGAGAAAAAAAACGAAAACAAAAATACTCATGACCATAAAAAGCTACTATGGCAAAAGAGAAGATCAAAAGGGATACTCAGAAAAGGAAAAGAATGTTAAAATGCCAGCCTGTAAAGCCTCAACGGTGAATGTGAATTGGTCTCAAGCCCAAAAAGGTCCTTTTGGGAGAGCTCAACAAAGATCTTAAAATAAATTCAGAGAGTTATAAGAAAAACTGGGCAAAGAAATGAAGTTATGGAAGAGACAGTTAACAGCTTGGAAAAATGAAGGACCAAAACTGACTGAAGAAAATAGCAACTTTAAAAGTAAAATTGACCAGGTGAAAAGAAAGTACAAAAGCTAACTGAAAAAAAAAAAAGATAATTCCATGAAAGTTAGTATTGGGCAAGTAGAAACTAAGGAATCTATGAAACATCAAGAATCAGTCAAACAAAATCAAAAGAATTTTTTTCAAAAAATAAAAGAAAATGTAATATAATTCATTGGGAAAAAAAAACAACAACAACACTGACCTGAAAAATATATCTAGGAGAGATAATTTAAGAATTAAAGTACCAATTAATGAACCAATTAAGAATCTGATCTGTATTTTATATAATTAAATGTGCATGTTTGAACAAGTATGATTTAACATAGATAAATTTTAAATGAAATTATGCTTTTAACCATTTAAAAATAGACAATATGTTTTTACACCTGTGCACTATAAATTATTAATCTGCACCCTATTCTGTATTAAGTATAAGACAGGTACATGTCACCATAAAAGTATTTGACATTCCTGCTACATAAATAGTCGAACAGAAATGCTGCAATATTCCCTTCATGAATATTTATAATATTCCTTGGAAATGTGTATTTAATTTATGTAATGTTTTGCATAAATAAATCAAATTCTCATTGTTGCAAAAGAGAAAATAATATTGGACTACCCAAAAACCATGATGAGAGAGAGACAGAGACAGAGAGATAGAGAAAGAGAGACAGACAGAAAGAGGGAGGGAGGAAGAAAGGGAGGGAGTGAGGGAGGGAGAGTGATCCTGAAGCATCTTTCAAGAAATCATCAAGGAAATATTCCCTGATATCCTAGAACCAGAGGGTAAAATAGTCACTAAAAAACCCACTGATCACTTCCTGAAAGAGGAATTTTCCTCAAAATAAAATTTTAAGTCCATATAAACTCCAGTCTAATTCATTGTAGCAAATTAAAAATTCCTCAAAAAGAAAACTCCAAGGAATATTTTGGCTCAATTCTAGAATTATCAGTTCAACAACAACATACCGTGTTTCCCCAATAATAAGACCTATCCCGAAAATAAGCCCTCCCCTTACTGTGTAAGATTCCTCTAAAATAAGCCCTCCCCTGAAAATAAGCCCTATTGAGATTGCTACTGTACTGAAGGTGATCCCCTGTGCTACATGCTACATTACGGTACCCTCTGTATGCGCCGTCCCTCCCCCCCAGTGAAACGCACGCCGCGCTCCGAGCTGCATCCAATCAGAGCTGCAGCAGTGATCGCGTCATCCTGTTTTTCCCCAGTGATTTGCTTGCTGGCGCCATTGAGAGCAGTGCTGTGGAAGAGAGCTGAAGCAGGACAACATAAGCCCTCCCCTGAAAATAAGCCCTCTGGTATTTTTCTTTCCAAAAAATTTAATAAGACAGTGTCTTATTATCAGGGAAACACAGGGTACTACAAGTACCCAGAAAGAAACAATTCAAATATCAAGGAGTAACATTCAGGATTATACAGGATTTATCAGTTTCTAGAATGAAGCATAAGGGGGGTTGAAATATGATATTCTGATGACACGGGAGCTTAGATTAAAACCAAGAATCATTTACCTGGCAAAATTGAGCTTAATATTTCAGGAGAAAAGATGGATAGTTTATGAAATGGGGGACTTTCAAATTTTCCTGAAGAAAAGTCTAGAGTTGAACAGAAAATTCAATTTTCAAATATAAGACTCCAGAGAAGCATAAAAAGGTAAACAGGAAATTAAAAAAAAATACAGAGGTTATTCCATAAGATTAAACTGTGTATATACCTACACAAGAAGATTATTCTTATAACTCGAGAAGTGTATTTCTATTAAGACAGTTAGAAGGAGTATACATACAGGGAGGTGAGGGTTCAAGTTGACTTTGATATTATGATGAAAAAAAATATAATGGGTGGGAAAAAAAAGGATTGTACTGGGAGAAGAGGAAATGAGAAGACAAAATAGGATTAATGACATGACATGAAGTGATCCAAAAGACCTGTTACAGAAGATGGAAAAAGGGATCAATTGATCATTGTTTGAATTTTACTTTCATCAGATTTGGCTTAAAGAGGGAATAACATTGTAATAGTAATGGAATTTAAAGATCCCCCTGCATTGGCTTGGTTTTTGGATAGATTGTGTTAAAACCCAGAGCTTGTGAATCCCACTTATGGGATTCACTTGTTGATGTGAAAAGAGAGGGCTGAACTGGGAGGAGCTGGTGATATAAATTTAGAGAGACACAAAAAGAGAGAGGCAGAAGAACGTTTTGGAAGCAGCATCTTGGAGGCAGAGAGAGACACAGAGGATTGCTGAGGGCCAGTTTGAATTGCCCAGGACTTTTGAGAGCTGCCACCCAGAGCTGCCAACGACTGAGGAGACATGGTTGTCATGCTTGTACTTTGTCTATTTTGATGTTGTTTTTCCAGATTTGTTCACTGGTGAAGGACAGTGCTGTTGTTGCAGAGGTTCTGAAACCTGGCTGTTGGTTCAGAGCTCCTGAGACTGTTCTGCAGACAGAGACTGAATTGTGCCCACTGGTGAAGGCCAATGCTATTGTTTCAGAGGTTCTGGAACTTTGCTGGTGGTTCAGAAGCCCTGAAGAAGGATTTTCTTGCTGTATATTTACAGAAATCCTGCAAGAGGGTTTTGCTAATGTTTTCAGGGGTCCTAGGACTGTTCTGCAGACAAAGAATGAATTAATGAAGACACTGGCAATGTATCTTCTGGCCTTGCTAAGCTTTTTATCCCCAGGAACAAAGATTGCTGACAACTTGCCTCAGATCTAGATGAAGAAAAGACCTCAATTTGGGTATTAAATGCTGTGCTTAAACTTGTTGTAACTCTGGGGTAGATTCAATTGTGATCCAAGGGTGGGGAACTTTTGACTTTTTTGTGCTCTGTGATTTACCAAATGAATGTACTTTACTTTTGATTGGAAACTAATCTCCATTTGAGAAGAAGGGTTTTGTCGTTGACTAAATGAATGTACAGCCTAGGGGTGGAGTAGTACTTAGAAGAGGGTCTTTGGGATTGACTAAATGAATTATAATGTCCAGGGATAGAGTAGTACTTGGAGATTATTGAGTTATAGTTGGTGAATTCTGATGATGCTATATTTTGATTTTTTCTGTTCTTAATTTTTCGCTGAATAAAATGGAGAGCACCTATGCTGGTATTTTGAACCTTGGGAAGTTGCCTTTGCTTGGCATTACAAACATAAACACTCATTCTGGGATATAAATTTATCTTACCCTATAGGAAAATAGGAAGGGAAAGGAAAAATAAATTGGAAGGGAAGGGCTTATAAAGAAGGGAGGTCAGGGGTGTCCAGGTAGCACAGCGAGTAAGAGCACTGGCTCCAGTGTTGGGATGACCTGGAGATCAAATCCCAGGCTCAGACACTTAGCACCCACCCAGAAACACCTGGCTGTTTAACCTTGAGCAAGTTGCTTAACCCCAATTGCTTAGGGGCAGCCAGGTGGCTCAGCGAGTAACAGCACCAGCTCCAGTGTCAGGATGACCTGGATCAAATATGGGCTCAGATACTCAGCACCACACCCAGAAATAACTGGCTGTGTAACCTTGACCAAGTTACTTAACCCCGATTGCTTTAAAAAAAAATAAAAAAGAAGGGAGGGCAGAAGTAGAAGAAAAAAAAGGGAACAAAAAAGAGGGTACTGATAGAAGGGAGGGAAGGGAGAAGGAGGCTGTAGTCAGAAGAAAAATACTGATGAGGAGAGAAAGGGTGAAAAGAGAGAGGAAAGTATAAATGGGAGGGAAAATAGGATAGAAGGAATTATACTTAATATTTATAACTTTGGATGCAAATGGGTTGAACTCTCCCATAAAATAGAAGCACTTAACAGAGTGAATAAAAAAGACTCCTAAAATATATTGTTTACAAAAAATACATCTGAAGTAGAGAGGCACAAAAAGATAAAGCTAAAAGATTGCTGTGAATATTTCCATGGTGATACAGACAGTTTCAAAACTTATGATGGAAAATGCTATCTACATTCAGAGGAAAAAAAAAAAAACTGGAGTCTGACTGTAGATCAAAGTATAGTATTTTCACTTCTTTTTGTTTGTTTTGCCTTTCTTGTGGTTTTTCTCTTTCATTCTGATTCTTCTTTCAGAGCACATCTAATATGGAAATATTTTTTCACATAGTTGTACTAACATGGCCTATATCAGATGTTTTTTTGTCTTGGGGAGGGAGGAAAAAGGGGAGAGAAGGATAAAAATTTGGAAATTATAATCTTACAAAAATGAATATTGAACATTTCTTTACATGTAATTGGAAAACTACTATTAATAAAAGAAAAACAAAGCAAAAGAAATAAGTAAGCTAGAAGAAATACAGATGATCTAAGGGGCATACACAGGTATGAGGCAGAGTGGAGGAGTTCAATCTAATTCTTCCTAATTTCCAATCTAGTACTCTCTCCCCTACACTCTCAATTCTAATTCAAGTACTTTTTCACAACACTACTCATTATAACATCTACAACAAATGCTTGTTTAAATCTGTTTTAAAAATTTAAAAGCCAAAAAAAGCTTATCAGTTGATTGCACATATTATGACTTTAATATCTTTTTGAGATGTGAAAAAGGCCCATATTTTGGCACTGAAAATCTAGCTCTCATACACCAGAAATAGCCTTCAGCACAGAAAATAATGCTTCTGGTGAAATCTATGGGAGGTGACCCAAGAAAAAGCAAAATGGTATTATATTCTGATTTGATCTCCATATGGTCTAGACACAAACAAGCAAATAAACAAATGAAATAATGGACCATGAGTAATGGTATTCCTTTAAAACTTACATACCTCTTCCTTTAAAAGTTTTATTTTTAGACACAGAATGCTCCATTTTCCAAACATCTAGATATTTGGACTTAATATATGCAAACAAGTCCTGGTTTCTAAAACAAAACAGGGAAATATTCATTTAAAATATATTTGACAAGTCAAGCTTATTGGGAAGAAAACCCCTCTTTCTAGTTCTCAGGATTGTCGGTAACATGTGTTTAATTACCCCCTCTCCATAAACAAGGAGGGTTTTGTTTAGCCACATTTACAGTACATCCTTACTTCCAAATTATACGTTTAATCATGGAAGGGATAAAGCACAGAAAATGTCATGGTGTCTTATCCGGAACCAGTGGAGGAAGGGGAGGAATCATGAGTGTGTGTTAGTTATTTTTTCCCCCAAAGTCATCTCAGCATTTGATTTGCTTAGTCATCAGCCACATGCTTAGTTCCCTTAATTATTTGTTTGTTGTTTTTGTTGTTGTTTTTTCCTACACATAAATGGATAGTTTTTTTTTTTTGGTGCCTTCCCCCGCCCCCCACACCTTCCCCATATCCTCTCCTTATCTAGTGAAGGCAAATTGCAAAGTCTACAAAGACTATTTTTGGTTTGCCTAGATTGTTTTAAAGGCAAAGTATTGCGGCATGACTCATTTCCATTACAGAAATAGAATTAGTTAGGGGACTCAAGTGAAAAAATACAAGGATGAGAAACTGAGCAAAAATCAAAAGCAGCCCCAGATAGTGGACACAGTTTAGTATTAAAATTCAGAAGATCAGAATTCAAGTCTTGGTTCTTCTACTTATTAACTGTGTGATCTAAGAAAAGCCACTAAAACCTCTCTGCTTTCATTTCTTCACATGAAAAATAAGGATTTTTAATAAATGGCGCTATCTGGTGTGCTCTTTGGGGCAGAGCAGATTTTTCTTCACTGGAGATCTTGAAGTAACTTTTGAATGACTGCTTATGAGTATGATGAAAAAGGGACTTGTATTTGTACCAGTCCATTCCAATTCAAAAATTCACAATATATCAAAATTGGAAATGATAAACAATGTATTTTTAATTCTTTGTGGAAATTCTGAAACTACAGGATTTCTCAGAGCTTTAAATTACCTAAAAATTAAACAACTTAGTCCTTCCTTGAAGGTTTCCTGTCTTGAAAACCTTTCCTTGAAGTTTTTCTTTCTTGAACTTTGATGGCAATTAATAAGTTTTTCTTTTTAATTTGTAAGGAATTGGGTCATCTGGACTAATACACAAGTTGCTTTATACGTGTTAAAATGAATCTACATCCTCTGTGTACTATAACCTGTTTGTGTACTATAACCTTCCCAACTAATATCAATATCAGAAATCTCTGATAAATTCACAATATGTGATTTTAAAGTGGAAAATTAAAAAAAAAATGTTCCCTGCATCTTCAGGCATTAACACATTCACTTTAATCTTGATGCAGATTATAAAAATGGAATTTTTTTGTACCATCTTAAAAGCATGGTGCATCTCTTAGCTGATAAGTTAAGCTGAGCATTCCTCGAGAAATTTTATTATTTTTCCTTCTGATTTTCCACAGCTATTGATCATTTCCTGCATCTGCAGAATATTTACAAAGTACCTTCCCATGGATAATCTCATTGCATACTCAAAACAAATTTGTTAGGTAGGCAGAAGTTTTGTTAGTAGCTTATTTTAGAGATGAAATAATTTTATAATAAATCTTGAGATTTCAGAGATAATTTAGTCAAACACCTTCATTTTACACATAAGGAAACTTATATACGTGAAGTTTAAGTGATTGATCCAAGGTAAAATCAAAATACCTAGTATAAAGTAACACATTAAATAATTATTAAACAAGGGCTAGAACCAAGATCTCCTAAATCTTAGCTAGTGATTTAAAATCAACCTCTTGTGTGTGTTGTTGCTGCTGTTGTTGTTGTTGTTGTCTTGTGTGTGTGTGTGTGTGTGTGTGTGTGTGTGTGAGGGAAGAAGGCAGGGCAATTGGGATAAAGTCATTTACCAAAGGTCACACAACTAATAAATGTTAAGTGTGTAATACCGGATTTGAACTTAGGTCCTCTTGATTCCAGGGTGAGTGCTTTGTTCCCTGTGCCACCTTGCTCCCCCTAAAATCAATGTCACTATTATTGATTCCAATATTTTTTTTTTCCTTTTTTAATCCATGTAGTATCTTTGCATTTTCATGAATTTCACTTTTTAAATATAAATTAATGAATCATTATCCATTTAAATTTTCTTCAAAGTTCATCTACATATGTGTTTTATTTATCTATATCAATGTCAATACTCACATGTATAGCGATATTATAGTAAGGAACTCCTATATAGAAAGGGCTACTGAACCCCACCAAATACCAACCAACTGCTACTTTAGCTAAAGCAGCAAGAAATCCTGAGAGAGGAGAGGCATCTTGTGCTAGAAGAGTCAAAGCACTATCACTGCCTGCAGCACAATCTCCCCTCAGACCCCAAAAGTGTCATCCTAGGACTCTGAACCCAAAGTTCTTGGGAATAGCACTGGAGTTCAGAACAACAGTCCTGCTTTAAGTTCAGTCCCTGTAATTATCATCTCAGGAAGCAAATTCCGTATAGAAGGGACCAGGCCAGGCATTTCCACCAGTTTCTGACTGATTGCCATATACAGGGCAGAAAAAAAACAAGCTATCAGAAGTAGCAAATTAAAATGAGGAAGGGATAGGTGGCAGCAAGTGTCAAGCAACTCTAAAAAAACATACCATCTCAATCATCACCTCCTCTCAACTCTCATTGGAAAGATCACATTCCCTGAGCCCAAGAGCCTTAAGAATAATAATAATAATATCCCTAATACTACCAGCCTGAACTTCGAGGAGCTCCCAAACTAATGGAGAAAAGCAATATGAAAAAGGAAGCTGGAAAGACGGAGGTAGATACTATCAGGGCATGATAATGATGGGGTCACATCTAAAGAAATATATGTGGGAAATGAAGAGATAGGTGGTCTGAGAGTTTTTTTTTAATATGGAGTATTTGTGAGTTTTTCAATGGCAGAAGATACTAAGAGCTCTCATAAATTGTGAGTGCCAACATTGTTTTAAGGGGGATAAATTTCCTGATAATAAGTTTCGAGAGGTATGAAAATGGTGGAGTTCAAAACAGGAAAGTACAAATTAGAAAATAAAATAGGGGGCACTTATTAAATTTGTAACAAATAAAAAAAATTAACTCCTATTTTCCCATTGACATACATTATAAAAGAAAAGATACATTCTGGGCATAATCAGATAATTATCTGTACAAGGAATCAATTACTTCAAATCATAGGATCATTGATCTAGAGTTGAAAGGGATTTTAGAGACCACCCAGAGTAATCACTTCATTGTATCATAAGA
Organism: Petaurus breviceps papuanus; assembly: GCF_028583685.1. Classification (NCBI taxonomy): domain Eukaryota; kingdom Metazoa; phylum Chordata; class Mammalia; order Diprotodontia; family Petauridae; genus Petaurus; species Petaurus breviceps. Next base: position 29,094,220 of record NW_027185804.1, read on the forward strand.
AGAACTTTAGTTCAGGATATTGTAATGCCAAGGAAAGGCAACTTCCCAAGGTTCAGAATACCAACATAGGTGCTCTCCATTTTATTCAGTGATAAATTAAGAACAGAGGGAATCAAAATATGACATCATTCAAAATACAGCATTTACTAAGTGTGATTAAATAATCTCCAAGTACTACCCCACCCCATCATTCAATCAATTACAAAGTCCCTGTTCTAAATACTAATCCACCCCTAGGCTGTACCTTCATTTAGTCCATCACAAAGCCCCTCTTCTCAAATGGAGATTAGTTTCCAATCATAAGTAAAGTACATTCACTTGTTCAATCATAGAACACAAAAAGGTCAAAAGTTCCCCACCCCTGGATCACAATTGAATCTACCCCAGAGTTACAACAAGTTTAAGAACAGCACTTAATACCCAAATGGAGGTCTTTTCTTCATCTTGATCTGAGGCAAGTTCTCAGAAATCTTTGTTCCTGGGGAGACAAAGCTTAGCAAGGCCACAAGATACATTGCCAGTCTCTTCATTAATTCATCCTATGTCTGCAGAACAGTCCTAGGACCCCTGAAAACGTTAGCAAAACCCTCTCCCAGGATTTCTGTAAACATACAACAAGAAAATCCTTCTTCGGGGCTTCTGAACCAACAGAAAGGTTCCCAGACCCCTGCAACAACAGCACTGCCCTTCACCAGTGGACAGTATTCACTCTCTGTCTGCAGGACAGTCTCAGGAGCTCTTACCCAACAGCCAGGTTCCAGAACTTCTTCAACAACAAGACTGTCTTTCACCAGTGGACAAATCTGGCAAAACAACATCAAAACAGACAGACAAAGTACCAGCAAAACAGCCATGTCTCCTCAGTCCTTGGCAGCTCTGGGGGCAGGTCTCAAAAGTCCAGGGCAATTCAAAGTGGCCCTCAGCAATCCTCTCACTCTCTCTCTGCCTCCACGAGGGTGCTGCTTCCAAAAAGTTCTTCTGCCTCTCTCCTGTGTCTCTCCAAGTCTGCTTCACCAGCTCCTCCCAGTTCAGCACTCTCTTTTTCAACAAGTCCATCCCACAGGTGGGATTAACAAGTTCTGGGTTTTAACACAATCAATTTGAAAACCAAGCCAATACAGGGGGATCTTTATATTCCATTACTATCACAGATATTAAGTGCCTTACTCAAGATTACATAAGTAGTAAACAGAAGCAGTGAAAGAATGGAAATCCATTCCAAAGTAAGAGAATCTCATTTTATCTTTTTCTATGTAAAGCCTTTTACATGTTTTCAGACTCCTTCTTAACTATTTCAGTTCAGGACATCCATCTGAGATATCTATGTTTCCAAGATCAAAATAAATGGTATTTTACAGAAAATAAATATTTGAAATTGTTTACCATGGTATTCAAAGATGTTAAGAGAAAATGAGGACTCTTCACATTACTCTGAATGGATTTGTCCCCTGTAGTTAACTTATAGGAGCTACAGTCAAGGGTCTTACAGAATAAGTAAATATGAATGAGTTGTTCTTTGCAAAACTAGAGATAATACCTTCAGTTACTGGATAATAGATGAAAGTGAGTACTGAAATATTAGAATATGTGTTAGAAATCATGCTACAAAGGGAAAAAAAAAAGCTATATTTGCCAGTGGTATAGTTTCACTATGAAGCCCTATGGAAATATATATAAAGATTCTCTATTTTTACATACTAAATGATTAATTTGCCATAGTATCATTGTATTTACATTGCATCTTCCTCCTAGAGAGCTCTGTTTTCAGATATATTAATTCATATATTTTTATAAGAGAAATTCCATGAGTAGTTATTGTTTGTTTTTTTTTTTTAAAGCAATCGGGGTTAAGTAACTTGCTCAAGGTTACACGGCCAGGTGTTTCTGGGTGGGTGCTAAGTGTCTGAGCCCGCATTTTATCTCCAGGTCATCCCAACACTGGAGCCAGGCTCTTACTCGCTCTGCTACCTGGCCGCCCCTAGTTATTGATTTTTAGGATAGATAACCTAAAGTTCATAAAACTAAAATGATTTTCACTAAGATTCCATAGCTATCATAGCATAGCCTTTCCTCAATCTCAAACTGATCCCTGACTTTCCCTGAATAATGATCTATTCTCCCATCATCTATGGTCAATGATAACCCTTATGTTTCACTCTTAGTTATCCAATGGAACATAATAAATGAGGGCTGTACTTGAATTCAGAAAGACCTTGTTTCAATCGAGACTCAAACACTTACTGGTTGTATAACTGACCACATGTCAATGTTTCTAGATCTCAGTTTCTGCATCTATAACAAGGGGCTATAATAGTATATATCTTACAGATTTGTAGGGAGGATTAAATTTGTTCATGTGTCTAGAGTGCTTTGAAAAACTTGTATCCTCAGTGCCTTTGGTAGTATACTTTCCAGGGATGTAAACATTGATAATGAGGTTGATGCTAGCTCGGTGTTTAGGAGGCAATGAAGGAAAGCATAGGAGAGAAGAGGTATTAGACTGACTACCAAACTGATTGGCTACAGAGCCATTGTGCAGACCTCATTGTTGTATGACTATGAAATCTATATACCTGCATGATGCCAGGAAAATGAATCACTTCCATATGAATTGTCTTAGGAAAATTCACCTGGCAAGATAAAGTACTAGACACTGAGGTGCTTTAGTGAACTAAATTGCCAACCATTCAAACTCTGCTTCAGTGAGCTCAATTCCAATAGGCTGACCACATTGTTCAAATGCAAAACATATGCTTGCCAAAAAGATTAGTTTATGAAGAACTCACATACGGCAAGTGTTCACATGGAGATCAGAAGAAGTCATACAAGGACACTCTCAAGGTATCTCTTAAGAACTTTGGAACTGACTGTGTGACATGGGAGAGACTGGCACAGGACCTCTCACTATGGCTGTAATGGTAATGGTAATTGGAAGATCTTCCCTGCCCCTTAATAAGCCTAGAGGAATTTGAAGGCTTTCCCTGCTTTAAAGATATACTCATCCCCCTGATAGACTGAATGTAATGACATGGGGCCTGTAGTGGGAGGAGTTTGGTGAGGGGGGGAGCAGAACCCACAGTAAGCTGGGAGTCAGAGCAGTTAGAGACTAAGGGAGGAGACAAAATACCGGAGGCAGACAGTTAGTCTTGTGAGTAAATGTTCCTTTGTGGGATGGCTAAATAAAGCATGATATGACTCTCTGTGGTGTTATGGTTTATTAATTTCTTTGCTACTGGATTCAGTATGATGGATTCAGCTTTCAGGTTTGGGAATTCTGTGTTCTGGTGTCTGAATAAATATTGTGCTTCCGTCTTCTCTATGGATAGTCTGTTATATTCTGTGATTGAGCACTATGTCAGCAAATTTATAGTTGACATGGCCCTGTGATATCTCATTGGCCCTACATTGGCATACTAACATCAGAGAAGGTGCAATGTTCTATGAGCAAAGCAGAATTGAAACGACTCAAAGGAAAAACAGGATGTGTAAATTTACAGCATCTACCCCAGATATTCACATGAACTATGGGTGCCCGGATTGTGGTAGAGCATTCTGAACTCCTATTGTTCTAATCAGCCACAGTTGGACACATTAAAATTTGACTCTGTCATTTTGAGCCTCTTTGAGAATGAAGAACAACAATGAACCAACCAATCCTCGGTGCCTAGATCATAGTGGCTACTTGATAAATGCTCACTGGATTAATTATGAAAAAATGAACAATTTCAACATAAATATGGGACAGATGAAAAAAAAAACATAATTCCCCTGAATATTGAACTATATTTCCTAGTATGTGGTTTTAAGTTCTCCCTCATGCTTTAACATCACTGACTACTAAGATATAGGTTGACGACATAGAAGATTTATTAGATAATACATAACATTTCTCTTTGAATAGAAAGTAAGATACTAATCAAGTACTTCATATTTTAATCGAACTGCTACTTATTAGTATTATTATTAAATAACAAAAAAAAATCTAGTGTTGGGAAAGATCTTTCTTACCTAGACCAAATCTTACATTGTTCAATGAAATTCCTCTCTATGACTGATCTACACTACACACACACAAATGTGTGACAGGTGGAATCAGAAATAATTGAAAAAACAAAGGTCTAAGCATCTGATCACATTACTTGATTAAGCAATGCATAATAATTGCTTAATAAATAAGGATGTGTCCTTCTTCAACTTGGCACTAGACCCTAAATACAGGTGGAGAGGGGGAGATGTTTATGCATTAAAAAATATTAATAAAATAAAATTAATTAAACAAAGCAATTAATCCGGATAAAAATAGGTAATCTGATTTCTAACTAGAAGGAATATCAGGGACTTTCTTAGTTGGGAGGGGGAGAATAAAAAGATGCAACTTTCTGAAATCAGAAAAAGAGGTGACCCACTCCCCTCAAGTGTCTGTATTTAATCAAAGGAATATGGAAACAAAATTTATTGACCAATACAAAGATAACTTTCAGATTAGACATATGGATTGCATAAGATGTATAATTGAGAGACAATTCCTTGCATTAATCTTTGGATCTTACTGGGATTTTGGTCAATATAATTTGGGGCCTTCCTAACTAACTTCCTTAGTTAACGACACAGCAGCTAGAGATGATCCAACTTCCCAGCCATGCAGTGCTAAATTCAAAGGACAAAACAACATTTTCTCACAATTCCCATCATTGAATAAAGTTTTCTCACAAGACAGAAATTGGACTAGACCCATAATTGAATAGAAAGGGAACTGAGTTCAATCCAGAATTGAATCACAAGGTAGAGCCAATGTAGTTCACTATATTCCCACAATTCCCATGAGTGAACATGAGTGATTATAGGTTCCCCTCATTAGAGTTACATGCCCCACTTATAGAATTATAATCCCTGGAATAAACAATTTCAGAATTCCAAGGGACCTCAGTGGTCCTCTAGTCCAATTCCTACCTAAACAAATATCACTTTTTAATATATCTGGCAAATGGTTATGTAGCCTTATTTTAAAGAGCTCTAAGGAGGACAAATACCCGTCATTGAGATTATTTCCCACTCCACTTGGCAGTATCTCCAATTATACATTGTCTAAATTTGAATCTTTCCACCTTCAAAATTTTCCTAATTCTGCTATATGTGGTTACTTTTTGTTATATTCACTATAGTTTCTCTCCCACTTATTCCATATCAAAATATTATCTTCTTTAAATGTCAGATTTGAAGTGTACAGGGACTGTATTTTATTCAACTTTGAATCTCCCTCAAATGCATCCCTAATTGCCTCAAGTATTTTTTTGTCATTTTTCAGTCATTTCTGACTCTTTGTGGTGCCCTTATAACAGGCACTAAATAAGTATTTGTTAGAATGAATGCATAACAATTGAGTTGGACATTCTCACCTAATATAAGAAGCCAACATTCACTTATCAGACTTCTCACATTCATTGCCTCTTGTCCCAACCAGAGTGTATTGTGGGAATTTAAATATCTAATATATTCCAGGAGGAACATGTCATCCTCTTACAAACACTAGGGCTTCTGGGGCATTTAAATCTATATATTACGGAGGAAAAGAAACAGAAAATAATTGCATCTGTGAACATAGAAAAGCAATTCTCTCCTTCAAATAAAATACTATTCTCATGGTTCCATAAATTACCTGTTACTTGCAGTATTGCATGAGTATGAACTCATTAAAGGCTGGAGTTCAGGTTTCACCTAGGTCCTTATCCTAATTTCTTGTCCAGTTAGATGTTGTAGGTCCTTTTTATTACTGTCACAGACCTCTGCATGATGTGTCTGCAACATAAAAGGTACATAATCAATATTAATTAACTCATTGACTGACTCAATCCCTCTTGCCTCTTTGTATGTTCATCTCTCTTTCACTGTTCCTTTCCCTTTGGTTCAATTCCACAGATTATTCTAATCACCTCCTTTCCTGAGATTAGGCATAAAATAGCTGTGACACCTGGAGTGATTATGGTAAAGACAACCAGCACTTTGCTAATTCTTGCATATCTTGAGGGAATAAATTGGTTTTTATATATTTAAGCCTTTTGCTGTTTTACAAGCCAATTCCACAATGACACCACTGAGGTGTTGGGGCTGCTCTATTCCTCTTTGGTTTCTGTTACATTGGGTCAACTTACTTTGACCCATAGCTCTTATCTCCTTCCTCTTCCAGACTTTAAAACATTAGATGAATTTTTTTACTTTCTTCAAATACAGGGTTTGTGGTTCAATGAGTCACCCTCATTCTGTTTTCATTTCTTTCCATCATCAGTTTTCCTCTAGAGTTGCTTAAGTGAGTTATGTAAATTAGCCAAGGCAAAGATCTCTAATAGGAGGTGGGGAAGGGATGGAAGTTCTACCCAGAATAACCACCTGAGAAACAGATTAGAGGGATCATTTTTTTAGAAATTCACAAATAAATACATAAATGACATCTAAATCTAATGATTCCTTTCCCAAATTCAGAGCTGATTTTCTTATCTTTTCATCACTATGATATAGGAATGTGAATTTAATACATTTTTTTCCTCAAAATTAGAACTCTAGAAATTGCACATGAAAACACCTGAAAACAAAAGACCCTTAAGTAAATATAGATGGAGTTGTAAAATTGTTAATACCACCCAGAGCAGCAAGCCAGTTGATCCACACTTTGCAATATAGGAACTTCCTCATTTTTCTTTTTTGCATTTGAAATAGTGTCCTCATGGATAAACAGATCAAAAGAAAAGGGAGTAAGACCATTCTGCCCAAATTATCCTTTTTTTTTTTCTATTTTTAGTTTAAAGTTGTATGATGTATTAAAAAAAAAAGCTTGGAGATATTCCACAGGGACAAACTGAGAAAGATTTGGGGTCATCTGCAGTCAGTATAAGCTGCTTACAACACTTCCCCAGGCTTCTGGTTTCCTTTTTACTTTGAACAGGAGAAAATTGTTTATTTAAAAAAAAAAGCAATAACAAAGAAAATGAGGACTGGGGCTTAGTAGAAAGTGGAGGAAGGCAAAGATGGCATAAGAAACCTCTTTTCCATTGGAATCTTTGATTATTATTCTTCATAGCCTCCTCTCTCTGCCTTTCACTTACCAGCAACTTTCCACTGTAGGCTCCGATTCCTTACACTAAAAATAATATTCATCCTGCCCTACCTTTTTAGAAAGGTGACAGAAGAAAGAGTGAATGTCAACTGAGTTTCCTAAAGGTAAAATATACGTTTTATAAGGATTCTAGAATTTATGGAAAATGTCACCAAAAACCTGGAATAAAAAACTGAAGGACTAATGAAATGAAGCCTCGACTTATTAAGGATGCTGATATTACCTTCTCCTTCTGCTCAGGATCATGCAGGACTGACCAAATTTAGAAGAATTGGCATTTTTAAAAAGTTTAAGAATGAACAAAGATACATTCTTTATATTCTTACATATGTGTTCCCCTACACCCCCCCCTCCACACACACACATTACAAAGGGCTAAAAGAGCATTATTTTTCCCCAAATTCTAAAATAGTCTTGGCATTTTAAAATGGAGAGAGTATTAAACATCACTGAAAAGCTTTTCTTTGTATAGTAACATGTAGTTTAAAGAAGACTGAATTTAGCATCAGAAAATCTTGATTTCACTAAAAATCATTTATTAAATATACACTATGAACAAAGCCACCATTTTGCGGTGAATAATACATTGCATCTGCTGCCCTTTCTGGTCTCAACTCTACAGAAGAAGATGTCTCATCCCAGAATAAGTTCATCATCTTGCTGCTAACTCAAGCCTTGATTGACCACAACTCCCTCCACCTCCTCTCCCTCTCATTGAAGGACTGGAGAGTAGAGGACCAAGCTTCACCCAATGCCTTCCTTTATAGAGGGCAGAAACTGGATACTTAGATTGCTCTCCTTTTCATCTGCTGCCCTGCATAGTACCAATTCCACAACATACCCCTCTGCCAAGTACCCATTTTTTCCTCTACCTCCCACTGCTTTCCTGCCTTCTTTAGTGTGTTGTCTCCATCTTTAGATTATAAGGTCCTTGAGGACAAGGACTATGGTTTTCTTTTTCATATTTGTGTTCCCAATGTCTGATACATGACAGGTGCTTAAAACATTTATTGTATTGAATTTAGATTCAAGAAGACCTAAGTATAACTTTTACCTCTGCCACATGGTACCTGTGTGACCCTGGACCAGTTATTTAAATTCTGAGTATCCCAAGTGACTCACTAAGACTATATGTTGCAATATAGATTTGCATTGGTTGATTGAATTTTCTTGCCAGGACTTCTCTATTCTGATGAATTCATAGATCCAGTCTTAATGAAATAATGTGTCAGGTATAAGGAATTGAAATATGAAAATTAAAAAGAACACGTCCTCAAGAAACTTACATTCCTTGTATGGGGTGTGGGAGGAAGGGAATACAAACTATACACAGATGAAAATACAAAAATGTTCAAAGCATTATAGAAAGTAGAGGTAGCATGGAATAATGTATTAGTTGATCTCAAAGCCAAGAAACTTTGTTAAAGTCCCACCTCTGACAGCTACTGGGTGGGTGTCCCTGGACAAGCTCCTTAACACATCAGTGGGACAGATGATTTTAACTATTTTCAGAGAAGGTACCGACCTACATTTGTCAAGAGAGTTAACCAATCTGGGATTTTTCTATATTTTCAAAGCCCCAAGTGCATTCTCTATCTTAACCCTGTGCAAGTGATTTTGCAGGGAAGAGGGAGATCAGGAAAGTCATGGTATAGTAGATGACAATTGAGCTGAGCCTTGCAATGAGCTAGAGATTCCATGAGGCAAGACTGAGGAAATAGGACATCCCAAGCATGGGGAATGACTCATGTTAAGGCATGGGGACAGGAAGTGAGACATGCACAGACAAGTGTGAATCCCAACTTAGCAGCTTATCACTTGTATGACCTTGGCTTATCTTTCCCTTCTTTTGAACTGTTTCCTATTCTGCAAAATGAGGGGTTTGAACTAAGCTAGATCATTACAAAGGTCCCATCTACCACTAAATCTTCCTAATCTATGTATAATATGAGCAAATGACCAGTGACATTTCTTTGTCCTTATAGTTACATTTCATATTCATCATAATCATGGATTATGCTAAGACATAACTGAGATTTTGCCCCCAGTTATAAAATCTGCATGCACAAAACTGAATAAATGTCTTATTTTAGCAGGATAAAAAGGAATGAAGAGAATCAAAACTCATGTTAAAGACAGTAGTTTGATGTTCTAGGTGATTATGGGAATAATAGATTATGAGCTATTTTCTACATCCCTCTCCTCCTCTATCCCACAAATAAGCTCCCCATCTGCCTTGCCCTATCTACTTCCCAGGGTTTCCCCTTTTTTATGTCCTTACTGCATAGACCAGCATCTCTCCTGCCCTCCTGCCACAAAGGCTGGACCATTTACTCAGAGAGGACACAGAATGGCATCCATGCTAACATCCTTTTCATGTGCTATATAGGATGAAGCCTGGCTTAGGCATAGGTAGAATGCAAAGGGCACAAGATCCTAAAAGCCAAGCACTAAACCATACCCACAAGTTTCCTTTCAACTCTGAGATTCTAACCACTATATACGAATTCTCCATCCCATTTATATTAATTTGTTTATCAAATTATTTTTATATCATTATTAATGGTAGACCTGATGCCAGCACCCTTTTAGCTCAGATTTAGTGTAGAGACAAAATGAGGCAATTATAGTAAACAAAAGTAGGTTTACTTAATCCTATAATAGCAAGAATTTGCAAAAAGAATACATTGGTGCCTAGCATAGTTAAAATATATCTCCCTCACCACCAACACCCTCATCTCCATAGAGAAATATGTATGTTCAATAGGGAAGGATGTAGGGAATTATGTGGTCTCCAAATGTCCACCATATTGGAAAGGCATCCTATCAACATTCAGTTTTAAAATCCAGGGTTTTATACTACTAGGTGACCAGGAAGGCACATAATGTAGACTGAGGCCACATTGCAAGGTAGATATTAATATCATTCTTATTTTCAAGATGAGGTGTTTAGGGATTAGAGAGATAAATAACTTTCCCACAATCACATCGTTGAATTCAATCTTTTCATTTAATCAATGAACATACTGAAGAAAAGAAAATTGAAATGACATGTCCTGAGTCACACAGGTTGAAAGTAAATGAGGTGAGATTTGAAGCCGAGGTCTTTCTAACTCTAAATCCAATGTTCTAGCCATGAATCCATGCTCACCCTTCATATACACCAAGGCATCAATGAATTTCTCTCTCCACTTCAGTTTCCTGAAGTCAACTAAGTACAATGACATTTCTGGAAGAATTAGATCATTCCAAAGTTTCTTTCCAGTTTTAAATCTATGATTTTATTAATGGTAGAGTCTTAGAACCCTCTTTTCCCCAGGATGAACACTGATTTAGGTATTCTCAAGAAATTTTCTTCTTCAAGAGTGAAAAAGAATGGGGGGGGGGTGAAATAGAAAGGCAGAACATTCAATGTCACTCTAGGACACAAGTAATTAAATTGGTAACCTAAAATTGAGCTAGCAGTAGTTAATTAACCAGAATAAAATTAGGCAAAGATTACATTTTAAGTGAAACATAAGACCTTGCACACAGTTAGCATTCAATAAGAATTGGCAGGATTTAATTATATTAATTTTAAGGGATTGAGGACTTTCAAAGAGAGTATAAACAATATAATGTGATATTAAATATTTTTTTCAATCCATGCATGAAGTCTCCACTATGTGCAGAATACTGGGCTAGACATGGAGGGAAGCACAATGTTTAGGAAAATGATGAACCCTCTATTCAGGGAGTTTATAATCTAATGGTGGTAAAGACCATAACACATACTTTAATATACTTTAATGCACACTAATTCATGTTAAATATGCTAAATAGTCATAAAAGAAAGTTATATAAGAAGTCTGCAAGGAAAAGCATTTTCATTTGAAGGGGCTAGGTCAGAGGAATAAAGGGACATATAGGAAAACTTCCTAGAGGAGCTAACATTGGCACTTGAGGAATATATAGTCCCATATTAGACTTTCCTTCATATCCCAACTCTCTTTTAGATGACACTGAACATGGAATCTGAAGACTGGGATTTCAATCTTCCTTGTATAACTTTTACTGAATAACCTTGGGTGTGTCATAACCTCTCTGAACCTCAGTTACCTCATTTGTCAAATGAGGAGCCTGGAATAGACAACCTCAAAAATCTTTGGCAACTCTAAGATACTTCTTTATGATCTCTTATTTTGCTTCATTTCCTGGGGTAAAAAATACACCAGTATATCAAGGTGTTTGTAATGGTATCAATGTACAAACTTCACAAAGTCATATCACAAATCCTACATTCACCAAGTTTCCTGGTAATTGAAGAGGTGAAGGGCCTTGCTAAGTGTCACACAACTAGCTAGTAACTAACCAAGATGGGATTTCAATCTGGGCCTTTGTAAAGTTACTTTCAGCAATCTAGCTACCCACCCATACTGCTGCTTGAAAATATATTGCTGATGCTTCTCTTCGTGGATTATCATATTAAGAAAATACAAGCAAAGCAGATTTCAGAGAAATAAGGAAGATTGAAAAATCCCAGCAAAACTCTATAGGCTTAAACAATTTCATCTTGATTAGGATGAATTTCTTAATTTTCATATTCTGTATCAACTGAACTATAATAAGGTTCTGTTATTTCTTTGACTCAGTCCTCTACATTTAGTATGTGTTTATACTTTCAATGTGAATATATTGAGATTTTTTTTTTAATTTTTAATCAAAGACCTCACCTGCTCCTTCAATCCAATCATTAAAAGGACTTGGGTTAGGTTGTTTCTAAATATGTGATTTTCTCAGAGTAGTGAACTGCTCATAAAGAAACTTGAATGATAAAAACTCATACTATATCTATAACTTAGTCTGTAGAATCACCAAGTCAACAACTATTTATTTTTGGTTTTCTTTACGTAAGAGTTTCTACTAATAACTGACGATAAAAAGAAAACAAATACAGTCCTTTCTCTTAAGAAACTTGAAGTTTTGTGCACTGGAAGCTGAGTGGTTGGGCCAAAATAACACAGTTAATATATTTCTGAAAAGAAACTTGAACCTATATCCTTGACACTAAAAAATGGTGTCCAAAAATGCCTTAACAGTGACCTACAGAATGTGTCAACAGTGACCTACAGAATGGGAAGGGAACTATCCACTACTCTGGATATGAATAACTCTGGAACCTATTTAGTATGTTTGTGTGTGTGAGTGTGTCTGTGTGTGTGTGTAAATGTTGTTTCTAGTATTTTTTTTGTGTAGCTGTAAAGCACTTTCTGATATGTGTTAATGAAAAAGGAGGATTTTTTTATATGGTTTGGCTGGCAGCCCCTTCAAGGAGTGGTAGAACAATATGCTAATAAACTCTTTTGAAAAGTTAAATGATACTTGAAATGTGTCCAAGAAGTTATTTCCAAAGACCTGTGGATTTGTAAAAAGTGTTTTCAGTGACAAGTGCTTCTAAATGTATCATAAAGAAAATGCTAGCATTCAACCTTGAATAAGGTTCTAGATAACAGAATTTAATCATTGCAGCAAATATTTGTTGCTATAGCTGCATGGTATTCTATCCCTCCCTTACTTTCAAATGTCCATCAGTTGTTCATCCTTTCACTTTAAGTGATGGAATATATAAATTCCTTCAGTATTTGATAAAGGGCAAAGGTGAAAGAGAAAAGGAAAAGAAGTAAAAGAGGAAGAGAAAGAGGGATGGAAGAGGAAAAGATGGAGAGAGGAAGGAAGGAGAAAGGAAGAAAGGAAGGAAGGAAAGGAGAACAAAACATCATTACTTATGGAGAGAAACAAAATTTTGTGAGAAAGGGAGAAATGTGGGTTTGAAAGATATTCAATCCATCTGTGGTCCACCACCCTTCACAGAATCAGGACTGAAAAATCTGGAAACATCATATGGTGACTGACAGATTCGGAATCATTGAACCTGTGTTTAACGGCTCAGTCATTTAGTCTTGATGATTAGCATAGTAGATGCTTAATAAATGCTTCTTGAGTTGACTGAATTCCCTAAAGCACAGGTCTGGGGGATGGAACCAAGATAGTGAAGTAAAACCTGGAACTTCCTTGAGCTCCCACTCTAACCTCCACCAATGCATATAAAATATGACTCTAAACACAAAAAGCAACAGAGACAAACAAATCTCCCACTGAAGACAGCCTGGCAGGCCAACAGGAAGGGTCTCACACCATGCCAAGAGTCAAGCAGAGTCCCACCCATGCTAGCACAGACTGGTCAGGGCAGACTTGAGGAGAGTGAATCACTGGGAGTTGTGGCACTTTCCAGACTTCTCAACACATAAAAGTCAAAGAGAAGTAAAAGGTCAGTGCATAACAATGTTGACCCTGAGTGAGAGAAGAGCACAGTCTGGCCCCTGTCCACAGGGTGGTGTATGTGACTGCAGCTGCAACTGATACTGCTGCTGCTGCTTTTGTGTCCAGGCCTACAAATGGTAAGGGGACAAAGTGATTGTCCAGAGGACATTTGCAGGAATATCTCTGCTGGCACTGAGGCAGAATTCCCTTGCTTTGCCCTGCTTGGATCTGTGTCACAGTCTTGGGTGGTGGTCCTGGGGTGAGGTGCACTGATGTGGCAAAGCATTTTGAGACTATGGAGACAAAGTCCTCCTCACAGTTCTGAGGCAGGTGCCTGAAAAACTCTGAAAAATGCTAAACAAACCCCACAAATTTGATACATGGCACTCTCCATTCTGGAAGCAGAGTTCTACCTTGGCAAAGAGCTCAAAAGTCAAGTAACTGACTGTCAAGGTGAACAAACAGAGAAAGCACAATCACACTATAGAATCCTTTTGGGGGCACAAAGAGGATCAAAAGATAGAACCAGAAGACAAAAAAGTCAAAACTCCAGCATCAAAAACCTCCAAGAAAAATATGAATTGATTACAGGTCATGGAGGAGCTCAAGAAATATTCTGAAAATCAAGTAAAGAAGTAGAGAAAAAATTGGGAAGAGAAATTATAATGATGCCAGAAAATCATGAAAAACAAGGCAAAAGCCTAACAGAAGTAAATAACAACTGAAAAAATACATTAACTCAAATAGCAAAAGAGGTCCAAATAGCAAGTGAGGAGAAGAATGCCTTAAAAAGCCAAACTGGCCAGATGGAAAAGGAATTTCAAAAACCCACTGAAGAGAATAATTCCTTTAAAGTTAGATTGGAGCAAATGTATGCTAATGACTTTATAATAAATCAAGATACAAAAAAAAAGATCTAAATGAATGAAAAAAATAGAAGGCACAGTGAAAAATTGCATTGGAAAAAACACTGACCTGGAAAATTGATCCAGGAGAGATAATTTTAAAAATTATTGGACTACCAGAAAGCCATGGTCAAAAAAGGAGCCCAGAAATCACCCTTTAAGAAATTCTCAAGGAAAATTGTCCTGATATTCTAGAACCAGAGGACAAAATAGAAATTGAAAGAATTCACTAATCTCCTCTTGAAAAGATTCCAAAAACAAAACTCCTAGGTATATTATATCCAAATTAAAGAGTTTCCAGGTCAAGGAGAAAATATTACACACACTGCAGAAGAAACAATTTGAATATTGTGGAAATCCAATGAGAATAACACCAGATCTAACAGTTTCTACATTAAGGTATCAAAAAGGCTTGGAATTCAACATTCTGGATGTCAAAGGGGCTAGGATTAAAACCAAGAATCATGTACCCAGCAAAAATGCATATAATGCTTCAGGGGAAAATATGGACATTCAATTAAATACAGGAGTTTCAAAAATTCTTGATAAAAGGACCAGAATTGAACAGAAAAAAATGACTTACAAATACAAGAAGCAAGAGAAGCATTAGAAGGTAAACAGGAAAAAGTAGTCAAAATGAACTTATTAAAGATGAGCTATTTACATTCCAACATGGAAAAATGATCATTGTAACTCATGAGACTTTTCTTGGTATGAGGATAGTTGAAGTGTGTTTGTGTGTGTGTTTGTGTATAGATATATACACATATGTATGTGTGTCTACATGTACACATAGCCAGAGGCCACAGGATGAGTTGAATATGAAGAGATGATATCTAAAAAATAAAAATACAAGCTTACTGAGGAATATATTGGGAGAAGGAGAAAGGGAGAGATAGAATAGGGCAAATTAAGTCACTTAAAAAAGCCAAGAGAAAACTGTTACAAAGGATGGGAAGAGCAGAAAGGTGAAAATGAATGAGTCAATCTTACTCTCATTGGATTTGATTTAAGGAGGGAAAAACATACACACTCAATTGGGTATCTTAACCTACAGGAAAGCAGGGCAGAAGGGGCAAAAGGGGGGAATGATAGAAGGGAGTAAAGAGTGAGGAAGAGGGTAGTTAGAAGTAAACATTTTGAAAAGAGACAGGGTCAAAGGAGAAAATGGAATAAATGGGGGGTGGATAGGATGGAGGGAAATATAGTTAGTCTTTCACAATATAACTGCTATGGAAATGTTTTGCATAACTATACATGTATGACCTGTATCGAATTGCTTGTCTTCCTAATGGGGATGGGTGAGGAGGGAGGAAGGGAAAGAATCTGAAAATCAAAGTTTTAAAAACAAATGTTAAAATTGTTTTTTACATGCAACTGGGAAATAAGATATTCAGGCAATGGGATATAGAAACCCATCTTGCCCTACAAGAAAGTAATGGGGAGGGATGGGGAAGGACTCAAGAGAGAAGAGATTGAGGGAAGGGATATTCAGTATGCTTGCTATCTTGGGGTGAGAGGTAGGGGAGAGATGTGGAGAAAATTTGTAAATCAAAATTTTGTGAACATGAATGTTGAAAACTATAAAAATAGTAAATAAATAAAGTACAGGTCTGAATTTTTCATTCCTCTTCTCTGAAATCTCCAGTGATTCCTATATAACATTAAGGTAAATAGATACTCCTTTTTGAGGCATTTTAAGCCATTGACAAAGTATTTCCTTACACTCCAATCAACTTTTTTCTTTTTTTCTTTTCTTTTCTTTTTTCTTTTTTTTAGTAAAGCAATTTGGGTTAAGTAACTTGCTCAAGGTTACAAGGCCAGTTATTTCTGGATGTGGTGGTAAATATCTGAGCCCGGATTCGATCCCAGGTCATCGTGACTCTGGGGCCAGTGCTCTTACTCACTGTGCTACCTGGCTGCCTCCAATCAACCTTTCTAAAGTGATTATATATGACTCCCTGGTCCTGGAATCAGAAAGACCTGAGTTCAAATCTGACCTCAGAAACTAACTATGTGACCTTGGGCAAGTCATTTAACACTGTTGCCTCAATTTTCTCAACTGTAAAATAGGGATATTAATGACATTTACCTCTCAGGGATGTTATAGAGAGCAATTAAGATATATTTAAACCACTTCATGTAACATAGTAGATACTTCTCTCCCCTTTTAACATGTTCTATGATCTAGTCCAACCAGCTTTGTACAAGATACCATATATCATGTCTTTATGCCTTTGCACAGGATGTCATGCCTAACGTATAAAATTCCTAGCTTCTATCTTTTTAAGCGCTATGTACTAAATGATAATTTTTTTCCTACCCTGACCTTTGTTATTAACTGCCCATTCACTGCAAGTATACATATAAATAAAAGTATATTTTATATATATGCATGTATACAAATATACATGCATGCATGTATATATATATATATGGGTATATACGTGTGTACACACACACATATATATTTTTTTTTCCTTATTTCGAATGTAAGGTCTTTGAAGGCACAGATTATGTTCATTTTGGTCATTATATCCCCAATATCTAGTACAGTACCTGAGAAATACTGTGCCCTTAACAAATGTTTATAAATTATTTCATTGTCATCAGGCATGTCACAATGCAATAAAAAAAGAAATGCATCTGAGGTCATAAGGCTTGGGTTCAAAAATCTCACAGCACCCCTTGCTACTTACATGACCACAGTCAACCACTTTGTTTCACTGTCCTCAAAGTGTATTTTTTGTTCTATTAGGTTCCCCCCAACTCTAGATCCATTATACTAAATATTAAATCTTTATTGTCATGTATCCTTGTTTTTAAAGAGCTGCTTTAAGTTGATGGGCTTCTCAGGTCCTTTCCAGTTTGACATCTCCTAAATCAACCTAGATATTCATCTTCTATAACTCAAATACTGTTACAAAAACATATCTGTAATTAAAATTTCAATAGAAGAGAAAAATTCCAATAACCCCTATATTGGATACAATATTTCCTTTAGCCCCTGGCATGGTGCTTTGCTCACAGTGAGCACTTAATTAAAGTTTGTTGAATATTCAATATGATAAAATTAAGGTAAACAAAAAATAATGTGTAGACCCCCAGCTATCCTGCACATACATCAGTGCCAAATTAATCATCCTAAAATAACAGTCTGATCATATCATCTTCTCATATATAAACCTTTAGCAGTTCCGTGTTCTCTATAGCATGTAGTCCAACCTTCCGAAGCTGACATTCAAAGCCCTATATAATCAAGTATTTATCTGTTAAATCTCATTGGCTACTCCTCCTTTCCACAAAAGCTCTGCTCAAACAAGACTGTGCTCCCAATGACTCTTGCTTTACACATTCTTCTGCTTTCACCTTTCTTTGTTCTTGCTATTCCTCACGTTCATGCTCCATGTGCCATTGCTACCTACTTTCTAAAATCAAGCTTAGGTCCCCTTTATCCCTGGGAAATATTCCCTTTAGTGTTTCTCAAGTTTAAAGGGAACTCTCAATCCTTTTAACAGAATGCATTGCATTTATTCATCTTTTGGAGTACTTTTAATAATATGTATGTAATGATTAGGTGTCTTTGTGTGGTAGTGTTTTCTTTTCCCAACTGGATTGTAAACTTCTTGAGAGAATGACAGTTTCCTCTTCTTTTTTTCTATCTTCCATATTTGCATGGTTATCATAAGCAATCAGTAGACACTTGCCATGTCACCCTTACTTATTGTGCTTAGCTTTCCTTAAGCCGATTTTCATCTGATGCAATTGCAAGATCTTTCACCATTGTTAGCAAAGATAGGATGCTCCTAGACTTTATGTGGACTCATTATATTTCACTTAAAGAGTAGAAATTTAGAGGAAGCAAATTATTGGGAATTTTGACTGTGGATGACCCAAAGTCCCCAGAAAATTTATTTCACTTCTCTAAGATCTCGGTAAGCACCCCATCATCTTTAGTTTGAAAAAAATAAATTACATAATACCTTACCAACAGCACCCATCATTCACTATACTTCTATTCACCAATGAAGTGAGAAAACTGAAGCCCACAACACTTTAGTAACAGAGCTGGAATTAAAATTTATTCTCTTGACTCCTAGTCTTGGAACTTTTCCATGACTCACAAAATTATAAGCATTTTGTTATAGACAAAGGATGACTTATTCATTTCCTAAATATAAAACCTAATGTAAGGGCTAGAGATTTTGGCTTAACCCCATTTTTTGTTGTTTCATGGCAAATGAGTTATCAGTGAGTTGCAAGTCACTTGACTTCTCTCAGTCTCAGTTCCCTCATCTGTAAAATGAAATAATAGCACCTGCCTCATAGGATGATTTTGATGGTGAAATAGAATAATACATGTAAAGTGCTTTTCAGACTTTGGAGGACTATACATATAACCTGTTGTTAAAAATCTATTTGTATGGCATTTTCCACATTGGTGTGGGTTGATTACTTAATGTTCCACACCTGCATGAGAGACAGATTTGGCAAGAGTTCAGGATGAAAGAAATTCTGGTATTTTACCTCATGGCTTTGAGACGGAAATGTATAGTTCTAGATTTATTTCTGGAATAGACTCTAGGAAGAAACAGACTTGTAGAAGAGCCAGCATCTTAATGATGTCCTTATCTTCAAATCATGATGGTAGATACTAGAGACTTGGGGGGGATTTCCTTTTGAATAAGATATTCTCTCTCCCTCTCCTTCTCTCCCTCTCCCTCTGTCCCTCTCCCTCTCTCTCTCTCTCTCTCT